>NC_064670.1:4015000-4315000 GCF_943734685.1 Anopheles coluzzii | reverse complement strand
CAATTAAGAAAATCTTCCCCCAGCCCGAAAAGTGAAAATCCTCAACCGACCATCATTGAGCCACGCTAACCGTCTGCTGCCAACGCCCGCTGAAGGTCCACAGCACCTACCGTTTGAAGACATGCACGTGTGTGTGTGTCGGTTTGCGGCAGTTGCCGCATTTTCGGTTTACAGAGTTTCCAAGAGTTTTTCGGCAGGGATCACACTCGGCAGCATCGAGCTCGGCCATGAGTATACACGCCCCAAACCGGCTCCTCTAGGAACTTTGTGCCTGCCGTACCTAACACGTTTGGACACTAATCCGTTCCAATATCTTCATGACCGTTTGTCGCACCACAAAATTGGGAACGAGAGCCCGGGGGCGAGAGAGCGCCCCTACTGCTACGTTGTACGGCGTCCCGATTGCTGGAGCGCCCCGACACAACGACACGGCGACGATGCGGTGTTTTGTGTCTTGTAAACAATTTTAATAACATTTCACGCTAATCGGAGTACAACATCAGCCCTTGCTCTTGGGGAAAGAGGTGAAAGGGGAGGGTGAGCTCCAGCACTCGGGACGGGAAACACCCGTGATTGAATGCGTCGTTGACATCTATGTGTGTGTGAGTGAAGGTTCCCGTGTGGAAAGGGCTGCATGAGGAAGACATCCTCACAACCTCTGATAGGCGTGCAGCACGTGGTATAATCGGTTTTCCGGTCGTTGTCGTTTTGCGTCTCTCCGGCTTTTTCACTCTGCTTTCGGGGTTTACCTTTCTCGATGGCATCCCGCCCCGGGGATCGCACCAAATCCACCCGAACCACGTGCGGTGACGGAGAAAGTGAACCGGGCGTCCTAAGCCCGAATGAAGATGTTAACACGCGCATCACGCATGAGACGCTAGAATAACAACTTGACGACCGGTGAAGGTGGTAACGGTCTGATGAATTTTTATTCTAGGCGTGGAGCAACACAAAAGCAGCAACACAAAAAAAAATCTCAGCCAGTGGCTTCTCCTACGATTCTTTCGAGATGTTTTCCTTACCGCCTGCATTTGTTTGTCTTGTTTTTGAAGCATTACTCCGAGTGTTTTGGAGCAATTTGTCGGAGTAATTTTGAGAGACTGAACTTATAAAACATGTTGAGACATCTCTTTTTAGCAGGATCTTGTTGTTTGGTGAGTCAACCTCACATCCAAAATTACCGAAAAAACAATGTTTGAATTGCAAAAGTCATAGAATTGTGGACTCCAAACATACTGCTCATAAGAAATGGAACATTCTTCTTCATCATCCGAGCTCAGAACTCGAGCGATTACATCTCCTTTCCCACTGAAAAACACTTTACCGACACCACGTCACGGCAAGAAGATAAACTTCCATCAACAGGCAGGTCTTGCCCAAACCCATCCGAAATATTATTCTCGATAATATTGCACGATCCAGCTTATGTCACCCGGCGTATGTGCCTGTGTGTGTGTATGTATGTGTGTGTCCTAGGGGGTGCGTGTGACCTTAGCGACAGGACGGCGCGGCATGGCGGCAAGGGCGAAGGTCACAAAACGAGATTTGAAGATTATCACGGTGCCGGTGCTGGGCACAAAACCGGGAAGAATGTTCGTCGCCGCCGCGCAGCTTCGAAAATGAAACATAAACACAGCGCAATCGGGCTGGGTTCGGATCTCAGATCAAAGCCGTGGGTGAGCGTGTAAGCGTGTGCCCGCGAGGAGCAATGAAGGAAGAACACGCTAAAGCGTTTCACGTAAAGCAGGAAGGCAGCCAGGGCCAGGCTAACATAAACATACCCGCGCGTTGTCAAATCATCTCGAAGGCACGAAGGGACGATAGGCCACACCGTCAATGGCCGACTTCCTGGCCGGACTGGGGGGCGGGGGGGAGGTCCGGAACGCAGGACAAGCCGCTTATGAGAGTGACACGGTGGGAGTGAGGCGCGTGCAAAAAGCGATCCTACAAATCTTACCTCGAGGCCGCGCACTTGAGACGCTGGGCCGCGTGTACCGTGCACGTGTATGAAGAACGTGCGTCACCGAGAACGAAGGCGAACGCACCTTTTCTTCTGATCGGATTACCGGTGTGCACGGGATCGCAATGCGTTCAGGTGGAGGGTGTAGAATGGGGCGAAAGAAATTGAATTCTCTCAGATTTAAGCTAAGCAGCGCACCGTGAATCCATATCGAATGGTTTTGCTTTCTGATCCACAGCACACAGAACGGAAATGCTCATGCACACACACACGCACACGTCCTGGCAGGGGGACATGCCAGTTAGGGGAGAAGGAGGAGGAGGACGCTTTTTTATGTTTGGAATGCGGAGATGAACGCCGAAATCTATCAATTCGTGCGCTGCGAGGCATGATAAGAACAGTACGCATGACACGGTGAAGCGGCCCACGTGCTCATTGTGTAAAACACGTACTTTTGGGTATGGTAATACATACGTGCAATTGAATTAGATAATTTCGTAAATCAGTTAACGTGTGTATAGGTGTGTTTGGGTGTGCATTTGCTTTCAATTCGTTTAATGTACGAGGCTGTACGAGCCCGCGGGGAGACCGTCACAGGGCCATCCGCTAATCGATATCACACTGAACGCCGATTCAGACGCATTTCGAAGCGATTGTGGATAGAATGTTCGTCGAATTTGACTGGCAAAGTGTAATGAAGCGGCAAATGGATGAATGTAAAGTGTTAGTGTGCCTAAAATGATTTGCAGCTTCCACGAATCCCGTGTTTCGTCCATGTGTTGAGGTACCACGACGAAGTGAGGGACGTTTCAATTCCAATCAGTGGAAAATTGTGTTGCCATAAACTAACCTTTATTAAGAGAAATATGTTCTTGTTCATTTAGCCTATTTTTCCTCTTTTTCCCACATACATCATTACTGAACACATTCCCTAAAGTAACTGATTGAAGCAATAAAGTGGCCGTCTTATATCGCATTGTTTGAAGTCGTGAAAAATCATTCAATTAAAATTTCTCAATAATTCCCGGAAGCTCTCCCCCCCTTCTCCCTGATCGACGCTAAGCCAAAGCTTGCTGCAAACTTTGCTCAAAATTATCCCAATGCCTGATGCCGCTGTCATTTGCAACTGTTGTAAACTAGTTCCCAGCACCAGCTGACGCTTCATCGGATGCTTCAAACTGGTTCCAACTTTCCCTATGCTGATGCTCCCCCGAATCCCGTAACAAACTTTTCCGTTTTCCATGCTCCTTGTATGTCCCTTTCCCTCTCTCTCATTCACTCTCTCTCTTTTACTCCCTTAGCTCTCTCTCTTTCTCTGATTTGAAAGAAATCCTTTCCCCCTGCGCGTGGAGCAATCGGACCTGTTTGTACCCAGTCACCCGCGCTCATTACACTAATTGAATTTTACCACCAATTGGTGAAGTTTCCGATACTTTTAAATTCAAATCGCTTTTCTTTCTCCTGCCCGGCGCCCTGGAGGGAGGGCACAGGCAAGGCAGGATTTGAATCGGTTGCGTCAGCTGTGCTGCGGTGGCAGAAAGAAAGCAATCCCGGGTTGTTACCAGTTTTCTTTACCGATTTTCTCACCACTGGTTTACACACAGCTCACAACAGTCACAAACCGCCTGGAGTGGAGAGTGGCTCGCTGCTGCTGACTACGCTTCGGAGTCAACTGTGGAAGAAAACTTTGCCCTGTTTGCCCTTTGCCCAATCCAGCCTGCCTGCCTGCTCGGCTTCGGACAACACCGCTGTTCCGGCGAGGATGAGCGGGATCGAACTGGATGCGGGGCTGACGGACAAACGTACGATTATTACCCAATCAAATTAAGCTGATTATAATCAAATAATTTCTATTATCGACTAAGCCGCACGTGGGCGCTCGCAGGGAGGCAGGGATCGATCCGGGTGGAATCGGGCAAAGGTAAAATCTCCCCTCTTCTGTAAGTACCACCCGATGGGCAGAATTCCGGTTTCCGGTGCGAACGTTGCGTCCGACTGTTATCCTTCCCAGGCGCAGGCCGGAGCACCCCAGTAGCAGCATTTGGAAAGAAATACTTTTAAACTTTCTCCATCCCTGCTCAACCTCCCCCAGGTTGGGACAACAGCGTCCCTGCTCGGAAAAGTTTTGCTCCTCCCAAAAAAACGGAGGGGAATGGAAGCAAATATCCAATACTGCTGACACTTGCGTTTCGGAAAACTTTTACACTGCCACTCCCCAGCGGGGCGACGATAATGACCGGGGAAAGTTTATTTCACCTTCGGACCTGCTCCGCCTTAAGCACCTTTGCTTCCAGCTCCTTCAGTTACCCCCTTTTGTTCGAATGATAAAATGAACGATCAGCAAAATTTGTGAATCACAAGGATGCAGGAGATTAATTTACAGTCGGATCAATTTGAACCGACAAGAATGGGGACCCGTGAGGCCCTGGTCCAAAACGTGCCATTAATCGTGTCCATCGACACACACTCTCTCCGTCTCTCTATCTTAACCCATCAACGGTCACGCCGGAACTGCTTCTGCTCACAGCAGCGTAAAACAACAAAAATCAACCCCGAATCGGTCATAAATCGTGAGCCCCTCCCCTTCTCCTCCTTTGCCTCCCCCTGTCTGTAAATCGTTCTCAATTGACAATGGATCAATTATCAATTAAAATCGAATCACTCGCACCGTGTGCAGCGTGAACGAGCCTTTCGCACGAGCACGGCAGGGCGAACGAACAACGAACGACAACGAAAAACCATTACGAACCACAAAACATTAAAAATCTTTTAGTGGACGAATCCCCGCTTCTCACCGTCTCCTCACCTGGGGGCTGGGGGATGCGTCACGTGTGAAAAAAAACTCAAACGCACAAAAACCCATTATCGCCGTTAATCGTGCGGCGCATCACAGGTGCATCACGCTTGCACAACACAACACTGAACCGTCTGGGTTGGGAGGGGAGTTGTGCGGCAAAGTAAAGCGCACATGAAATGAAACAATTATTTAAAAATTAAATTTTAATTAAATCCACATTTGCAGCATCGTTTACATGCGCGGGCGCGCGTGTGTGTAAAATGAGATCTGCCGGACACTTGCTGCGGGACATTTAATGCAACACGACGGACGGGTATAAACCCTGCGCCCGGCATGTTGCTGCTGCGGCACTTTGGAGGGGAGAAAAAGAAAAACAATTATGGTGGCACTGTGGCACGGGCACGTTTTGGGTCGGGCCTGGTCAACATCTGGCGCGGTGGTCGTTTGTACGTCCCAGCCGATGGTCGGTACCAACTGCCGATGGGATGTCATTTCACATCATGCGATAGCGTTATAATGGAAGCAAACCAGAGATGTGAGGCATACAAAAATGTTCAAAAAACATTCATTTTACAGACATTTTACAAACTTGTGAACAATACTCAAGCTTTCACGAAGAAAGCTCTCCAAAGCTCGAGTTTGTCACTTGAAAATCAATATTTTCCCATAAATACACTTCAACAGCTTCTGATCAATTACATGCCAGGGTGGCAGTGGAGTTGGCAAAGCAGCTTTCGCTTAGTCGCACCCGTCGTACTATTTTGGATGAGATGCCGCGTCGTAAAAGCTGCCATCCAGGCCGTCGTGCGTGATACCGTTGAGGAGTATGTTGTTTCGAGCGTCTCCAAAATAACAAGCAACGTGCTTGAGAGTCAAAAACAAGTTTATCGTCATATCGCAGCGTGGTGCTGGTAAGAGCGAGCATTTTATTCCTGCCCCAAGCCATGTAGATGCCAACACCAATCGAGGCACAAATACAGTGTACAGTGTTGCATTGCGTATAGGCCTGACATTTGAAAGCGCGCGCGAAGGCCTGTTCTTCAATCGTAAATTCAGATGAAAATGGCTTCGATTTTGCGAGTGGTCCTCAATAGCATTTCTAGAGTTAGTCAAAAGCTGTTTGTTTTTGTTGTGCTTGTGATATGGAATGTAACTTGGAATGGGATATTTTACTGTAATGCCTCGCGTGTTTGACGCATCTTTGACGATAAACAGTATTTTAGCAGCGTTTTGGCAATTTATTAATTTTGCATAATGAATAACGCAATTAAAAGGGGAGATTTGTTGTTATTGTTATAAAAAATTGCCTTAAACCTTCAAACAATCTCCTCCACGATTGTTGACATAAAATGACCAAAACTATAACCCTCTTATCGGTTTCTTTTTGTATTTTAAACGATCGTTCTCCTTTGAAGCCATATTAACGATCAGAACCTGTTAGCGCTGTTCGGCGCTTATTTTGCATACATTCATGCAGAATCGAGATGGAATACAAAAACTAAAGAAAAAACGATCGTATGCAAATCAGTCGAGCAGTAAACCAAACGGTCTGCACGTTGATAGGTAGATAAGAAAAGAAAAAGGGAAAGGAAAATGTTGCGAAAACACCTGTTTGCTCAGTTTCAACCCGGGGGCGCGCTACTTTACGTTTGCCTCCTTCTTCTTGCAGCGGGGTTTGGCGGTCAGCTTTTGGCGCCCATGCCTTTATCTGGCTTCCCTTTATCGATGCTGCAACCCCTGTGCAAGTGGTGACCGGTGCTGGGGTAATTACAATTTGTTCGCACTTGCCACCGCGCGCACCTCTGATGGGGCGCGAATAATTAGTACCAGCCCACATTTATCACCTTCGATGGGTGAGGCAAAAAAAGAGAGAGAGAGAGAGAGAGAGAGAGAGAGAGAGAGAGAGCAGGAGCGACGGTTGGTAGAATTCTTTCCACAGTTTGCACCATCTTGAGCCTTTGCCCAGCCGCGGTAAATGAAAAGATTCCTTATATGAGCATGGCCGGCGGTAATTATTACGCCAGCATATT
The DNA here is from genome assembly GCF_943734685.1 of Anopheles coluzzii. Lineage (NCBI taxonomy): Eukaryota > Metazoa > Arthropoda > Insecta > Diptera > Culicidae > Anopheles > Anopheles coluzzii. The sequence goes on along the minus strand of NC_064670.1, from coordinate 4,308,213 downwards.
TTTTCAACCCCGCGTAATAACTTTGCAGCTCAATATTGGCGCCAATATGCGCATACCCGAGCGGGCGGTTGCGGTGCAGTGGACCTTTTGAAAGCCGCCGCTATCGATTTCGTTTAATCTGGCCACATTAAAAGTGGTATGGGAATGTGCCGTTCGCTCTGCCTGGGCTGGCTGGCTGGCTCGTTATCGAGCATGCTAACCCACTTTTTAATCGTCCGTTGAGGGAAGGGCCGGTGTGAGCAGGACCAGTCGTGTTCGTTGGTTATAATGAAACATTAACAAGACAATAACATAAAATTAGTGGTCTTTTTGTGCACAATCTCGTTACCACGGATCGGATAGAGAAGTGGACGACCGCGGAAAGCAGCACGGATTATCAACTCAAGCATCTTTGCTAGATCCTCCCGCTTTGCTTGGCCAAATGGTGCTTTTTTCCTCGCGATGCACAGCAGTCGGTACGACAATGATGCTATGAAATATTGTTTCAGATTGTTGAGCAAGCTCCAGCGAACGATACGGAGCACAAAGCTCCAGCTCCTACTCAGTGCAAGCAGCATGAAATCGCACAACCATCGCAAAACCGTTTTCCACGCTCAATGTGCCGGTGTGTGCTGCTGCTGCTGCTATCCCGCCCCGAAGGATCCTAGGAACAAATGGTGCGCGCCAGTGTATTGGACACCGTTGTCCATTGTTCGCTGCTCGTGTGATCGATATGCACCACCATCCCTGCTCTACCACACCCCTTTGCTCCCTGCATCGCTGCAGAAAAGATAAGTGGGAAATGAAAAATGTCTCCTTCTCGCGAAACCCGAGGAATGGAGCATCTTCAGCTGAAGAAGGTGTGTAATTTACACAAATTGCATATCGCTTACGCTTCGTGCAGTGCAAACGGCGTACCCAGACCCACTTTCTTCCCTCGGAGTCTCTTCCACAGCGATTCCAGAGCGTTCCATTTCTTTGCAGGATTGCTTCAACAAGATAGCACATCGCCGTTCTCGCCGACCGCTCGGCCTCGGCACCAGCAACAACACCGACCAGCCAAGTGTCGAGTGGTTTTACGCTAAAGTGGCGAGAAAATTAGCATGCATGGTTGCCAACGACTTGGCAGTACTGGTACTCATACTTTTTTTCTTTTCTTTCCTTTCTTTCGCCTTCTCCCGCTCGACCACACGTGGCCATCCGAAGGCGAAGAATGCGCCAACGGCCGAGAACCGAAGCGTCTCCGGTGCACAGTTTATTGATGAGTGAAGCAGAACTGACTTTTATAGATGCAACCCATCGCTGGGAAGGGGAGGGGGGGAGGGGTGTGGGCATTACGTTCGATTACGTTCCGTTCACGCTGCCATCGCCCAGCGCCCCGGATTTCTGCAATCAATCAACCGGTTCGCTGATCAGCGTCGATCGTCGTTTTCTGTGTCAGGCTTGTTATCGCCAACGTTCGATCACTGATCGAGCTGATCGATCTTTCGCCTTCGCGTGCGTACCTTGTGGGGCTGCTCTTAAACGGTGCCCGCAGGATTCAGGGGAGAGGCCCCACATCCGGGACCGTGACATCGTGCACAACAAGGTGCCAGTCATCATTTTCACACCCTGTTTTCCCATCGAAGGCGCGAAGAATGTAGACAGGAAATGCGTTAAGCGCCGTGCGGCGTGATCGATCGCGTTGACGGGGCTGCAGCGCGCAGCTGTGTGCAAAAGGTTAGAGGACTACAGGTCACTTTTGGGGATGCATTCGAGCTCAGGGATCTTCATGTTCGACAAGATGTGCAGACAATGGAGGTCGGTGAAAGGACAGTAATAGGACAGTTGTTGTCGGTGAAACAATAATCGAATAGAAGGTGAATAGTGAAGGCTTGGTGTTGTCTCGGTGATCGATCTAGTGAGTTTATCGTATGCTTTTACGATGGCGTTGAGAAAAACAACAAACAAACGTGAAAAGTGCATAAGAAACAATAGGATGGAATTTGACACATATTATTTGCTTTATCAACTTGAATGGTATGACAAAATGGAGACTTTCACCACTCTCGTCATTAAAGGTCATCGGAAAGGAGATATAAGATGCAAGAATGCAAGAGAAACCTTGTAACGTCCATAGCTTATAAAAATAATTGTATCAATGAAGAAATATGAGCCAACCTTGAATTGGATCTGTTCCGCTTGGTAGAATTCGGTCGATAAACCCACTCAAGTTTATATGTACCAATGTTTTCAATTTGCTAAATGCTAAGCATAACATTGATAACAAACTTATGTTTTGCAGTTTTTGTTTTAAAATGTCTCTTAGTAAATATATTTACAGTTATTCACTATGGACCGTACACTCTTACCGTGTTTGTTTCTTTACTTTCATCAATCTATGAGTTAACTACCAAATCTATCAGGCACAATCGTAAAAAATAAGCTTTTAAACTTCGTTTGAAACATAACTCAAATCGCCAAAGAATCGTTTGCATATTAGGCAACTGGCTGCGTACTTACGTTCTCCTTACGTTACAGCAACTGAGGCATCTGCATTTGTACAGTGTTTGTAGTTCAGTTGATGATTCCTTTAAAAAACAAAGCTAAAAACGTGCACGCAATTAGGAACTAAGCTCTGTCTTAATATAATTGTAATAATATTTAATCCTATTTATCAAATGGATACTTACCAACCAATTCCACTGCAGCCCTATGTCCACACCATCCCATAGTTCAGCTGGAGAGCATAGCATTTACGTCGACATCACGCATCTGCAGCCCGTTCCCCACCAAAACAACGGCACTCAGAGTTACCGTGAGTAAAACGGACCAGCCAGACACGACAAACAGCCGCCAATGCTAGAACTCGCGCGCGCCAAGGAATGCCCCGAACGATGAACGGCCCAGCAGGCCCGAACAACTCCCGCGTGTACCGAAACAAACGCGAACGCACGTTCGGCCCTTTCGACCCGGCCCGACGGGGAAGCTGCCATCTCGCGCTCGGAGAATCTCAGCACAAGAGGGCGCCCGAAAAAACCGTGTCTTTGGTGCTGCTGCAGGCCGCCAAGCTCCGTCAGTAACGCTCGTGATCACATCATCACATCATCGTGATGCTCGTGTGCCGTCTCCGGGCCGTGCGTGTGCGTGTTTCGTAGTGCCGTGGTCCGTGGTCCGTGCCGTGTACCCCGTCAGCCGTACCGTGGTAATGGTAGCGAGTGAGCATTGAGAGAAACAAGGATAAATGAATGACAGAACCGCCGGCTTCAAGTTTTGGAACACAGCACTTAGCGAAGTACATTTAACCACCTACGTTCCGAAAGAGGCGGAAGCATAAACCCCCCGGGAAGTGTGTGTGTGTGTGTGTAAAGTGAATGAGGTCGAAAGCACAGTGACTGACTGGAAGTGTCCGGAAACCGGAAAACGATTGGTGAAAATTCAATCCACCCGGTGAACACCAATCGTCCAACAGCTTTGAATTACCTCCCAAGTGGAAATTTCAGAAAAGAAGCATAACAGGACCCACTTTGTCACGTGTTTCGAAAAGGGGGTCCGCGTCCGATGCAACCCCAGTCGCCCAGTCGTGTTCGCCAACCGTGGCGGAAGTGTTTATGTAATCAGCGCAACGGGGCTTAAAGCTCGACGGTTCAACGGGCTGGCAAAGCCTGCAGCCAAATAGTCTAGCCATCTAGCGTCGCAACGTGTAGCGAAAAGAGTGGGAAAAGTCTCCCAGCCTCTGCAACCAGCCAACCAACACCAACCCCCAACAGGGTCTCACAGTGCGGGTGAGGTGAGAAAAATATCTTTGTATTCGCATGCGTCCTGCTAGGAGTCGTGCTGTGACCATCCGTGTGTTGGTGTAAAACGGGAAAGCGTAGCGAGAGAATTCCTAACAACCGGAAGCACACCGGAACCAGTGTGCCAATACGAGGAGCGAGAAGAGCTGCAAGACGAGTGGAAGTGGAAAGTGAGTGTGTGTGTGTGTATGTGTACGTGTGTGTGACACGGGCGGGTGAAACAGGATGCATAATAAGGATAAAAGCTTTCCGATGTGCCACCGTTAAAGTGAAGCGTGATTATCAAGGCAGGCGGTACTGCGATTGAGCTTGTGCGGATGTGTGTGCGCGCCAGTGTGTGTGTTTATGTGTCTGTGTGCTTGTGCGGTATTCTAAGCTGCAGCGAATCAACAGTATTGCCGTGTGCGAGCCGCATCTAATCGTATTGACGTACGCGCGCCCTTGATTGTGAGCTGCGGAAAATACCGGAAAAGCGTCGCCTTTAACGGAAGCCGGAAACGAGATACTTTGGGGTAGGTTAGTACAAAGGGAACGACGTGCGTGTGTGCTGTACGGGCTCCCCAAACCCCCATCGGGTTGTGACGAGGGTCGACACGAGGGTGTCTGTTAATGATAATCGGAAGGATGGCAGTACGCAGCGGGTCGAGATAATGAGCGTCGACCGATAAACTCGTATTGACTGTTCTACTTTGTCACTCTTCCTTTGTGTCGGTGTGTCTGTGTGTCTGTTCGTGAGCATGATTTAAGCGATTAATTAATGCAATGACTTGCTAGTGGGCATAGGTCCGAGGTTCCGCCGAGTTGGTAAAACAAAACAAAAACGAGAGCCTGGAATGGAATGAAGCAGCGACCAACACTCAGCATAATGAGGAGTCGACGCATTGGAGTAGAAATCGCTGCTGCTGCTGTGTGTGTGTTTGTGTGCAATGCAGTGGCTATCGATCGGTGGTGGGGTTGGGGACCACACCGATGTCGGAAAAGCACAACCCGTAATTGAAGTTAAACAATGTCAAATCACACGGACATCGATTGTTTGATTGAGTGTAAACGACCTCCAAAAGCCCGCACGAGACGGAGCTGGAAGTTGCACCGACCGCTTTTGAAAACCACAACTTACAGCAGCAGCGCATTAGGCACAGAGACGTAATGATGGGGAACTCTGGTTCGCGGTCGCAAGCAGACAACTTTGTCACACCGGCATTGCGATTGGGCTGGTTTTAAGCGACGTCACAAAGGAAGGACACCCGGACTCGAAATCGAAACCTCCTCACCGAAAACACCGTACGCTAGCATAAATTAGCATTGTTAACGAGCGGGTACCACCCGGCCGTCTACTTCGGCCAGCTCCCGGCACCCCTGGTGCCTGTTCCGGATGAGCCGGGGGTTAACCGCACTCCCAAACCGAACCGAAACGCCGTTTGAAGATTCGATGAATTATTAAGACCCACCGCAAAACCTAGCCGGGCGTGTAAAGTTTTCGTCCCAGCCAAAGGCTGAGCGCTCAGGACTTTTGGGAGGGGGAGGCAAAGCTGGATGGAAAAAGGGAACGTGCTGGAGACGCTTAATCCAACCCCGTTTCATTATCAACTCGGGCGTAAGAAAACTAAGCCTTCCCGGGCGTGCCGGCGTGCGAAAGTGAACGCTACCCCGGGGCGCAAAATGGAGGGCCAAAAAGTTTAAAGCTTGATGGGCCAATTTTTCCGCAAGCCCGGCAGCGATCAAACCTCGGCCGTAAGAGCTTGCGGGCTCGAAACTTATGCCTCCCCCGGAGCCTCTTTCCTCCCGCAACACACACACACATGGTGCGATGGTTGCTTCGAAGCGTGATGATGCGGTTCTATGCATATCTCTCTATGTTTTTGTGGTGCGTGTGCGTGTAAGTGATCCTTTCATTCCACCCTTCCCTGGGGGTTCTTTTCTGACATGTGTGTATCTGTGTCTGTGTGTGGTGTTCGATGTGGTATGTTTTGCGAAATTTTAATTTCACATCGAAACAGCAACATTCCTTCGCCAACATGGACCCCTCGGGTGGGGAGAGGGACGGTGCGTGTGTGTGTTTCGTGTTTCGCTTTGATCGTTTTTGATTAAGGCAGAAGTGAATTAAACAAACCCTACTCTCGTGTTTGTGTTTGCCTGTTTACGTGTATATGTAGCCATGTTTTGCAACAACCATTCGATCGTTATTTATTTAGTGGAAACAGGCGAGGCGAGAGTGTAACACAAACATGAGTGCAAAACCGGAATCTAAATAACTCTTTTACATAGCCAAATAATCGATTGGCCGAATCCTTTTGTGGGGAAAGCGTTCATAACCCGGTTTTTTTGTTTTGTTAGCACACATACACATAATTTTTCTCCCATCTCTTCTACCCTCCTGGTCATCTACGTGTTTGTGTGTGTATGGTCTTCTTTTTTGCAACTTTGTGTGGCCTATCGGTCACATGTTCTGACGACTGAGGCATAAGCCAGCAGAAACTGCCTCGGGAAATGGACTACTTTGAACGAAATGTGGAATCGATCCGTTTTGGAAAAAGGAGAAAAAGAAAAGAAGAAGAAAAAACGAAGGGAAAGGAAAAGATTTATGGGTCCAAACTTTCCCACGAGACGACGCCCACTCGGGCGCCCATGCAGCCACTAGCGGTATGAAATATGTTTTCCATCGTGCAGCAAAATTCACGACCTCCAATGGCACAACGTGTGTCACAATGTGAGCTAGCTTCTGATGTAAAACTTTCCTTCTTCGTGCTGCTCTTTTGTTCTCTTTCTTTGGAGGGGAGGAGTGGGAAAAAGACATCTGTTTCTAGTTCTCTGTGTGTGGGCTGTGGGTGGCCGCACATAGAAAACGCTACTTGTGCCCTCGTCGCTAGCAATTAGGGGTTAAAATGTTAAATTAATTTTAATTGTCAGCCTCAAATCGCTGGACGTATTCCACCCAATTCAGGTAAACGGTGAATCCCCTCCGAGGGACAGGGAATGAACAATCGCCACCTAGAAAGGTAAAGAGCGGCAGAGGGAACACACATCCAAGAAACCGGAGTCGAAGCGATCTCATAAACAGGCACGGAGTTCCGAGATTTCGTGTCCCAGTTCGATTAAGCGGCCCGAGCGGGGTCCCACGGGAGTGATTAAACTATTTATAATTGGCCGGCTGGGATCGAGGGGACCCGTGGACCGTGGCCACACATGTGGATTATCCGCTATTGTTGCCCAATGTCTGCCTCTATGTGTGTGTGTGTGTGACTTTGGTACCAACTATCGAGCAAGAGCGAGTTGTCGCGTGTTGGCGCCCGCTTTGGCCCATACGCTCGGACGTGATTCCGTACGGACGGCGTACGCTGCAGCAATAGAGGACGATTTCGTGCCCACCCGGATGGTGGGACCCATGTGCCGGAATTCTTGACAAATAGTAATTTCGCTCGACGGGACCAACCATCTCCGGCTGGCCGGGGAGGACGAAGCAGTTGCTGTCGCGTGTTCGTGTACGGTTGGTGAGCACGTTCGAGCCGCACCGTCGCACAGTATGGTGCGCTCTTTGGTGTTTGGTGGTGCTCTGACGCCTGATGCTAATGCACCGGGATTACGGATGGCATTAGAGTGGGGCTTTGGCAGGATTGCAGGCAGGAATTGAGTGTTTGATTTGCATGGCCACATAATAGAGCACGTTCTCCGGGGGAAGCGGACAAGTGCACTCCGGAGAGCAGAAGGACTGGCAGTGCTGTTGAAGGGGAGTGCAAGTAATTGTTGATTTGAAATTTTGGAATTTTAATTGGCAGCAACAACAATGGACCGAAAACAAACTCCGAGTGCTCCACATTGTTTGGATATGGGCTCCGATGCAACATGACTTTCATGATCCCTACTCCACAAACACATTGTTTACTGATCCACTTAAGGTATCAAGGTTTAAAGAACACACCCACCACCATAACGCTCCCTGCCAGCGAAATGGACATTTCCTCGCGGGATTATGTTGTACATTAAATAGCTTAAAGCCATCTCCGCAGTTGTGCCATTGCTTCCGGTGGCGGTGCGCAGTGCAGTGTGTATCCCCGGGCTACCGGGCCCTGCTGTGAGACACATAATTATCCGAGCACTTAATTAACTAATCAATTATTCCGACTCACGGCATTGCAATAGCACTCGGGCCGTGTGCAGTGGCAGTGCTTTGCCGCTGACATGACTTTGTACGGATGTTGTTTGTGTGCCTGTGTCCTAGATAGCGAGAGAGAGAGAGCGAGAGCAGGCAAGCGTGTGCGAATAAACGAACCGAAACTGTCCTTGATATGTCCCTATTGCCCGACTGCCGACTACCGGTCCTGCGGTTTTGTGCCAGCACAAGCTGTACCAACTATTGAAACAGTGCCGCTTCGCTGGTTTCGGTATCCTTTTCATTAAAAGCTTTAGTGTCGAGGAAAGGGCCTTTGCTCCTTTCATCTCGCTGTCACCCGGCGACTGCTGCAGTGATGAGCGCAACCATTTGCAGTGTCGGCAATTGATTATGTTTTTTTTTTTTTTATTTATGCTCCCGCGCTGCACTGCTGTGGGCTTCTCGGTTGGCATTTTGCATCACACCGCACTGCAAGCTTGCATTCGGAGTTTTGTGAAAGAAAGAAGGAAAAAAAGCCCTAGAAATTCACTGCGGTCCTGTCAATTAGTTGATCGAGATGAAAGTGTACAGCCAGCTTTTTCCGCTCCGCGCAGGCTTTATATGGACATTTGCATTATGTTCGTGGAAAACTTTAAAAGATACTGCTTCACTCACGCCAAAACAAGCTGCCGGTGAAGCCTGTGTACAGTGCCGAAGTTACCAGCCGCTTTGATGTTGAACAACAGTGGCAGCGTGAACAGAGTGAACATGTTAATACAGCAACCTTTTTAACAAAATATCAAAAGCACATGCGGTGCGTGATTTCCTTGTTTTCGATGTGTTTTTTTTTTTGTATACAAAATTGCAATACCAGAGCGCCTTTAAAAAAGCGCTCGAGGCTGTACGATCCACGGTTGATTGGCAAATGGGCTTTCCACGTTTTCCCGAAATCCTTTTCCAACAAAATAAAGCTATCGGAAGAACGTGCACACACATACAATCAGGCTCGAGCTCTAGGAACAGTAGGAAAAGGGGATGCTGGAAAAGCAAGCAAGCAACCGACCATTTTCATCCTCGTAGTAAAATTGACCCTTTTCAACACTTCTTGGATGGTTTTGTTTTTCACTAGCGGTACCTTTGTTCTTCCTAGCTGATGTTGATATCGTTGCTGCTGCTGCTGCTGCTGCTGCTGGCGGGCAATCTCTCTCTCCCATTTGCTCCACCGCACTGGTAGGGTAGAAAAATAATTGGAGCGTGAATTATTTTTCCCGCCCGCAGCCTGGATGGGGTGGACCCACAGGGCGCTGGGTTGCAGGATGTTTTCCAAGTAATGTTAATGGAAAGTGAACTTGATCTCAAAGCTTGTGGTGTGGGCTTTGGAAGAAAATATTCATTCACGAAGGCTACATAACCGACGGACCGTTGCAATTTTCCACAATTTTACCTTTTTATTTAAATTTTGCAAACAATTTTACGAGCTAATTCTTAGAAGAAAACGTTCTGTTTTTTACGTTTTCGTTGAGTTAATAAATCCCTCAACAATAGCCATAAATCACTTGTACGTATGGAAGTGGGAAGCACTCATCGTTTAGATATTGCGCTTGGGGGTTTTCCCCCCACAAGCTCTAAACAATTGTAAAGCACACAACTGAGCACGTACACAGTTTTGCAGTACGTTTGAAAATGGAGCGAAATTAAATTCATACGCGTGCCAACTGTGTATTCCTCGCGCTGCTTAACTGACCACTTATCTGCTGAAGTCACCACCACGCTCTTGGGATAATAAATAACACAAAACCACACACACATCGCAAGACAGTGTGGGGCAATCGTGGTTGGGCAAAATATTATCTAACACTGCTGTGATGTGCAGGAAAATGGCTACAAGTGCAAGAAGTTGACCGCAAACTACTTCCTGTTTTCTGGCGATCGACCTGCCGTTTCGCTGCAAGCAGACAGCAACACGCGCATTACTATTCCGCTCACATCCTTCGATAATGATTTCCTTCTTGGTTTTTCCTTCGGACCGAGCAAAGAGCATCGCAGCTGGCAGGACGTGCAAAAACGCCCACGGTTCGGTCAGCACACGGTGCGCAAGAAATCTCCTAACATGTGGTGTATTTTTATCGGGAAATGTGTGTGTGTGTGTGTGTGTGTGTGTGTGTGTGTGTGTGTGTGTGTGTGTTGTTACAGTGCTGCTCAAAAGTTTCTCACACGTGTTGCTCATAAAAAAAGATTTATTTAAGAATCTTGAAAACATAATAAATTCACAATACACTTTGTACAAGTACATGTGACAGATTCCACCATCACTAAGTATATTGCAAACAATTCGTTACGACATTTGTTTCATCCTTCACTGTGGAAAGGATAAGAAACGCTAGCAAATTTCTAAACAGACAAACACACTTCGTGGCATCCTAAATCCACGTCTTGTAGGACGGAGCAGCCGTATAATCTCCAATTGACTACCCATTCCCGGGGCTACATTCCACTGGCTTCCTTCTTTAGCTCTCGCTCTCTCTCTCTCGTCCAACCAGTCCTTCCCATCTCGATGCGTTGCCATGGCCATGAAAATGTAATAAAGAAGCATAACTGTAATAACGTACAATATGAGTTTAATTCTGTTAAGCAGAGTTTATTCGAACTTTCCTTCTCTGTCTGTTCGCGCCACTGGACGACTCGGCCGGAAGATAGCACGTCCACCGTGGCGTCCCTTTTTCCCAGCGGAATGTAACGATGAGTCCGATGTGTTGCGGCTGGGGAGTTCGGCAACAGACATCAAATCGACGCTGATGGTGATCATTCGAGCAAACTGGCAGCCTCTCCTGGCAGCGCCCTTCTCCGTTGCTGGCGCAAAACGAGCGACCATTATCCTTGATGAAGCATAGACGTCATCACACGACACACATGCACACATTTACCAGGATTCGCTTCCTCCAGTTTGTCAGTTCCCACTGTCGCACATACTCTGGCACCGGACTAGAGCTCAACTGTCACTGACAGATTGGGGGACGAAACATCGTCTTCCTCCTCCCTTCCACCCACCCACACGGGACACGATGCAAGCGTGTTCCATAATCGTTTAATTGCAGTCATAACAATGGCCATCAATGTATGAACTATGCCAAAAGTAGCCACCGTTCTGTGCCGAAGCTGTGCCGAAGCGGGACGGCCATTACTGTTCACTGGCCGCCGCGCTGTCACAGCCAACCCGAAAAGTCTGTCAAGCCCGTAGTGGCAGTGGCTAAAAGCTTTACACGTCCCTGTGAGCGAAGTGTTCGGGCGTTGATTTTCCTTCCTTTTTTTAGGCTCCCCGCTCCCCTAAACGTGCCCAACTGCGAGCCAGGCCTTTTCGCGCGCTCGTTGCCAAGGCATATATCGATAATGTCAGCTGCCACTTTTCCGAACTAGGCGAATCTGGGACAAATGATAGTTTTATTGCTACTTTTGGCCCACCACCGCCATCGTTATGCTGCTTGTTGAGGGTGTGTGTGTGTGTTGAAATAGTCGTTTCGATGGTGGCGGGAACACGGTCGGACAGCAAATGATTAGCCCGTTTCGCAAATTAACAGTAATGCGAGTTTGATTGCTGGTGAGTGGTGAGAAAATGTGCAAAACGTGTTGATACCGATCACATCGAAAGATACTTTGATTGGGTTTTTGTTTCCGATTAAACTTTTGATAAAAAAAGGATACATTGTGCGGTGCATGCTGTAGTTCGCATGGTATCCGCATGAAGTATGTATGAAATGTTGCGATCGGAGTCATAATTCTGACCAACCTGCAACCACATTTTCCACGCCGAGCTTCAAAAATGCACAACATCATAGAGATAAAGTACATGTCTGATAGAAGCACTCTAAAAATTTGCAATGCAAATATGCATTAATGCGAGCGTGTGGTGGGTGAGTCGACCCCATAATATGCTATTTAAGCTGAATAATGTGAATAATGTTGTACGATTCATGCATTTTGCATTCCTCGTCAATTGTTCGAATGCATTGGTCGATAATTATTTTTTAAATAGACGATATGAACTTTTTTTCTATAAAACAATCCAATAAGCATATTGTTTTGAATCGATTTCGTAAACTTATTGCAATTTTTATGCATTGTCTGAGATTTTAATTGTTCTTTTCACTCTTTTGTGTAACTTGCGTATCTTTAAACAACCCGTGCTAGTTTCAGCAATGTACATTTTACATTTTATTTGACTATGCTTATTTTTAGCTTAAGCATAATCTCATTGAAGCCTTCTCGGAAATTCTTATTATGCATTCTTCATGCACGTTTTAATCGCAAATGGTTTACATTTTGCATAAATAATTCATCTTGGCTAAAAGCTTGCCAGCTGCATAAATTACATCAAACAAACGTTACACTCACGAATCAAAAACAATAAAGTGCAAGCAAATTGAGAGCAATCAGCTACAACGCTACCCCACCTGCTTGCTTGAAAAGCCACTTGAAACCGTTGATCGCTTCAGACGCTAATTCGGTTAACCATTTTCATTTTCGGGTACGTGTCACTTGTCGTTTTTCATCGCTGCTACCACCGTCTAATGCTAAAGTGCTCGCCAACGCTCACCCTGATACACCCACAACCACACACACACACACAGACCGCTTTCGAGGAACGAATTATGACGTCTCGGCGGCACCAAAAAGCGAAACATCACCGCCCCCCCCAATGGGATTTGCTTTCGATGTCGCGGTGAAAATTCGCCATATTCCTTTTCCCCCATCAGCTCAACCCGGAGCGGCGGTGGCAAGAAAAACGACGCAATGACGCCCTCTTTACGAACGATTAGCGACCGCAACTTTTCGCACCGCAAAACCTCCCACGGGATGATGGTGGTTTGCGATGGTGAAGCGAGCCGTCCAGCGTGCGCCTCACGGCTCATCATCCGTTCGTTTGAAAGCGAAATGATGCTAGCTGTTTCACCTTCGAGCCAGACAGCGCGTGCACCGTAATTAGGCTTTATGGGTTTTATGGTAAAGTTGTCTACTTTTTGTATTTCAATTACTTTCGTGAATTTGATTAGATTTTCACCCGCGCAACTTGTAGCACTCCCGCCATGAAGAAAAAGGAAAGTTTCCATTCCGGTTGTCACAATAATGTATCTCAGCACGAGCAGAGCGTGTATGCGCTATTGTTTTCCCCCTTCTTAGCCGTCTGTTCGGTGGCTTTTCTTCGAAAGCAACTCCGCACCGACCGTGGAGAAAGTGAACGGGGAGAAAAAAGGTCCTTTGAAACATTACCAAAATTCCTGCCAATTTGTCATACCGATGTTCCTCCAGAGGGTAGGCGCACAAATATTGTAAACCCACCGTGTAACACAATATTATCATCGCACGCCAAAGTCCCCGAAGCCGCGCCGCGGCGATAAAAACCGCATCTAAATTTGCTCCACCGAACACGGCCATGGGTCGGAGAGGGTTTCTTTTTTGGTTGGTTGAAATGCTTTTTAAAAATTATGCGCCGTCGGGTCCGGTTTTTCCTTTGTCTTCGGGGAGCTTGGCGAAGAAAGTGTTTTGCAAGTTGAAACACCCGCCAAAACCCCTCCCCGGGAAAGGGGGGAAAAGGGGCAAGGGAATTTTACCGAATCATCATCCCATCGGCCGCCCTATCGTGATCGTGTTTCGGTGTCTGTGTGTAAGTGTGTGTGTGTGTGTGTGTGTGTGTGTGGAAAAAGGAAATTCGGTTTCGGATCACACTTTCCCACTCCGGCACCGGGGACATGACCTGATCGAGTGTCCCGAGGCGCTTTTGAAGCGGATGCTCATGAATAATCTATTTCACGATGTGGCTCAAATGCGGCCCAACGACGGCCCAACGTTGGCCACACGGTTCCTGGCGTCCAGGTGGTCCCAGGAAGTGGCTGGAACGTTTCGGCCGTGAAGTAACAAAATGGGAAGACTCTTCGTCGTACGCAATATCAGGCCGCGTCGTGGTGACAAACCTAATTATGGGGCATTTGATGGAAATGGCGTACGCGGATGACGCCACGGAAACGCGTGGAATGTTGCTCGATTGCGAGTGGTGACGTAAACCGTGTAGCAAGAGAGCTGTTTTGTTGTTTTATTTTTGGAGTAATCTTCTCAAAGTCTAAAACAAGTCACTTTCGTGGGCGATCGAAGCGTTGTTGAAGAACTCGCCCCTCGGATTATTTACTGAGTACTGTGAGATCGGGAAAACGACAAGCAGAGATAAGCGCAGTGTAAGACATTTCGCGTAGATTGTCCTTGCTGGGATACATTCATAAACACCCATTGGGACGAGGCATTGCAGCGGGTAAAGCCTTGCAGCAGCAGCAAAAGCAGTCCATAAAACATCCGAGCGATGAAGAAGCAAAAATTCCCTTCAACACATAACCTAAGTAGCTCACGTTTGGCAGGACCAAACAGACCTATGTCGCGACATCGGCACACAGTGCACAGATGTAAGTTCGTTATCTGCAGCAAACGTTCCAAGTGCCGATAAACGTCGTTCCAGCTGTCGACGTGTTTCCAGCGAAAGAATGAGCTTATTTGGCACGGCGAAGCCGTTCTGCAGCCGACGCAGCGAGGAGGCTTTATGCTCCATATATCATTTTATTCGCAACGCGTGATGTGATTTTGGCTCGCTCCCTCGGCATGACAGTTTTTTTTTCTTTTGCGCCTGGCCAATGACGCCGTGCCGTGTGCCGTAGCGAACTAGTCCGTGTAGTTTCGTATGCACGACCAGTGTCGGTGTCGTTTATGAACTGGAACACACATACATCCCTCCCTCTCTCTCTCTCTCTCCATCAGGAAGCGCGTTTCATGGCAACGGCCTTGGGCTGTCTTCGGTGACAAAAACGTGGGCTGGCGACCAGGTGACCGAAGCAGAGCCGAAGGGTGGGTGGGGAGCGGTGCTGACGATAACGAGACGACGTGTGGCACGCGAACAATCTCAACGAATAGGTCGTCCGTGAGGTGCGCTGTCAGAGATTGATCGCCATGCTGTTGCGACATGTTTTCGGGAAAATTGCCAACCATGTCTTCCACGGGTGCATGGGCCACGGTGGGCACTGATTTGTGGGCTCGTGGGGGTGTGTCGTGATTTTCACGTCAACAAGTATTGATAGTTCCGGAGAAATGGTTGGACCTAAAAAAAAGGTATCGGTTCCACAGTTCCAAATTCCACAGATAGCAACGCAGAAAGGGACAAACAAATCAGAAATGGCGTATCTCAAGGTTTTATGACGATTGGTAAAATATCGGCTCTGAGATTTAAGAACAATAAATACTTCAAGTTAAAGGTAAGGAGTCATCCCTTTGAAATGGCGTTTCAACTACAAACTAACGAACGAAACACATCTGACTTACAAGTCCAATTCATCACCGACTCGCTGGCACGCTCGACCAGTGTCCCTTCGCTCAGACGTCACACCATTAATCCTTATCATATAACGAGTATCTTCTTTCTGTTGTACCTTTTATCGTTGCTTCAAGCTCGCATTCTCCCCTTTGCTTCTACACCACACCAACGACGAACGGCAAGCGTGTCCTTTAGCCCTCGGAAACTATCCATCTTCATCTTGCAAGTGCTCGTGGTATTGTTTTTTCTTTACTTGTCTTTTCTTTTCCTTTCGTTTTGTTTCGTTTTTGCTCGCGTTTGCCCACTCCAGCCAGCTGCAAACCCCCTTGCAAAGAACGGCGAATCGTGACCAGCATGGGTAGCCGCGGGAGTGTTTGAATTTCCGCACCAAACGTAGGCGGAAACGTCGGCGGAAGCGCTGAGACAATCGAATAACACTCACCCTTGTCTAGCGCGGCTCGGAGCATCCGCTGCCCCGGTCACAGCCCACGCCACGCCAAACACCGGCTCTGCAGGAAGGCTGATTTGTTGTAGCAGCCCCGAACACCGAAGAGAGAGAGCAAAAGCACAACACTTTGACGCAACAAGAACTTAACGAGTGAAAGCGTTGTGGAGTGGAAAACGCCACCATTGGGCGGTTTTCTTCAACCATGCTTTACGGGGTGGGAAGGGAGAGTTGGGGAGTTGGTTTTCCAACACCCACGCAAAGGGCAATCACGCTGTAAGGGAGGCAACGCTTGAAATGCCCAACCCCTTGGCCACCTTTTTCCTGGAGTTTGGTTTTCATGTTGCGCGGGTAACGAAAATGGGTTTGGAATTTTCCCTGCACTTGCCCTCTGTTCCGAGTGTTCTTCTTCCTGCCTTATCGGGCACTATCGGGAGCTCCTTTGCAGCTCCTCTTTTTTTTAATTCTTATCCTTTTTTCATGTGTCTGTGTGTGCTTTCTCGTTCCAGCGCAACGGCAGCGTGTGGCGCCACGAGAGCAACGGGTTTTGCTGACAGCTCAACAGCTATCCATTAGCGATAAGAAAAACCGAAACGAGCCACGATGCGATGGTGGCACCGCTGCCAGCACCGACACCAACACACGCAGCAACAACAGCAGCGCGGACCGGAAAAATAAACAACGAATTTGGAAGGATCATCTTTGCCGCATCCTGCCCACAGCCCGTTTCCGTTGCGTGAAGGTGAATTTTCGTGTGAAGTGAGCAGGAAGCGGAAAGAGCAGTGAGGGAGGGAAAGGAAGGGGAAAATTCTTTTTTTCCACCCGGATCCGTGCAAAGATAGCGTGCGATAAGAGCGCCTCAGTGGGGTAAAGCGAAGGGCTAGAAAATTGATATCTTGTTGTGAAAATACAAGTGCTCCCACGAGTTTCCAGTGCCGCGTATTTTGTGCCGTAAAGCATCGTTTGTCGAGCAAGTGTGTGTTTGTGTGTTTGTGTGAGTGTGCGAGTGTGAAAAACGGACTAGTTGGTGGTGGTGAAAATTTCGATCGAGCAACATCATTCTATCGCGTTCGCGTGTGAAACGTATCGTTGCGTGTGCGGATGTGTGTGTGGTGGCTGTCGTTGTACGCGATGGGTGTGTTGGTGCGACCCGGTGCATGTGTTCGCGTGTGCTACTAGGAATGGCGAAAATCTGACAACAGTGCGATGACATTTTCACGACAGTGCGGTGAGCGCGTCCACGCCAGCGGGGCGGACGCAGTAGCAGCAGCCAGCCACGGTGGTCCAAGTGGCCAAGGAGCGACACGGTGCTCGAAAGGTCAGCTCATCACCTCAAGGACGATGTCGAGTGGTGCCAGACGGCGAAGCGTGACGACGACGACGACGACGACGACGGCCGGCCGGAGCTGCCGGAGCTGGGTAGCGTTGACGCTTTACGCGCTGCTAGCCGTCGGGCGCTTCGCGGGAGCTTCCTACTCCGATACGGACGATCTAATCAACGAGCTCGATCGACCGAGTAAGTAGGGAGTGCGTCACTCGAAAAGCCAATTCCTTTTGTTATGAGGTGACAAATTGTCTCGGCAATGATTGCGAGCGAAATTGTATTACGGTGGGGTAGGGGGTTGGCCTTGAGTTCGGTGGGATCACCTTTGAGGGCGCGTTAGTTGGGACACGATTCGGGGTACACTTTTTCCCTCTAATGGCCGATTAATCTTGCACAGCGTTTTGATTGCGTCCTCTGCAGATTCGTTGTTAATGTTGGGGCAGTTTTTGGTTAGGTTTGGTAGGATGAGTACGTAAACATACATCAAATACAGTAGAGTAGTTTTGGAACATTGGGAATAAGTTATCGAACAGATAGATATGTCTCTTCCATCCATTTCAATAAGGGCCTAACACTTCATCTTTTGGCACAACAACCGTTGTCGGTCAAGATCCCTGTACCTCTAGTTAGATCTTGGCTTTCTGTGACTTATTGGTTACCATAGCAAAATAATCTAGTCCTACGTATGGGGAAAAGGTCCATTTGGGACTTGAACCCATGACGGACATTTGTTAAGTCGTACGAATTGATGATTGTACCACGAGACCAGCCCACGAGGGCCTAACATAATATAACAAAGATGCTTTTGAAAATCCTGAAAGCTCACAATTTCACCAAAAACCTTCTGATAGTTTTGACCAAGGTCTTCCAATTCGTACTCTAGGAGGAGTTAACTCAAATGTACGTATCGATATTCTGATTTTTCCAGAATATAGCTCAAAAACTCAGTCAATAGTCCGCAAAGGTATATCCTATATCATGGTCAAGATAGCAATCTTCACATCTTCATGATTATGCAACTAGTGTGGCTACAAACACTAAAGATATCATATCATATCATTGAATTGATGTTCGTAATTCTAACACAATTCAAGTTACAACGACAAAAGCTCTGAACTGCCTCTATTCAGATATCTTCGTATTCTGATTGCCCAAACTTCCTTTTTCTTATAAATCGGAGCGACTGACTACAATAATCTCAATAAAAAGTAAATCCCTCCGGAACATCCCACAACCGCACACCGTCTAGGTTTACCCTCGGCCAACAACAAATGATAACAAATCATACATCCGGCACCGTGCTGTGCCTGCTTGCGATTTCCTCTGCCCTAGCCGACGGCATCCCGTCGTGGCGTGTTGCTACAGCTTCATCCGTGACCGCTCACTAATAACGCTGTTAATAGCCCGTTATCGGCAACCACTGAGAGCACTCCTCCCTATACCCGATCCGGAGAGGCGTACCTCGCTCAATCATAAGACCGGTGTTGGGGAATCTAACTCCCCTCCCTTCGAGCCTGGGATCCTGAGACACACGGATCACACGGGCCTTGGCTTGAAGTGTTTAACGTGGGCGTGGGAAACCCGACCCCGTGAAACCATTGCCAAGCGCACATTATTGCACGCCCGGCCTCTGATAGAGGTAGTAAGGGGATTGCTGAAGAGATAAACCGACCGTAGCTCTCGATTTCGTGCGCTTGCAATGAAGTTATTATGAGGAAATGTGGATGCATGCTCACACCCAGGACTGTGTCGTTCTTTCGGGAACGGGGGTAGATCGGCAGGCGAGTCGATTTAGCTTCAAGGGGTGTTGGTTTCACCGTAGAGCGGAGGGGCCCGATTGTAATTACAAGCCATTTATCAATAATTCAACCCCTACAAATCGCAGCCTACGGAGCGGAGTGGTTTGGAGTAGGGAACTGTGTGCATATGAACCGGAGCGTAGCATGAGTTGTTCCGGTGTTTTGTTTTGTAAGTTAAATTATCATTCCTAGGCAAAAAAAAAAACTCGAAACAAAACGAAGCCGACATTTTGACGCTTTGTTTAATTCGTTATGACGTCTGGACTGGGTGCAGAAGGACACAGCACAAAAAACTTTGAAGGGAGTAGCAGCAGCGGTGGAAGGTTTGCGTGATTTACTCCCTCACGAGCACGAAAAACTCTACACAATCACACGGTGTTGTGGCAGTTGGTTCGCAGCACCGGTGAAGTTTCACCTCGACAAGTCACACAAAGTATTGCAATGCGATAAAAGACGATGTAGCAGTGCTCGCTGCTCGAACCTCGTCGTCGTTGTTGGTACGCGCGCACGTGTACATAAATCAAGCTACATCATACACACATACACACACACACACCGGGCTGACATTTAGCTGCTTGTTTTCAGGAAGCTTTTGCACTTTGCTCCTCCTTCCCTGCCTGACGGCTTGCCGAGCTCGCGTTTCGCTGTCAACTTGTTTTCCTCCTCCCTTGTCGCCGTATGGCATGGATGTCCTGTTTGTTTCGCTCCGGACCTTACCTTTCTACCTTCGCTTACATGGGCTGGGTGGCTGCCATGGGGCAACCATCCTTGGCAACCAGCGCTTTTCCAACAACGCGATAACGCGCCGGCACAAAAGCAGCCAGATTCCGCGAGCTGCGATTTTTTCACGGTGCGCTAGCAATGGGTGCGATGAAAGCTCTGGGTCGAGCACAAAGTCTCGAGCATGACGACGCACTACGGTGGTCACCAAGAGGGTAGCGTACACCGTACGGCACTACAATGCGCCGCCGTTTCTCGGTGTCCGACGACCCGTACGGTAGGTTATTCTGGGCAAGTTATTTACGGTGCAACTGTTTGATCTTAAACCGGTAGATATATCACGGGAGCACGTTGGCTACGAGCAGGGTACTCGCGCATTTCCAAGCCACCCTCTGTGCCTGGCCCGGCCAAGGACATTCCTGGTTGGAGCTGGTTTTTTAATATTTAATGCAGTTTCTTACTTCTGCTTAAATTTCATCAAACCCAACCGTACGCTCAAAGAGGTAAAATATTCATACGCGTATAGCACGGGCGAAGCATTCTTACACGGTGTACATTCAAATGCCCATACATCATCCTGCTGCTTGGCTGCTTGGCACAATATTACACCCAATCGGACGGGACCTGGAGCTGGAGTCCTTTTCAGCGACTATTCATTCCGGTGAGAGTTCATTTCCTGTGCTTTGTGTAGCTTGGCTGCTGGCAAGCACTTTCCTTTCCACATGGTTACGGCACTTCCATTACGGCAAATAGGTGTGCTTTGTTTTCATCCGGTAGAGCTTGTGAAATTAATTTTAATTACAATCTGGCAGTGTGTCTCCCGTTCACAGTTTTACCACACACACACACACACACAACACATCCAAAACAATGTTGTAATTTTCGTCGTTTTGATAGTGCAGCTCCATGTGAAACTCATCAACATGAACATGAGTCGGTCAGTACACAACACACTCTCTCTCTCTGTCTCTGTATCATTATGCTTTCAGCATTGCTATCGTGCCTTACTTACATGCAGCCATAAAGAGGGGCACGGCACAATTTAAAGCAACTTTCCCGACTGCAACAAACGTTACAGTTGCATCCGTCCCACGTCGTCACACATCACAACCCTCGCTGTGACATCAAACGGGAGTGATCTCGGACTCACTCATACGCCAGCAAGCTACAAAGTCTGTTTGAATTGAGCTTTCCGCCCGCCGAACGTGGTTGTACGTGGGGCGAGCGGTTTTTTGGGAACACTGCTTGTCTTCTGCCGTTCTTTTCTACATGCTGCTAGTTTTTCTTCTGCCCCGGGAACGGTTTTGTTTGATCTTGCGGCAGGCGGTGATGCGGGAAACCGAAAGAGCAGCATCAGTAGCAGCAGCAGCAGCAGAACGGCAAACAATCGCCATAGTTTTCGGTGCACTTTAGCTATTGGCTTTATTTTTCTATCTACCACATCGTTCGGAACTCTCTCTCACTCTCACTCTCTCTGCCTTGTCGAGTGGGTTTTGTGGAGGGTGCGAGATGTCTGTTTTCTCTATTCTCAACAACCAACTCTGCACGCGGCTCCGCTCATCGAAACCTCAATGTACACATGACTTTTTCGGACAGAGCGCTAGCGTACGCTAATGAGCTGTCAAATAGAGTAGTTTGACTTCAAAGCAAACTGTTGGTGGTTGCGCTGGTGCTTCGCTTTCGACGATGCGAAGATAATTTGGTAACCGCAGCAGCATTTTCATGCAACAATCCAGTGTAGCGCTCACTCACGCTCCCGGAGGCACTTTTTCTCCGCCCGCCCGGAGTTGGAGTAGTTGAAGTGTGGAGTTACTTCTAATTTAAATTCCAACACGCGGTACGGCTCAGCCACTGGCAACAATCATCCCCTCCTTCCTGCGTTTCCCCTTTTAATGCATCGGGAGTGCAGCTCACACACCGTGCTGTACGCGTCGGGGCCATCGCCCATGGGTCCAGGGTCACTCGACTGCCTCCGTATGTTTGTATACAATTAGGGATTAATTCTCACACCGCACAGTGCATCGACGCGTACCACGCGGTTAGGCTGCGGGAATGAAGGAAAAGTTTATTACACCGATCACACCGCACCCTGGAGCCCTGGTTTTACCCCAGCACTCCGGGTGGATCGGGTGGAAAAGTTCCGCAAAGCCTGCCCCCGACCACACAACAATCCGGGGATTGTTTGTGTTTGTAAACAAAACGCCTGCGATTTCCCGCCAGCTTAGTGCGCTTGTTGGGGTGTCGGAAGGGAAAATTATGCCACGGTGGTGTGATTTACGGGACGATGGAAATGTTGAGCGAGGGTTACACTATTTGCTGGTACGGCACTGCCTGTCAGCCATCCTGAACGCAAACACACAAAATGAGGACGCTAGCATAGTGCGATAGTGGTGGAGGATTTATTCTGTTAGAGCCTTGTTGTAGGTTATTTACTGTGAAGTAAAAGTCTGAAAGTTGTGGAAGATTTTTTCCATGTCTTAAACAGAAGATAGAGACTATGATAATTTCTGAAAATAAAATAGTTATAACGTGTGATTATATTTATCATTGCTTTTATACTTGCACATACTTTTTAGTATATTTCATTCTATCATATAAAACAAATATTTAGAACTATATATATGTTAACCTTCATTTTCGGGTGACTCTGTTAGAACATTTTGACAATCTTCAGACTCCCAGGGACCAATTCCATTATCGCCGTTCATTATTCAACTCAATAACAATTATATTTCCCGGGTAAGACCATCTCTTACACCATCAAATGTTCCTCCATCTCACAGTACGCTCTTCCCTCGCCATCGGCAATGTATTCCACTTTAAATGACAGGTGTATGAGATGATGTATTTCCTGTCAGATCCACCCAGACACGTACGGCTTTGCCCCTGGACTAACGCGCCAGGCGCTAAGAAAGACGATCAAGATGATCAATCATGCTCTGTTGAGATGGCTTTCTGGCGCACCGAACGCCTTCGAGCGCGCCTTGCTGCACCCGAATGCACAATGGCATCGCCCGGTTGCACATCGAACCAGGGCGCCGGGCCAATCGATTGACTTTGCACCCAAAGCCAGCGCCCGAGAAGTGCCATTACTCATTTATCATCTCAAAAGCCGTGTCAGGACGAAAAGACGCCGGCCCGAGCGAGCATCCCCGTGGCGAATCGAGCAGCCACACCAATCGCAAGTGCGCTTGTGACGTCTTGCGCTGAGTTTGGTGCGTCAACGAGCACCGGCGCAACGGGAAAAGGACACAAAGAAAATAGCCGGCAGATGAATAATATATCCTAATTCTCTTAACATGTTAATTGCAGACTGCATAATAAATCACCGTTTCGTTTGCCATTGTTTGCCCAAAGCCGAAGGCCTCGCCGAAAGATCCCGTTTCGCGTATGGTTCCGTTGTGCAGCGCTCCTTTTAGGCGATCCGGGCACCAGAAACGGCTGCTATCAGCATCGGTGCGGCAAGTGGAGTGCTTCAATGAGGGAGAAATAAGAGTGCTAAAAGCTTCTTCCGTTGGGCGGCCCGGTGCCTGCGTAGCTCAACCTTTACCTTTTCAAGGAGCAGAAGACTTGCCTTTCCGCACAGCGAGCACAGATTTCCACACTTGCCGTCCAAGAACAACAACACACGTCGGACACGGATTCGGTGTGTGGCACAAAGTTTGCGTAAGCCTAAGAGAGCATCGGCCTGTTTCTATTTATCTAGTCAACGGCAATTTTGTTCCACGCCGAGATCGAAACGACCAGGTCTAAGGCAAGACGCGCTTAGAAAACCGCAGCACTGCAGAAGCGCCCGTCCACTCGGGAGAGGAGGTTTCCACGCAAAGGGAAAGGAAAGTGATTTGTTCGGTTACGGACTACGGCTCCTCTTAATTATGTTTACGTAGGTCTCTTTTCCCGGGGACCGTGGCCATGGCATGCATCGAAAGACGTACATACACACGAATACCCATTGGCGGTATCATTGTTGTGCATACAATAGGGGGCGCTCCGTGTGAGTGGGTTGCTCCAGGATGTGTGTGTGTGTGTGTGTGTGTTGCTTTCGTTTCGTAGGGATTTTCCGCAGCCGCACCAGCCGCACAGAAAATCATGCCAGCGTTTGCGTGCTGTCAGTGCCCGGGAAATCAATTTCCCTCCGTGTGCGAGAGGGAGAATCGGAACGGCGGTGTTGTTGTTGTTGAAGCTACTCGGATGGAGTTGTTTGACAAGGGTACGTGTCTGGTGTTTGCGACAAGATTTCGCCCCCGTACCCGGTCCTCCCGTGCCTGTCAATGCGCGCCCGTGCGATTGTGCTGTGTACGTTTGCATTGGCAGGAAAAGCCCGTTTTCCGTCGAATTAAGCCGCACTAAAAGAGAAAACAATACATTCGCCTCGGTCTCGAGCGAGGCAGGATCGTTTCTGCGGCAGCCCGGTAAGTGTGGTGCGCCCTTGAGGTGAAAGAATGCTGACGCAAACTTTGCATCCACAGTCGGAACAGTTGCTAATGCTAACACAACTAAAAGCTGACGAGAAGAACGGCAAGCAGTCGGAACGAACTTCGGCACGAAAATACTTGCTCCTTCTCCTCCTGCTTCCTGCCATCTTCCAGCAAACCCTGACTGGGGAGCAACTTTTTGACGTTGAAATATTTATCCCGATTTGCAATGCGAGAAAAAGCACTCTTGGAACAATTTCACTTTTGTCCGCTGCTGCTGCTCTCGCCACATTCTCGTCAACGCGCGGGCACGGAAGCGCAAACGATCCTTCCCATCTCCAGCGCAAACCAAGGTTGAAGTTAGTTTTGTCTCGATTGCAAATGACTTTCCTATGAGTTGAGCCATCGTTCTCCGTAGCGCTCCGTCAACCTACCGCTTCGCTTTGCCACCAACTCACCTTTCGGAGGTTCGGAGATGGCCTTGATGGCGACAAAAGTTCTTGCCCACCACACGAAAAACTCCTCTCGGTGCACCTTTTCTAATTCGTCCCTTTAGCACGCAGAAGGTGGGAGAAGGTGCGGTGGGAGCTTTATCTGCAATAGGATTATTACAGGATTTATGTTGCGCTCCGGTGCCAAACACTACCGCACTGCTCTTTCTTCCAAGACGCGTGCGCTTGGATAAAAATTCATAATGCCACCTCGGCCAGATGAGCGAAGGCTCCAAAGTTGAAGCATTAAGCTGTGGCCACACCGAGATAGGAGTCTCCCTTTGTCTGTTCGGGAGGCAAACCGTACGGACCGGGTAGCGGATGGGTCAGAAAAACTTTACTTACGTTCTGTCACTGCACAAAACGTACAGCGCTCGCCGTGGTCACTCTGGTGGGTCGATTTCAACGTCGCCGGCTGGCGGGCAGGAACGAGCGGGTGCGGTTGAGTGATTTTTTACAGCTCAAGCTTAATGAAGAAAGTAAGCCATAAATAAATTAGACTTTATTTCGTGCGCTATGAATGGGGAGTGATTTATGCTGCTTTTGACTTTCCGGGCGCACCAAAGGGAAGTCCCCGTGCCGTGTCGCTGGAATGAAAGGAAAAGCGGCTCCAGAAATAGCCTCAAAAAGAGTGGAAGAAACTGGTGTGGGCTGGACGGAAAGAACAGCTTAGCGAATACGTTCGGTAATTAAGTTGCTTTCTAGGGGGAAGTGTTAACCATACTCGGTTGTCTGAATGGGGTAAGTTGCTTTTGTAGTTCGCGTCCCATTTATGGGATTGATGCCGAAATGGTGCTACGAGGGATTTTCTTTTCATTATTTGCGTATCACCATTGCTTTCGATTTAAGGACTTTGTGAGGCTAATACGGTCCGATGGAAATACATTCCGCAAAACTGGATCACAATGTAACAGGAAAAATGGATAAGAAATCGAAGTTTACACAGACGAACTAAGAACTCACTAAGACATTGTTAATGGATTAGCTTTTTTTGTTTCAATTTCATTTACTTCCTCAAAAAGCTCTCAACTTAAAAACCATAAATAATAATTTGTTACACTGTATGTACTCTCAGCTAAGCGACAACAAACGCTTCTGTTCCCTTCGTAAAACACGGTTCACACAATCTGTATGCACTTTGCAAAACAAGCTCAGCCAGCGATCCACCGGCAGTGCACTCACGCTTGACAATGAGCTAATTGGACACTGTTTATAGAGATGCATGTATTTGTGTATGTGTGTGTGCCTTATCACAAGCTTAACAACTCCACAATGCATCCCCACAACGCACGATACTACCAGGAATTTGTGTCGAGTTTTCCAAGCCCGGTCCCGGCGAAACTTTGGCCCCGAGGATTATGAGTAACAGCAAAACGGAAACATAAAAACACAGAGAGAGAGAAAGAGAAGCAAACATAAGTCGTGTCGGGGAACTTACTACTTTAGCCGCGACAACATTATAACTTCAGCGGCACAAATAAATCCCTCCGTGTAATCGAGCCTCCGCTCAGTGCTCGGCCCATTTCCACATATGGTCTGTCAGCGCGACAAAACATAAAACAGAAGCTTGCCAGTCCACCCACGCTTATCTGCCATCTGTTTGATGGGTGGTGGGAAGGTAGGGGACGACAGGTGAAGGAGGCGGAGGCTTTTTGTCGTTTTATCACCTACGCCCAGTGGGCTCATCTTTTGCCATCATCCGCAGAATGTCGTTACTCGCTTTCGCTTGTCGTTGTCGGTTTTCTTTCCCTTCACACACACACACACACACACATACTGAGACCATTGGGAAACGGGAATGGTACGGACGCGGTTTCGCTATCTTTTTTGCGATGGCGCTCCATTTTCCACACGTGACACCGTGTGTGTGTATGCGTTTTGTGCCAGCGGGCTTCTCTGTGGTTCACAAAATGAAGCGTAAAAACGGAAAAGAAATACCATAAAACCAGCAGCCCGTCCTGGCTGCTGGCTGTTTTTGGGCCGTGGAAGGACCAACCGCGATTCTTCCATCTTTTTCCCCGTTCCCCGACACGCCGTCACCGAGCTGCTGAAAGGTGAAGACAGGCGAATGCGCTTCGAGTGAAAAACTCCCTTTGAGACCGGCGGCAAGCGTAAAACCAAATGTTGTAACACACGTTGTGCAATAAATAATAAGAGTGGGAAAGCGACATAAACAACAAAAAACAAACACGCTACACCACATCTTCGCTATCTCGCTCCGTCTGTGACATCCCATTCATCCAGCGGGTTGATGCATATGAAGCGCGTACCGCAACCCATGTAAGCCGTGGTCGCGATGCCATAATCGCTCGGAAAGGACTCCGTTTTCCCGGACGTATAACCGTTCTGCTTCAACGCTTGCAAAACGACGGATTGACGTGTTCGGTATTGCTTTCGGGTTTGCCAGTTCGAGTATCGGGCACGCGCCTCCCCAGTCCCCAGCTATTGCTCCCAACACTGGGCAAAGGATTGCGTGCTGATCACTAGAGTGCGCTGTTGCGACTACAAAAGTGTAATTACTTATCGCGCTGGTCGCATCTTAATTTATGCAACATTAATTAGCATACGGCCGCTTCCACTCCCCCCCCCCCCTTCCCCCGGGGGTCTGTCCATCCTTCGAGCCAACCTTTCGCAACACGAAGGACATAAAGCAGCGGTTCCGAGACTGAGCCAGCTCGCGCCAGCACTGCCACACTAACGGCCAACGAATCTTCCAATTCTGGTGAAAGATTTTATTGGCCTGGCAAACAAACTCCTTTCAAGCACCCGCCCCCGGGACCGGCTACCATCTGATAAGACACGACTTAATTGATGGCCATGAAAGGAGGGCTTGTACTGTGATGTACTGTTGGTTCGGTTTTCTTTTTTTTCTCCTTTTTTTGGTTCACCTCTTCGCTTAACCTTCGTGGCGGGGTTTTGTACGGAGGAAATGTTAAACCAGTTCGCCACCCGTTTCCCAGTCCTTAATGGTGGACCCTTGCCCACTGGGTGTGGTGAGGGGGTATGATGGGGTGAATTGTTTTAGAGCGTTTCCTAATTGTTTATTGCACAGGGCGCTCGTTGATGTTGATGGGGCTGGTTGGTAGGACGCGAAAGGAACCAGAGCACGAGTCGAATATTTATTTTAAAACGGACCGTTTCCATAATTAAAATTACACCTGCGAGAGCAAACGAAACGAGAGCTTGTTTTAATGAAGGAATGTTTATGTCGTGGAGTTGTTTGTGTATTCGAAAATTGTTCTGTAAATTATGTACTTTTATAAGTTTCGTAAATAAGGTTCATAGATTACAGATACGATATCCAAAGACGTTATGATCTTCAATGAACTAATCCAATTGTCGCATTCACTTTGTTGTTGCAAAAGCTTTTAAAGTGAAAGAAGAACAAAATCAGAATCTAACTTATCTGATCGTCGCGTCAAAATTCTATTCACTGTATCAAACGCTTACTTCTTATCGTGCCGGATCGCTCATCGCTCGTGTTTCACAGTCTTTTCACGCGAAACAATCTTCTCGCCAACTTTGTACAAACGGCCAGAAACACACCTACACACGGCCAAAAGCCCAATAAGAACGCTCCTCCCCCCACCCCGCTCGGTTGGCCTTATTTTACCTAAATGAAGGATGGAAAAACAAAACCAAGTGTGCACCCCCGTCCATAGGCTCCAACGGGACCCGAAGCGACTCGACCCGAATCGGGTGGGTTGTAATGAAAAATTCCTAATTGTAAGCACGGTAAACAAGCTCAGCTTTGCTCAAGTTTGCTGAAGCAACAACAAAAAACAGCGCTCACCTCGACTAACGAATCCTGCATCCAGCAAAAGGCAAGAAAGCCGCGCCCCCCAAGCGACGGGTGGAAGAGGGAGTGTTCTCGCGCACTGCGCGGACTCCTTATTGCCGGGGTTGGCCGGCCGGTGAATGGGAAAAATCTTATCTCTCTATAAATTGCCATAATGGATTTTATTAATCATCTTCATAAGCTATTACGTGCCGGGGGTTCATCCGGCGCGATGCAAACCAACACACACACACACACACAAATCCTCCCCAAGAGCCGGAAGTGTGCACCGACGCACCCGCCCAACCGACGGAAATGTGACGGAAGTGTGTCGAGGGAGTGAGCGAAACGGAGCAAAAAAAAAAAGCGAAACCAAATTCACCCTTGGCTCTACCGTGAATTGTGACCAACGCCGTGGCGTGGCGTCGGCGAGCGGTAAGTGAACAGGGACAGGGGAGAGCGCAGCGGGTTAAAATAAACTTCCGGCGAATTTTTGCTTAACGTCGGCCGAACACATTCCGGTTTTGCGGCCCCGGGTACATGACTTTTATTCATGTCGACGTGTTGAGGTGATCTTCTTCTTTTGCTTCGTTTTTGTGTGTGTGTGTGCCATTTTTTCTTTTTTTTTGTGTTCCATCACTCCCTTCGCTGTGCTCCGTTCTGCCCTGACGCCTGCTGACGCTGCTTCCGTGCCGTTTGCCCATTCCGCGTGGTCCACTCGCTTGCCCCCGTCCCCTTTCCCCCTCACCCACCCCCCTCATGTTTGCATGTCCCCAGCCAGCGAACGCCTGAGCGTGCTTTACCGTGTCTCGGTATGTGTGGTGGTCTCATTTTTGCGGCAAAACCATCAAGAGACCTGCGGGGTCGTCGTTGTCGTTTTACGGAAAATTAAAAGCTCCCAGAAAAGTGGGACATTTTCCGAAAAGTGTTGTGCGCTACGGTACGCAGCAAGAGGGAAAGGGGGGCAGAAAGGGGCGGACGAGTTCCGGCCGAACATAACAACACACAAACTAAAGTTTAGCAGCAGTTTCGAGCGCCGTTTTTGTGAAAGCTTTTTAAGCGTTTTTCTCTCTCCGATGGGAGGCGTTTGCTGCCACACGGTCCCTTGTGTGTGGTGGTGGTGGTGGTGGTGGTGCCTCGGGATACAGCAAGTATGCACTATTTTTTCTCTCTCTTCCCTCTGCTCGCTGCTAGCCAGTGTAGTTGCTGCCTGTTATGCTCGGTCGCTCCCTCGCTCTCCCCTTGGCCTGTTGCAAAGGAGCAACACGATCCCCATTTATTCTTTGGATGCTTATCGTGCACGGTAACCTGGTTCCCCTCTGGGTGCTTTGGCTTCTTGCTGGCTGTGTTGTGGGGATTTTGGCTTGGGATGACGGGGTACACAGCAGACATCATGAATGTCCCGGCACACACACACACAACAATCCCGGGTTGGCAGGCTAAGCACTACTAACCACCCAGCCCGTCCCACGCTGACTAGAGATTGTTCGCCAGAGATTATGGTTCGGGCTGTGCTCCCGGGTCGCCCGGACACGGCTTGCGTCCGGCTTCCAGCGTACCGTTTTAATGGTCCAGGTGGGTGGTGGGCTGTGGCGTAACCCACCCACCTGGATGTGGGCTGAACGAGGAAGGAGCAGGGAAAGAGGCGAGGGATGCATTGGACCGAGCGTCCGATTAATTATTCAAAAGCTCAAATTCATACCGTCACAGCATGGGAAGAACGGAACAAGAGCGGACGGGATTTGGTGGGCTACGGAAAGATGGCACCGTCAGATGGCCCACTGTGACAGTGCGCGCCAGAATGACTGAGCCGAGGGACGAGAGTGCGGGATATTTAAGGGCGGAAGTTGTGCTTCGGAAATCCCGCCGTACGCTGAGGCTGTGAATTGAATGTAAATGGTTTCTGCACTCCAGGTAAGCCGGTGGATCGGGGGGGAAATGCGACGGTGGATGGGCCCATTGGCGAGCAGATTTTGAGCCCCGTTTTTCCTAGCCGGTTGTTGTTTGTAAGCCAGGACCAGGACCAGGACGTAAAATGACCACAGTGAAGTGAAAAGCTGCTGAGCGTCGGTTGCAAGTTGGCATTGCTTGTTGGGGCTTTTTTGTGGCCTCGTTTAACCTGTTAGTTGCGCTATCCATTGAGAGGTAGAGTGGGAGTGGGACATTTATGCTAGCTGCTCCGGGAACTGCAGCCGAAAGCTTTGCGGCTGAAAATTAACAGTATCCTAAATAAACAATAAACATGGCCATTCAATGCATTATGCATTTCTCTGAATTCAAACGACATGGAGATATCTAGTTTCGGATCGTTTTGTAAGAGTATTTAAAATTGGCTTTCAATGTGAGTGTCTCTTTGAAAAAGGATTCTGCTGTTATTGTCCTTCTTTGCCGCAAATCCTTGAAAGTTGACGTATAAATCAGATTACACATAACCTCATAACGTAGTGTAGCTCTTTCCTTAAATTAAATCAATCCTTAAACCCAATTGTGTTTAAAGAGATCACCATTCTCCAGTTGCACAAAGTGCTTCCAACGAATCCCCTTTTTCAACATCTTCAATACACCAACAAGACACTCTCTCATACACACACAAACCGACGGCGCTGCAAGTATAACCCTATTGCGGTGATTTTCAAATTGTCGCCATCTTGAGAACGTGAGTCAGCTGGCGGCTTTGCTATGACGTCAAGTACGGTGGTGTGCTTCTTTCTTTTTTTCCCGGGGGTAAGAAAACTCAACACACCAACACACAAGAATACACACATTCACACACACGGGGACTCAAACTCTGACCAAACCAGTCTGGTTTTCCATTTCTTCGCCTTCGAGTACGGCCAATCGATCGATGCTGCACAAAAACTACCGGCAAAAGTAGCAGAAAAGTGTGCTGCCGTTTCGAACCGGAAAAACCACACAGAGCGTGTTTTGTGGCGTCGACAACTCGTACACTTCCTCTCGCTGGCGCTGGAGTCCCGCAGGGGTTCCCCGAAACTGCAACCGTGCTAGCTAGTCCGCTCGTGGTGAAGCGCCTTGCTCGCTAGCTTTCTCGTTTTCAGATGTCGGTCAGAGCGCAAAGTGTGCTGCAGTTGTGCCTTGCCATGTTTCGATTTCTGCCTCAGTACTGACTCAGCTCTAGCGAACCTGCTGAAGTGCTTCCCAGCGACTCCCTCCACTCCTTCGGGAAAGCGTCTTGCCCGCCCAGGGTACGCTGATACTGGCCAATCATATACCTCCTCTTTGCTCGAGGACGGTCAACTCTCACTCAACGCCGCACTAACGGATGCGGATAAACCCCAGCGCACAGGATATCGAGTAAGTGGCAGTATAGTAGAGTGCAGCACACATCCACACACAGAGACCAGCACAGACACACCAAAGTGCCAACAAGCGCCACGTCGCACCTTTCCGCAGGACGGTGCAAATTTCCCTCGTTTATCCACGCTAGCCGGATTGGGCAAGATTATGTGCTCGCACGATCAATAAATTTAGCCCTAACCTTCAGCAGCTGCTGCTGCTTCGTGCTCCGTGCTTGACCGCACCCGCAAGTGGCCAGCATTTCGACAGGGTTGTTTTCCGTTGCCGGTCGGTTAAAGCCCGAAAGCCTCCACCCGCGTGTCCAAATTCCATTCGATAGGAGTAACTTTTTCGGTGCAAATGAAAGTGGCAATAGGGGGGAAGGTAGGCTGACGGCAAAGACAACACGGGCCGCAGAAAAACTCGGTCCTCGATACCGGGAATGCTAACTTTTGACAGACACAGAAACGGGAGGACGGCCTCGGGAGCTGACAGGGAAGGCACATCAGATAAAGTAAGGGACAGGCCACAAGCCGGCTGCTGAGGGCCAATCGTGCCGCATAAAGAAGACATTGGCCGGTTTCGATTGTTCGAAAGGGCGGGAGGAGAGTCTGTTCGTGTGCGTGTGTGTGTGTCACATGCGCTGCGGGAAAGGGTTTAATGTGAAGTCTATTTTAGAATTTCCTACCCACTGGTGAAAATGCGGGCAGCAGCTTGCGGACAGCAAAACGGTCCCACAAACACACACACACACACAGAGATCACACAGAGAGATCGGTCAATGGATTAAATTTGATAAAGGTTAAGACATTCGCCGACTCTGCCGCCATCGCCGTCGTCGTGTAAATCGGTCCGGTTGGCTCTGTTCGAACGGGTCGAAGCCCGAAACACGCCGCCCGTTGAATATTTGATCGCTCGGTAAAGGCAAAACGAGCGGGCATGAGCGGTTTTAATATTTGACACTTTTCCAACACAAACCGCAATGATAGGGCATGTGAATTAATCATGACGCCGTATCGAATGCACGAACGGAAAGGGCACTGTAAAAAAGGAGTTTTGCGTGTTTGTGTGTGTGTGTGTGTGTGTGCTGCTTTGATCCATGTTCAAACCCTTCCAGCGCGTTCCGTGGGTTCAGTTCAGGTTCAAATTGAATGCTCGACCCATATAAGCCGAAACCGATCCCTGGTCCGTTCCAGTTCCAGGACGTGGAAGAGTCAGGGGACAAACACACGCCAAAAAAATACACGCCTCAATGTCGAGCCCAAAATTAATGACGATTCGAAATCAATCGAAAAACCTACCAATTCAATCATCAATCGAACTCGCAGCCCACCCAGAAGGTGAAGTCCTTTGCAGCGAGAGAGGGGAATCTCGTTCGGGTTCGTGGTTTTGATTTATGGCGGCTTTGAGCTTCGGCCCCGTTCGATAAGGCGAACCAACGGGGTAAATGGAAAGTAAAAACGGTTCCGTTAATTAATCGAGCGCTTGGAATTGCAAGGCGAGCAGGAGAACCAACAAAAAAAAAACGATCGCCCTGTTTCTAGAAGGCGGACATTTCCGTTCGATTGCGGTGCAGAACGCACACCGCCGTGCCCTATAATCAGGTACGTCGGGTCTTTCACGCTACGGCTCACCCACGTTTGTTTGATTTATTTTCCTCGGGTCTGTGGGTTTTTTTCGTTCAATGCTTTCCTGCTTGTTTTGCCTACCTTTTTACCTTCGAAACGGTACGGGCTCGGGCTCGGGTTTGCGCGGAACGGTCAGGGCTCGGCTGTCGGCAATTAAAATTGTTCCGGGCGCGTTCGCGTTTGTGGCATTCCGGGACACAGGAGGCACACACACACACACTCACTCGCTTTCCCGGTAGGTGGCACGGAAGTGGCAAACAAACACACCGGGAAATGCCGAAAAGGTGGATCGCGATAGCATTTTTTGTTCCTCGAACGATGATGTTCCTTCCTACCTGCGTACTGTTCGCACTCCCTTCCAAGAGCCCAACGGCAGAAAGGAGCCTTGTAAATATTGATTAACAACCGGGTCGGTATGATTGAACGCAAAAGACTTTCGGGGCAGGCAAATCAAACGGTCAATGTCAACGCGATTGCATTGAGAGCTTTACAGGCTGCGGTAGTAAAGCTAGCAACGTAAGGGATTTGGGTCGTCCGACCTAACGGGAAAGCTTTCTAATTGAAAATGTACTTCCACTAATCTCGATTGGCACGGTTGTTAGGCAGTCGATAGGAAGCGAATAGCATTCGTAAAGGTGGGTACGATTTGGGTTTGTAGCAATGTTGCTGCTAATCATTCCAATTTTAATGCCTCTAACAACTTCCACGCGAACGTTTCTCACCTCTCGTTTGCTGCGAGCAGGTGGTATGTTGTACACAGCAGCATACAAACCGCGCACAAACAACATCGAACTAACAGCGTAATTAAAATCTACCTAAAAATAAGACTAAAAAAACGACACTCAAGAAAGTTTTCCTCTCGGAACAAAAATCGAAACATGTTTAAGCGACCTTTAGAACATGCTCGTTGGTAACCAACCGCACTGAGTGAACAAAAGCTCTGCGTGTGTGTGTGTGTATGTGTGTTTGTGTTGGGAAAGGAAATCTACTTTTCCTTCGTTTTCGGTTTCACTCTGCTGCAACACATCGAAAGCGCGGGTGGTGCCCGTAAAGAAAATTGAACCTTTTTTTTCTTGCTTACCCGCAGCCGTGAGATGTTATCCGGCGTGGGCTTACCGGGGCCGCGTAGCTTCGGGGGGCTTTCTGGGGTTTAATTGCATTAAAGCTGACAAAAAGGCGCAGCGCCCCCAAAAAAAGGTTGGCAGCGTGTGTCAGCGGACCCCAGGCATGTTGGGTCGGCAGGCCCTTGCGCTTTCGCTTCATCCAACTTAAAGGTAAACAGAGTCTTTGTTGGTGTCTGTGTGTGCGAATATTTTCTTTTATGGCTTTGTGCTATGTAATAAAAGATCAAAAATAATGTTTGCAACAAAATGAAGGGGCAAATATTCAATGGGACTAAACAAAACAACATCGCTTCTTTGGTCCTTCGACCCGGATAGACACATTACGAGATAGAAATTAAGCTTTGGTTCATACATAAATAGAGAAATTATAATAAAAAAATTGAAATGTATATCAATCATCTAATATTTTATGGAAAAAAACAGCTCATTGGACTAAAAGCTGATCGTAATTATTCACACACCCCTGAATTTCAATGTCTATGCACACAAGAAGCATATTCAATATCTAATAAGCGCACGCTCCGAACTCATGATTATGTTCAGTGATTTTCACCACAGGCCCAATAACCACCCAATAGTGTCGGTTGTTTACATTGACGTAATTCGACAGCATAGAAAACTACTCCACCGAAACAACACTCCAGCACCCAGGGAAGAAAGATGATGTAGGGAAAGGCAGTAAAGTAGTGCTAGCTACCGAGGATGGCAAAAATGCCAGTGATAAATAAATAAACAAAACCCTTTACACCACCACCCCTTTACCACCACTACCCTCCGTAGCGCAATGCTGTACTGTACGGTTCAGTGGCGCTCATGCCGTCGCGTTCTGCTCTACCGTCGGTCGGTTGGTTGTGGCACAGGTGGTATTTATGAATTGATGATGGTCGTTTTTTACAGGCACACGAGCGCCATCGTACGAATGGCACTAGACATGAGGCTGTGTGTTTGGGTGTGAGTATGCGATTGGGCGGGATGAGTGGGCGAGCAGGCTCGCTGGGTGGCGCTGCGAGTGAAGTATCCTAACAACGACAACGAGCGCTATAACAATAACAATGAAGTGTAATAAAATAAAGTTCAAACGGTGGAACGTAATCCGATGTGTGGTGTGGCCTTCGTTGGTTCGTTGGTTCGCTGCAGCGGGAGCGTAGCGGTGTGTGTGTACAGAACCAGCCACCCACCGCCCATCTCGTTGGCACGGAAATTAGTCAACCAAATGAGTGCCTCTCGAGCGAATGCGGCCTCCACCGAGACGAACAGGAACAGGCAGCGGGAGCAAGGATTGGATGGATCAAATTCGTTTCATGTGCCGGGATCACCGGGGTGTGCTTTTGAAGTAGTCCCTTCCCTGCTGTCCGGGATGCCGAGGCTGCCGGCCCAGGCTACACATACTTTGCTTTGACTGATGCTAGCTTACGGCTTATCGGGGCGGAATGGGATTATGCTTTGGGTTTGGGCTTTTTGCCCTTGCGTCCTGCCTTGGTTCGGGACCCGTTCGGGGCTCGACCATCATGTCCGGTCGTCAAGGGACACGAAGCTTTTGTGATTCCGGCACTAGATTGCCGGAAAGCGCCATCGTCCCACCGATGGGGATTTTGGGACAGGGCCATAAACGTCACCGAGGTCCCTTTTAATAGCGCCCGGCGATCCCGGTTTCACCTGTGTGCGCGCGTTTCCCGCTGCGCCGATGGGCGTCCCGCCGGTCCGCCATCGTAAATAAGTGAGCGATTTCAAAGGATAAATCCGGGGTGAGCGCAGAGAATTAAAGTTATTGACGTAGTGGTGATAAGCCCCGCAGCTTTGCCAGGCGAATGTGTGTTGATCGATTCGGTGCGGAAAACATGACATAAATGAGATTATTTTACCCAGACCCCCGTGATAACTATAACCTTCGCTTCGGTGTCAATCAACGGGGTGGGGGGGGGGAGTTGTGTGCGCCCTTATGGCTGACGGAGAATAGGGTTTTGCGCTAATTAAGCTATTGCTTTCATCGACGACAAAGTAAATATTCAGCTGGCCTTCGGTGCGATGTGGAACCACTTTAATGTTTGTTTGATTTTCATGTTTTTTCTCTCTCTCTCTCTCTCTCTTATTTTTTTTTCTCTCTCTCTCTCTCCACTCTCCAGTTCCCATCACGACGGTAAGCGGAGTGTTGGGCAAACAGGCCAGCCTGCCGTGCGACATCACGCCGCTCGAGCGGGACGATGCCGTGTACATGGTGCTCTGGTTCAAAGAGGACGACAACGAACCGCTCTACAACTTTGACGTGCGGGGCCGCCAGGTGGCACAGGCGCGCCTCTCCTCGTCGGACAAGTACTTCGGCAAGCGGGCCTTCTTCCGGGCCACCACCCACCCGGCCCAGCTGCTGGTGGACGAGATCAAGCTGTCGGACGAGGGCATGTACCGGTGCCGGGTAGACTTTCGCAATTCGCCCACGAGAAATCTCAAAATAAACTTCACTGTGATAGGTAAGAGTGACCGGGCGTCTCCACCGACTCTCGGTTGTTGCGGCAATTTGACACGTGTGGTTTGCAGCGAGCGATTAAGTTGTATCATTCGTTGAAGGTGACTGGCATGGTGTCAATCATCATTTAAAAAACAATTAAATAGATTCATCAATCACTCAAAGAGTCAATCAGAAAGGCAACATTGCGATCCAGAAGCATCTAGTCCATTAGAAGTCAATTGTGATGTAAACCCTGAATAGTTCAAATGAAAAGCTTCGTTGTGATTTAATCCACGCCGTTTAATAACGATTGTTCTTTCCTAGTTCCTTTCAACATTTAATTCCTTGCTCTGTTTTGACCCCAGCTAGCGATCAATAAACGAAAAAACGACACAATTTTAACCCTTTTTCCCCATTTTATCATTTTACCTTGTCCCACTGTAAGCCTTCCAGGGCTACAGGGACGGGTTTTCGCACAACGACCACACCTCAACTGATTGACAAATATCGCTCGCTGCTGTCACTCAACCGGTTTTGCGTTCCATGTTGTGCTCATCGTTTCCGTTTTCCCACCGGGGGCTGTTTTACCTCATTCCAGTGCCACCGGATCGGCCCATCATCTACGATTCGCGGCGCCGGGAAAAGGCCAACACGGTCGAGCCGTACAGCGAGGGCAGCGACATTGCCCTGATCTGCGAGGTCAAAGGAGGTAAGTGCCGTGCCGGGGAGGGTCATCGTCGCAAAAGGTCACATCTCATGTGACACTACACTGTGCCATGTTTTCCTCTCGCGATTCCAGGGCGACCCCGGCCAAACGTTACCTGGTACCTGGACAACAGCGTCATCGACGAGTCGTTCGAGACCCGCCCGGACGGGACGACGGTCAATCATCTGTCCTATCCAAACATTGGCCGACAGCATCTGGACGCCCGGCTGATGTGTGTCGCGAGCAATACGAACCTGACGCCGCCCAACAATAAAGTAGTCGTGCTGGACGTCAACCGTAAGTACCTTCCGACGAACTCAAGCTTCCCATCAGCGCGCGTGTGTGTGTGCATATGGAAATGAGCTGCTAAAGCGCAACGATGCTTCGATTTCCACAGTCAAACCGGTCGCCGTCCACATCATGGCCAAGGAAAAGTTCGTCTCCGCCGACAAGCGGTACGAGATTGAGTGCAAAAGTTCAGGCTCCCGCCCGGAAGCGGCCATCTCGTGGTGGAAAGGAACCCGAATGCTCAAGCGAGTGACCAAGAACGTAAGTATGGACGAGGACCCTCGGTTTGTAATTACAGGTTTGGGACGGCGTCACGGTTGGTTGGTCGTTTGCAAACGATCTCCCCTACGCTCTCCCCTTACAAGCACAGTTCCAAACAATTCCATTCACACGACACATGCCGTTCACTTTTTCCTGTGAAATGGAAAACATTGCCAAAGGGGCGAAAACCCCCGTCGCCATGTTAATGGGGAAAACACAGACCAACAATGTATTGCCTCATACCTTTAGGGCGATTGCGAACGCTATCTTTGAAGTGAACATAGTTCTGGGAAAACATTGTGCCAACAATCGAATTATATCGACTGTGGCCTTGTGACCACACATCGAACACACACGCACACACACGCCTAACTGCCGATCGCTACCGATGCCGTAAACAGAAATCGCTAAATATTAATTTTAAATCAAACCACAATTTCAACGCCCTGCACCACGAACACCTGCTGGCCCAGCTGGTGCAGGTGTTGCGACGTTTTCTGGGGCGTGCGCGAGCCCGCTCGCTCGCTAATTGCGCTCATAATTATGTTGCGTGTAGGTTGAATCAATGCATCGGACAGCCGAATTGTATTGTGCCGCCGGAGGAAATAATTAGCAAAACCAATCGGCAATAATTATTAATCAACAATTTCACGATATCCATTATTTGGCGCAGCGCTGGCCGGGGCGAAAGGTGGTCTATGTTTTTTTTCCTTCTTTTTTTGCTTTCTAATTCAAAAACTCATTCAAAGTAGCGCTGGCTTTGCTGCCGTACGACGCGGTGGGCTGGAGAGCATCCAAACTAATCTCGTTTGCAGACAACGCGCGAATAAATTGCATTGCAAATGATAATGCTAGCGACTGTTTGTGCTAGCAAACATGATCAAATTTTGCAATCGTTCGTTGTTGGCAGTTAGCATTGAACCTTTGGTGGAATAGTTGGTAGAAAACAATGTAGAATAGAACACCGCATTTGGCATTTAGTTTTTCCAATAATTCATTCTATAATACTCGGTTAAAAATGACCCAAACAAGAATGTTGACAAGATTGTACTATTTTCAGCCACCGATTGGCTTAAGCTTGGAGATTTTAGTCTGCCGCAATGTTATATAAACATGCTGTAAGCGTTTCCCATCTTCATATCATTCCAAATCAAATGCAATATATCACTACCGGGCAGCGCAAAATGTGCAGCGCATGAAACATAAATGTAATGCCAACACATTCCACTGCGAAAAAAGGCTCTGCAGTTCGGCGAATCAGTGTAATACTTTGTTGCAGCCTGATTGAACACATAGTATAAACACAGTCAAAGATCTTCCGCTGCCAGTGCCGGTGTGTGCTGCCATAAAAGGGAAGAGTGCCTCCAAGTGCTGAGCGTGAACGTGATTGAAATGTGTAACGCTGAGAACCTTTCTAACCGGCCCACAGCTACTGCTGTGGAAGTTGCTTGGTAACTGTTGCGAATTGGAACCGTGGCCATACTCGTTGCTTAACTTCTCCTCTGTCGCCTCGCATCGGTCAGTACATTTACTTTTGCCATTCAATTTCTCTTTCTCTCTCTCTCTCTCTCTCTCTCTCTCTCTCTCTCTCTCTCTCTCTCGCTTTCCATCTGTTCTGCAGTTTTCCGAGACGGGCAACCAATCACTCAGCGTTATATCGTACACGCCGACGGTGGACGATGATGGCAAATATTTGACCTGCCGGGCGGAGAACCCGCTCATCCCGGACAGCGCAATCGAGGACAAGTGGCGACTGGTGGTGCATTGTAAGTAGAGCCTTCCGCTAGCGTAGTGTAACGGGAAAAATCGCATTACATTTTAAAATTAAGCGTGCAGCTGGGCAGGGGGTTCAGCTCAAAACTCCTTTTATTTCCCAATTACGGCTGTAGGATTTTCGGTTTATGTGGCGATGGCGCAAAACTGTACACCGTTTATGGCGCTCCCTGCTTTAACGTCTCTATTCCGTCTCGGTCTTATTAACGTCTGTCTCTCTTTGGGGTTGCTCCGTGGTCTTCCGTGGCGGTGCGACCAGCAAATAAATCACTCAAGACACCAAAACACACACACACACACCCAGTCCGTGATTGAGTTCGAACTGGGCGGCAATGGATCGGAATTGGCTTCGAGCACTGCGCGAGCTGTGAGCAGTAGCAGCAGAAGCAGTAGTAAAAAACGGCACACGGAACAGCACACGGAAATTGAATTCCATTTACAGGCCTCCTCACCATCCGTCCTGCAGCATTCCTATCAGTTTTATTCGTCCACGGGTTCGATCGCAACGATAAAACTGTGCTGCCGTTCTGCCGATCGGCGCCGTGTGCTGCGTGTCCGGGTGCGTCTCGTTACGACCTCACCAGGCGTTTTATTGCGCTACCAATAAATGCTAAACTTCCACAAAGACCATCATCACTATTTTGCCTGCCAGGAAGTGGTTGGGAGGAAACGATCTCGCTCTTTCTCTCTCTTTCTCTCTTTGTTTTTCTCCCTGTATGCCTCCCTTTTCAGCAACGCGGTCCTGCGGAACGGTCCTAATTGAGACGCAACCGTATAAATCGTGATCGAGCAATCGAGGGTGCCGGTGACAAAAAAAAACACACGAAACAACAAACAAACGCACACTACACAGGTAAACCTTCCCGTTAAGGTAAACGGGAACACGATACACGGAAGCGTAAACGAAACGAAACGAAACCAAATCTAATAAATACTGTAGCATAAAACTGAAAATTAACTTATTCTCCCGCACCGAAAGTTTGTGAGTGTACGTTCGTTCGTTCGTTTCTGCGTTTTGTTGCTACTCACTTTAGTCACAAGAATGGGACTGAATCGGTCGTGCCTTCGTTGTTGGGCCATTGAGATTCTTCGGTGTTCGCTTTTTTTGCATTCAGATCGACTGTCCCACTTGTTCTGCCAGCGCTAGCATAGCATGTTGCTGTCTATTTATGTGTTGTGCCCTGGTGTGTTTATGCAACCGTGAAATGATAAAAAGCAGACACTTGAAATTGTCCTTTCGAAAGTCTCTACGGGTCCGTGCAGGGCGAGATGAAACTTTTGCTCCCACTTCTTTATCTTCTCTGAGATTCTCTTTCTTGCCTTTCCTCACGGCGTGCTCGGCGAAGAAGCGCCACTTAACCACGAGTGTAGAATACCAAAGAACCTGCCCTGCTGCCCGGACCGCCCGTGTACCGTTGACGAATAAAGTGTTTGTGCATGTGTTTGTGTCTTCGTGCCTCCAGTTCCACAACTCTCCCCCTTTCCCTTTCTCACAAAAGGTCCCCTTATCTCGCAGGATCGTAAATAAATAAGCAAAAAACGCGAACGTTAGCCAACGACAAGTAGCATAAAACTTGTCTCCTTATTGCACACCATCAACGCTCACCACCCTGGAGCGCGTGTGTTGTCTGGCCGGGTAGCGCAATAAAAACCGAAACCCGTAGACTACTACTTTTTCGACTGCAAGGGAAGGGAGAGAGAGAGAGAGAAAGAGAGAGCAGACCCATACCCATTTGCATCGGTTGCGGCAGATAAAGTGGCCAGAAGATTGTGCCGCCGTGTTTCGTTGCAGGCGCCCAATGGAAGAGTGATTCCAGCGGCCCGGGGTTTGATTACCGGATGATTTTACAAGTAAATCGCAGTACAGTAGTAGTGCTCCACTAAGAGAGCGTAATGGATGTTTTCCAGTCGTGACTTTTAGTTGCTTCCGGTGGTCTCTGAGTGCACTGTCGCTGCCGCCGCCGCCGTTCGTAATGCAACTTGGCTTTGGTTTTGTTGAATTTTTATATCGCTGTAAGTGTGTTTTACGACTGGCTTCGGAGCTGCCTGCCATGCCATCCAACGGGCCCAGGGAATAAAAGAGTTTTGCGCTAAACTTCCACTGGTTTGTTTCTGGTTTCTAAATTATGTTTACACTCTGGCAAAGTGATGACACCGTAATAAAAAGCTTACTTACCGCATTTTCTTCCTTTCCCATTCACCCACAACAGACATGCCGATCGTGACGCTCAAAATGGGATCATCTCTTAATCCGGACGACATTAAGGAGGGCGACGACATTTACTTCGACTGTCACATTCAATCGAACCCCAAACCCTACAAGCTGGCCTGGTATCACGATGTAAGTAGGATGGTTTATATGTTCGGTTGCCGTTTTACATCATCCGTCTGCTCGCAAACAAACAAACAGCAGAAAAAGAAAACGCGAACGAAGCGGGAAGGTTTTAGGGTCCGCGTCGCTCGAGAAACTATGCCACATTGCCTGCTCCTATCTCTCGATCGCATGCATTACCCTCCGCTCCCTCGGAAGCTGGCCGCTCTTCTCGAAGGCCGTTATAATCTTCTGCAAACCCATCGTGATGCGATGGGAGCCTCGTAAACGAGCGATTCGGTGCGATACTTCCCCCTGTTCCCTGGGACGTTCCGCTGAGCTCAGCAAGAATGGACCGTCCTTGGGCAAAACTGGCTTCCCCTGACCAAGAGTCTAGAGTACTGTTCCGCTGTTATGGAAGCAAAAAAAAAACCCTGATCATCCTGATGTGTGAGTGTGTGCCTCTCCGGTAACAAAGGAATACTCCTCGAGCTTTCCACCCACCGAGGGACAGCTCGGTCCAACAGCTCGGCTGCTATTCGGCTGCAACCTTGGACGGCGATTTGTCGGCGAGCTCGACGTGGTACTTGCTTGCCATTCCGTTTGCTTCCCCATGCCTGGATTCCTTTCCCATAAGCCCGTCCTGTGCTGTGTTTGATTTGCCTAACCACTGGAGGATTGGTTGTAAATGGGATTTGCGAAGCGGTGCGGCCCATCCACCGCCCGGGGGGCGCTGAGCGTTGAGCTGTTGCAAATGAGACCGGAGAATTGCGTTCTTTATGGCGTTACGTTCGGTACGCGCAGATTCCGGACCCTTCCGGCTTCAGTCGAGAGCGATCTCGAGAGCGGCGCAGCCTCACTTGACCGTGCGTGGTTTTGTTATGGTACGTCCCAATGCCCCCCTCCCTCCCTCCACCACCCATTCGTTTACTGCCCTGGCGAGGATAATGTGAGGTCATAAAAGACACCTCCTCATAAAAAATTAGTTAATTCAAATTGTGCGGCAAGTGCACTGGAAAGAGATTGAATTTAATCATCCTTCGAACTGGCGTGGTGTGAAAATAATGGCCTAGTGGAGCTTTTTTGTTTCTAGTCAGCAATTTCAGTATTACGCGTGGCTTTCAACGTGATTTGATGCATGCTGAAAGCTCTCAGTTTTATTGATGTTTAATGCTCACGAATGAATTTTATACTGATTTAATGCGACTGAAAGTGAGATCGTTTCAAGTGACTGTGGCAGTTTTTCATCATTGAATTGAAACGAAAACGAAACGACTCACACGAAAAGAATTCAAAACTCATTCCAACGATTCAGAAAGACTGCGTCAAACTCTTAATTATTTTCTTCGTATCATGAATAGCTCCAGTAACACGCATGCAACACACTTCCGCATTAAAACACACGCTTTTCTGTGGCACAACGGCGCCACCTGTTACAAAACAACGATGCACTCTTGTCTCGTTCACTTTCCAATTTCTAAAGCCAGCGCTTCTATTCACGAAATCTTTGAATAACATTACCCTCTCGGTACCGGTACCACACACGCACGCTACGAACGATAAGCAGATGCCTTTTAGAGAGAATGATGTTCCAAGCAGAATAATTAACAATTTAATTGACACTGGATGCCACACAGAAGAGGCACAGCACACGCGGTTGAGCCAAAACAAGCAAGCAACTAAAAAGGGATGGAAAACCGCGACCGCATATTACGCACCATTGTCGCTGTTTCCAAAGAAAAACCACTACCATCGACACCACCACCATCACCACCTGTTCCTATTACACGAAAATCCTCCTGCCCTCCCTCCCTGCTCCAGTCGCACTGCTGTTTGATGTCGAAAATTCGGATTATCTGCACGGTACATTCATAATCGTTAGAGGATCCTACACCCCACAACCTTCTTTCCAACCCCGGGGGCTCTGTTACCCGCCAAGACTGCGTTCTGTTCGCTCACCGCGGGAAAAGCTTCAGTGGAATACAATTAACCAGCAGCGCAAACAACAACCGCTGGTAGTTACATTACGCGGATGTGTGTGCCAAACAGTGTGGGTGTGTGTGTGTGTGTGTGTGTGTTTACTTTCGTGTAATTTCGTAACGCTCAACACAACACTGGCAAACGCGGCCGCACTGACTTGGAACTTCATTTGCCGCGAACACAGCTGGGCCGCGAACGCGGCTGGCGGTCGGTCTGATTACCTTGCCAGCGTTTCTTGCCGGCGCTTCACTTGATCCTTATTAAAAGCGGTCTGGGTAAATAATTCAATTCCTGCCCAAGATTCGCCCACGAGGGATGGGGCGGGTTTGAGGTTGGGTAAATTTTTCACCTTCAATTACGACTTCAAGCCGGTGGAACGGAGCACAAAACCGTTCGAGAGCGGAAAAAAGTAATGTATATGTATATGTGATTGTTTTTCCTTGTGATTCTGCTT
Organism: Anopheles coluzzii; assembly: GCF_943734685.1. NCBI lineage: Eukaryota > Metazoa > Arthropoda > Insecta > Diptera > Culicidae > Anopheles > Anopheles coluzzii. The sequence goes on along the minus strand of NC_064670.1, from coordinate 4,263,792 downwards.
CGTCTGAGGTTCTTGCTTGCTGTCTCTTTAACGTTCTTGGTGTGTGCCGGTGGATAGAACCTCGTTTGTGGTGTGTTCGTGTGTCGCGTCCTGCGAACCCGATGACGATACCTTCCTTTATAACCTCGCTCTCTTTCTCTACCTCTTTCTCACTCTCACTCGTTCACTCTTTCAACAGGGAAACGAACTCCATCATAATGTCACAGCTGGCATCATCCTGTCCGACCACTCGCTGGCCCTGCAAGGCGTGTCCCGCAGTCTGGCCGGAGATTACACCTGCATGGCGGCAAACACCGAGGGCCGCGGAACGAGCAATCACGTCACACTTCGCGTGCGCTGTAAGTATCCTTCCGACTCCGGGGCTGCCGTTTCACCGCGTAAATGATCACGACCTGATTTTCCTCATTCCCTCTTCTGTGTTTTTTTTTTGTGCCGCTACGATACTTTGTTTCTTCTATGAATTTCCTTCCCACTTGTACTTGACGAACTGGAAAGAACAAAAAAAACCTTCACCTTTTTATTCAATGCAGGTTCAGCGAATCGTCGCTTTGCCTTTTACTTCTCTGTGTTTTGAAAAGAACCACGCGCGGAAGAAAGGAAAAAAACGCTTCCCTCCCAACGTGCTCGGTACCATTGAATGAAGTCACCCGACCAAACGACTGGAACGGATTCATTTGGGAAAGCATTATTGTAAATGAAATGAAATTTCATTAACTCCTCGCGCTCCTTGCACCCTTGGTGCACCTCGGTTCGGTGGGCTGGAAGCAAATAAGGCTTCGGCTGTGAAGTCCCTCCTCCCTCCAGCGCAGTACAAACTTCAGCAATCACTGCGGCACGGTGGCATGGTGGTGGAAAGGCTTGCCTATTTTCATACCTCGCTCTCTGTGTGTGTATGGGAGAGTGAGCATGTTTTTATTTAATTTTATTTTACCTTTACTAAACCGCATCATGTTCCGCAAATTGCAACCACTTTGGGGGTTCGGTGTTTTGTTCTCGCATCGAATTTAATTTCACACATGAATATTTACCGGCGCAGCAAAAGTTCGATTTACGCTCGCTTTCACCGCGACCATGGGGTGAACAATCCGGCCCCAAAATTCACGCGCAAATATGAGCGAATAATTTGACGCACGAAGGGGTGTGAGAGGATTTAAATTGTATTCTCCATACATTTCGACAAACAAACGCACTCCAGCCGTCCGTACGCTGTGCGCTGTGTAACGCTGTGGATGGATGTTTTTATTCCTTAAACGGCTGGCAAAGGGGTTTTCACAGAGGGAGAGAGTGTGTGAAAAAGGGAAATAGTGGCCCTAGGTTTGGGTTCTGGGAAGGAAAAAACCGGTTCCACTTTGTACTCAATTGTGGGCATCGTAACAATTCGTGTAAATGTAATTGAAGTGTCACAACCGTCCAGGGAATTCCGATCGATGGTGGGCGCCTTTCGACCGGGACATAGCATTCCACATTCAGCCAGCATCAATCGCACAGTGGGAGATGATTCGGCCAAAATTAAGGGCATCAGTATCCAAGCTCAAAAATGATATCATCATGGAAAATTATAACCGTCAAAATTGTCCATCCAAAATAGTAGGCTCACTCCAACATTGCTTATTTTCCCCAATTATTTACCAAAGCTTTCACTATGATCTCCTTCCAAAAACCCCAGCATACGTCAATTGGTTCTAGTGTGCAGAAAACGCCACTCACCAAGCCCACGTGTGTGCCAGCGTGGTTGTAACACGGGATGGAGCCGCCCGGTTTTTTGTTCGCGCACTCGCGCGCTCAATGGAGAACGGAGGATGCTTTGATTTCGCCGGCCCCGGCCGTACCGCAATCAGTCACAATAATCGAATAAAACCAGCACACAGGCACCTCGCTATCACGGGCGAGGGGTGATGTGCTCTACGGCTGCTGCGCCGGCCCTGATCTTGTGCTTGCCTTGTGCACGTTTTTCCCTCTCAATTGACTGATAATTTGTTTGTCAGAAATGGTTGTAAATCAGAAATTACGCCATTTGATTTTTCGCTCCCCGTTTGCATACCCTCGTTCCCGTTCTTTCCCGTTCCACCTGTTTTGATGAACTGGCAGCAGCATTGATGGCGCTTTTGGGCACTGGAGGCTGTGGAGGGCAATGGGAAATTCGTTTATTTTTTTGAATGAAATTTCCACTGATTCGGTTCGATGCACATTTCACACTCAATTAGTTCATAATGCTGAATGGCAGTATGTGGGCTGAAGCTATGGTTTCAAAATAAAGGCACTTAACGGTTTGAAAGCGAATGGCTCTCGGAAAATTAATTTTCATTTGTATGTTTTGTATGTTTGTAAAGTAAAGGTTCGAAGGCTCCACAAAATTTCAGCTAATTCTTTTAATTATTGTTCTGATTTCAATTCAAAAACACAAAAAGTAGTGTGCCAGTATTCGATATGCACAACCGCGCCATATCGGTATGCCTTATTGAAATAAAATACATTCCCAAAACTTCATAGAAGCTTCCCAAGTGTTGGGAATCTTCAATTATACGGCTTTGGTGAAATTATACCTCGAATGACCTCTTTCCAGGCCTTAGTGTGCCTTAAGTCATGCGATTCCATTAGCTGGCACCACAATCACAAACTGTTGTCCTGGTTTAAGCTTTCAACGTCACAAATTCGACCACAAAAATTCAATTCCCTTACCACCACCGAACCACCAACCGAAACAATCTCCATCAGCATGCACTTTAGCTAATAGATGCGCATTTCTTTCTCCTGACCGTACAACAATTCGCCCGCCTCGAACAATTCCAGATGCCCCCGTCTGTGCGGTGGATCGCGAAGAGCTCTTGGGCGCTCTGAAGCACGAAACGCTGCAGCTCAAGTGTGAAGTCGATGCATCGCCACCGGCCGAATCCTTCCACTGGACGTTCAACTCGTCCGGCGAGCAGACCGAGCTACCGTCCCGTCTACACTCGAGCGAGGTAAGTGACACGGAGACGAGTGGCCCCGTCCCCCTTCCAACCGCCAGGGCCGCCGGGACAAATAATTAGAAAACATCTCAAAATGCGATAATGAAAACGAACCGCTCCGGTCCCGTACCGGTGGTAATTGGATGGTGAAATTTAGCGAGTAAGCTTACGTGCCGTTTCTTTTCTTCCAATCTGTTTTCTGTTCGTCGCTGCTCGTTGCCGGTTCCGCCTCGACTCCTGCACTGCTGACCGGACGCTGGACAGACCGGTCTATCGAGGCTTAATTACACGCCGACATCCGATCTGGACTACGGGACGATTTCCTGCTGGGGACGGAACGCGATCGGTGTGCAGAAATCACCCTGCGTCTTCCAAGTGGTGGCTGCAGGTAAGTTGCCGGACCGAATCCGGTCCACTTAACAGCATTGAAGTGTCGAGAGCGCCGTAGAATGTGTGGTGGAGTGGAGCGCTTCCGGTCAAGTGTTAGTGGGTTTGCTGAAAGGGGCAACGAGGCACGAGTCTGGAATTTAATTAAAACGCCATACAATCGATGGGAACGCCATCGAACAAGGAAGGCACCCGCGTGGACGATGCAAAGTGAAAGGTGTTTGCAAAACATAACGAATAATATCCATACCCGTTCTGGAGCGGCGGAAAGCAAGGATGAAGCAGCTGCCTTCTCAAAACTTAAAAAATAACGCCTACCATCAGACACAAGATAACATTCTCCTACAATGTTCTAGATCTTATCGAACCGTGCAAAGCGCTACCTTCGCTGCTCTCGTCACTGCAATCGATACTCTTGCATAAGCATGCCCACCACCGAAACTCCACGCCTTCTGCTGTGTTTCCCACCCTCTAACGCTGTTTGTGAATGTGTGTGTTCGTTCCAGGTCGCCCTTTCGCACTGCAGAACTGCTCCGTGTCGAATCAATCAGCCGACTCCCTGCACATCGAGTGTATCGAGGGGTTCGATGGCGGTTTGCCGCAGATGTTCCTGCTGGAGCTGGTGGAGGTGCCCGTCCTGCGATTAGTTAGAAATTTAAGCTTACAGGTATGTGACCTCTTCCCGCCTTCCATCAAACATTCCCTCGAAGCTTCGTGGTTATACACCGGGTTTGGGGTGGGTTGCACCACACAGACATCTGGTTGGTGCAGCAAGCTGGCAACAAAATCGATACGCCTGCACTCCCTGCTACGTAACAAGCCTCCAAGCCGACCTCTGAGCCTTGCATCTGCCATGCCTCCCATCCCATCCCACACACACACACACAGCTGTCACTGTCGATTGTTTCACTAACATTTTCTGCTCGGGTGAGCAAAAATCTCATTTTCATCTCTCTGCACCTGCAACGGGTGCAGGCGTTGAGTGTTGTATCCCGCTCATGCCGTGGTTTCCAGTGCTGCCAGCCAGTAATAAGGGGCACTGCACCGCCAAGAGCAGGGAAAGGAGCGAGTATATACGCTGTGTTCTGTCAAGGTGGTTCTTAAAACTTTCTCCTTTTATCACCGTGCCGTACTCTGCTCAGGTTGAAAACTATCTCCCTTTCGTCATAACCTGTGGGCGTCGGGGGATTCCTGCAGCGCTGTGGAACATAAAAATTGGAAAATATGAAACATTCCACGGTTTTTTGAGGGCTTCATCTAGGTTGTACCCATGAAGAACGGGCCGGTCTGATGAGGGCTGGGCAGGGCAAAGGATTGTTCTTTTTCGGAGAAGCTTCAGCATTGTGACAAGTGGCCCAAGGGTAGTTTTCCGTCATCATTCCAACGTCCATCTGGTGGAAGCGAAGGATAGAACAAGTACTGTACCCAGAAACTCATCATGAAATGAAGGTAACGCTGCTGAGGTCAAAAATTGTTTGTACAAAGCTACACAGTTCAGCAAATCCTGGTAGTGTCTGTTAAGCAATTGCCTGTATAGCTTTAAAGAAGCATGTTTTGCTCGATTTGGTTTATTAACTTTGCAACTCAGTAAGTAAACAATATAACAAAGAAATAAATCAACAAGATGACCTACATTCTGTGCCACAGTCTCTATCTTGACTCAATTCATCTCAATTGGTCTAGAAATGGACCCTTCCTAGAAATGGATAAGGTTCTGCCAGCTCAAGGACGCTGCACACTCGTCCGATTCTGGTCTGGACAACACAGTCAGGACAGTCTCTTCTGCACGGAAACTTACCCAGCTTTCCATTTCTTCTTTTTTTTCTCATCCACAGCACCCGCCAGTGCAGTTCTACATAGATAACCTCGAGCCGGGCAGCTCGTACCGCATCATCCTGTTCGCCGCCAACGCCAAAGGCCGCTCGGAGCCGGTCATAATAGATGATATCACCTTCAAGGGCGTGGCCAAATACACAGGTAAGGGTCAGCGCCGTCAGCGGCTTACGAACGATTGCAATAAGACCACACAACAATACAATACTCGCTAACACAATTCACGAGAAAATACATCCTCTAGCGGCCATTGCTCTTCTGAGCTCCGTAAAGTCAGGTCTGGAAAGTTGAAAACAACACTCGCCGGTACCTTCCAGCAAGCAACTTTGTACAATTGGCTCACATGCACATCAAAGTCATAGCTGCATCTTAATCCGTTAACACTACCAGCGCAGAGGGAGTTCGTTTCGCCTTCTCGAAAGCATCGGTACAAATCGGCTAGCGCACTTTCACCGCCATTGCCGTACCGAAACCATAGCAACTGCGAAAAAAAGCTATTCTTCACACCACTGCCGTAGCGACTCCACCAAGAAGCTTATAGACTTTTAGGACCTGTTGTTGTTTTTTTTTTGTGTGTCATCCCGTACGTTCTAGAACCATTCGTGCCCGTTTTAAGCTTGTTGTCTCCATGTGCACGTTATCAAAACCTAAGCCAATGAACGACGCAGCTTCCGGGCGACAGCGCAGAAGCTGGCTTGCCATCGAGCAAGTCCGATAACTCGGTACGGGTTCGCACTCCATCCATTTCGCCTTCGCATACGGTGGCTTCCTCCCGGTTGACCGCTCGGGTAGCACAAAATCCTGCACGCCTGATGACCTGTGACACTGGTCACCGTCACTCACCGTAGCTCGGCTGCGCCCGAGGTTCTGCACGAAAGATCGGCAAAAGAATCGCTTTTGTTTGTGAGCCACCTGAGAAAAGCTCCCGGTGGCTCCAAAGAGATTATAGACGGCACCACACCGCACCACCGCACCGCAACTGTCAGTGGCGATTTTTCCACCACCATCACCCGCTGTCACGCTTGCGTCCTTTGCTCGGTCGCTAAAATCCCTACCTTGCATGCTTAGGCAGGCCAGCTAGCGGACGGTGGTCCGCAAAGGAAAAGCGTGATGAATGGTTTCACCACCGGAAGCGGACAGCTTCCACAGTCAAACCATGGGCAAGGGGCTGAGGGAGTCATGTTTGTGCCCCGGATTAGAGCGTTTCATCGTACGCTGGGCTGGCCTAGGTCGGCATCTTCCTCGAGCGCGCGCGAGCCCAACCATCCCCAGCCGTTTCGGGCCTACGCTGCCTCCGAGGTTTGGAGGTAATTTTGTTCGGCAAGGCATGGAAATTAATGAGATCCCGGGGACGTTAATAATAAATTTGATACTTATCCGGCCTTAAAGGTCGGCTCGGCCAGATGGGCGAAAGCGGTTGTTCCACGCATCACGGCGCGTTGGGTAATGAAGATGAGCCCGGCGCTGCGTTTAGTCTGCCCAATGGACGGCATGCACACACACACACACACACCGACAGACAGAGGTCCGGGGCTAAATAGTTTATTGCGGACCGTATCGTCTGGCTTACCGACGACAACATATGTCGCTACAGTGGCTGCTGAAAGGCCGCATCAGTCCACTTCCGAGTGGATACTTCAGTGCGGTTGGGTGGACGGGAGTTAGCGAAAGATTTACAGTGATAAAATATTAAGATAGTTATTAATGCCCTAATCTAGCAGTAGCAATGGGAGCAGCCGAGGATTAAGAATTCATGCTTGCCTAGCTGTTGCATAGGGCATTACTTTCTATTTGAATTAATGTAACATAAACCAATTGAATTCAACATTACGTTCATATAAATTGTTTACTTCTGCAAAACATTCATTTCAATCACTGTTGCTTAACCGTACCTTACACAATCGATAACATTCTTACAGTAAAATTTGCAAATGTTGTGTGCTCTACTGCATTTGCTTCAAGCTCGTACCTCTCGCCAGGTCGCAAAACGGTCGCACACCAAGCCATTACCAAGGCCTACCAGCCTACCATTTGCGAAAGACCAGGTTTTTCAAAGCCAATCCTTCTCTGATTTATTACAGGCGTGTCCAACGTTATGAATGTTCCTTTATCACCGGTATTAGCCGCATTAACACTCACGGTGGCCATCCTGTTTGCCGTAGTCTGCATCGTCCTGGCGACCATTTACCGGCGACATGCGAGCAAGTAAGTCCCACACCGTCCATGTGTGCGGTGTAAAATGTCCACCGAAGTCCGGAGGCCTGCGGCGTTTTTGTGAACACTTCGCACGGATGCACTACTAACTCCACCTATTCTGCTGCCCTCTTTCTGCTTCTACTCTCACTATCTCACTCACGCACATCCACAGAAACACGACCAAAAAACTAAAGCCCACCAAAACCGCCCAGCTGTCCTCGACACCCGACTGCCAGTTGGACTCTGGCGTACATCATCAGACGCACGACCCGAACGGCATCCAGACGCCGCTGGTGGACAGCGGCGTTGGTGGGCTGGGACGACGCGGTAGTCCCACGCTTGGTGGCGAACCGCCCGACGGGGACGAAACCGATCCGGATGTGATACCGAATCAGTATGGTAAGTAGTGCGCTGGTGCAGTCTCACTTCATCTGTTCCGGATACCGTCTGGACGGATCTGGCATAAATCTTAATGCTTTGGTTTGGTTTTTCGGTGCTCTTTTTCAAACGCAGAGCGGAGGCCACCGAAGACGACACTTCCTACGCCGCTGTTCCGCAGCCCCTCGGCAAGACTGATACACCGCAACGGCGGTGAGCATCTGCTCCATGAGGAGGAGCGACATTGTGATGGATCCAGTCTGGCCTCGCTGACCGGGTCGAACACGGAAGTACATCATTACTCCTTTAAGCCTAGTAAACAAATCGTAAGTGCAAGACAGTAAGAATTTCATTTCACTTACCGCTAGCCCCTTTTCCAGCCCCATGTTTTCGCAGTATAACGCGATTTTAGCACTCCCGAGCCCAAACACTCACTTCAGCTGGCTTTACCGTCTGTTTACACCTCTCCCTTGCAGAGCTATGCCACGCTGGGCCGTGCAAACAATAGCAGCGTCACCTCGACGCTCAGTCCACTTAGTCAGCAGGCGTCCACGGCGACGCTGCCACTGCCGTCGATGTCCGTAACCGGGGTCGGGGCGGTGGGGAGCCTGCTGAGCAGTCCGGCCTCCCAGTCGCTGGTCACGTCGACGCTGAACGAGTACCGGTTTCGGCCCGAGGTGGTCACCACATCCAACAGAATACAGGAAAGTTGTATATAATGTGTAGATCGAGCGTCCGACTTCATCCCTCCCTCCCCCCCCCCCCTTCCCCCCTTCATCATACGTCATCCCGCCAGATTAGTGTAAGTGTTTGTTCGTAAGGCTCCCACATATCCTGCGGAATCTTATCCAGCGCCGGAATCATATCCTCCATACCATCCCGCCCCAAAACTCACCCGAACCTCCCCCGTTATCGTGAGAGAAAGTTCATCCCGTCAATGCGTGATTGTGCGTAAGTTTAGTGCGTAGCTATCGTAGAGCCTTTGTTTTAGAAACACAGTGGAATGGATCGAATTTGAAAAGGTGTAGCGCCATTATTAAGCAAGCGAGATATTGTCCAGCCTCCCGAGGGACTGGGCCATATCTTCGATGTATGTACATATTTTAGAGTCTTGTTTCTAGATTCGATCCTCGAACGGAGTTGCATCTTCCGGTGAGGAAGCAGAATTACAGATGGTGTTGGTGGCTGCTCGGAGGCAACATTGAAGAACCCACACACACAGGCACGCGCGCGGTTCGGTGCCGCATATCTTAGCAGCGCGAGCAGCCCTTTCCAAGACATTGCGTTAATGACTGGACAATAAACGTGGAAGAACACTATAGATGCGGTACAGCTACAGAGAGCCACACAGAATGTGCAATATCCCCAGAGAAAGAGATTATTTGTGAGCGGGTGTTACTTCGTAGCGGAGAATCTGTGATCTCTTGCGGGAGAGTTCGGTATTGTCGGTTCGGTTGAACGGGAAGCGTTTGCAAGCTAATCTGTTCGCTGGAAAGCTTTTTCACACTTCAAGTAATTCTTCCAACAAGAAAAGAATTGATAGAGTGTAAAACACTTAAACTGGCGGATTGTTTACCCCGAGCAATCGTTTCCCTTCGATCCAGCCTCGATCACAATAAATCATTCCCCTATCGTTTCGGTTAGGCAGGCAAGGCTCACTAGCTTGTGAACGGAAAGGAAGGTAAATACACATATATATCAGAAACCGGTGAAGCAAAAGTAAGTTCGATGGTTCGACTGACTGATTCCATATCACACAGAAACGTTAAGTAGGTCGTGGAAATTCCAAAGAGATTCGGTAAACAATGATTTAACAAGAGCGAGATGGCACCTGGCCCCCGTGAGAATGGTAGCGCGCGAGCGCCGAATGTGTGTGTTTGTGTGTGTAACAAAAAGTGTTGTTTTTATTCACTGTACAAAAGCAAACATTAAGAAGTGTAGTAGAAAGTAGTTAATACATCTGGTCGTCAGGCAGAAGAGGGGAAGTACTAGGTAATTCTTGTGTTTGCTTTACGTTTTCTGTTTCCATTTCTAAACTAGCAAAAAGCAACGAGAGATAAAGAGGGAAACGAATCTATCCTTTGAGGAGACTTGCAACTACCAAACAATGAACGGACAAGAACAAGTTGTCAAGCGTCTTGGCGGATGGCAGAAGAAATCTTATAAGGACAAAGAAAATAAAATGAAACAAATGTATGATTTCCAAACATTCCGCCTGTATATGTCATTTAGTACAACAGTGGGAAAGAAATTTGATCACTATTAGCAGCATTATACCGTAAACTACATCACTATCACACCCAGCGAACGAATTCTCCACACTCTTTTTTGTTGTTGTTTTTTATATGTTTCTGGTTGTGTTCGAAGCCTCTCTGGGGATCATCATGGTTGGAATATTCACACAACAAACATTCCATTATCCTAGGTTCAGCTTTGTTGTTGCCTTTGCCGACACTGCCAACAATCCAACGCAAAACCAAACGACACCTTCTTGTTGGTAGTCCTGCAGCACGAGCGCCATCCACGGCGAACGCCTAGCGCCCATGCCGTGTGGTTGTCTGATGGGCAGCAGCAACACGGACACAAACACAAACTTCACCAGGATAAGCCCTGAAAAATGTGCCAGAAAATTTAAACAATGCCCCGAGCAATTTTTCTCGACTGAGCAACAACAGCAACACACACCCAGAGCTTTGGCGAGGAATTTTCTTCCGGAGCTCTATCCACTGCTTTCTTGCAGTAGCGTCATCTTTTTTTTTATCTCTTCATTGTTGTCGGGGTTGCCGGGGAATGGTTCACGCGAAACGGGGCGCATATTTTTCGACCTCACCGTTCCGGGAAGATGAATCTTCCACTTGACTCCAGCGCACGGTAGACAATCCCTGAGGGATTGTGTGCTTCCGCGTGAGTGAGAGCGCGAGCCGACTATGCAGACGAATCGGGAGAACCAACAGCGCACCGCGGGTGGGTGATGAATGTTAAAATCCGAAGCACACGCAGGACAACCGCGTGTGGGGTCCTGCTTGGGAAGTGTCGTGTGAAGGGCCAGCGAAGCGAAGCGGGAAGGAAAACTTTAGCTCCTTGTGCGGCCCTTTTCAACCAAGGTGCAAACGTTCACACATCCTGCAGGTGATATAAAAACACCACGTTAGTGCACGGTGAAGCGATCGCATTCACTTAAGGATATGAAGGTAGGCTTTTATGAGGTTCCTTAAATGATGAGTTCATATTTTTGCCAGGTTTCTAATTAATGTCAGCCAAAACGTTGTGTTTCAAGAGCTATTTGTAAGAGCATCATGACAAAAATCATGTGTTATTTTTAAAGATCTTTACATTGATCGATAACAAGATCTAAAAATGGACCAGTGCAGCTCCTTAATTTATAAATAGGCAGTATTTTGAAAAAGAAATCCGGATCTCAGAATTTGAATCAAGAACAATTTCCTCAAATATATTCATTCTCGTTAAAACACCTCGTTAAAGTCCCACACTGTTCATTTTCTATTCCATTTTGGTCGTATTAGATCTCCTTCGGGATTTACTGCCTTGTAACGACTACCAGCTTCGCCCACCGATCTCACCGAATAGTGCTAAGACGACAAACATTCCACTCCACTACTAGAAAACTAACGACATAAGAAAATCCCATTCAATCTCCAGAAACGCTGCCTCAAAGAAACGCTTGCCACTGTACGTACACAGCGCCACAAGAAGCTGGGCTCTCTAATTAAACTCCTTTGATTGTTTTGCTCCTACTGGAGCGCCACAAAGCAGTTGGAACCGGTACTCGGAAGTCGTTCGTGAAAGAACATCCGCTTACCACCAGGCACCGACTCGCAGCGAGTACGATGTAGAACGAAAATCTGCTCCATATCAATGATATCGAGTTATAATCAAAATCACTTTGCCTATTGATTACGGGCGCTCTCGAAATGTACACCCTTCCTCTGTCGCTTCCGGCATTCAGAGCCGGGTGTGTGTGTGGGAGTGTGTTTGCCAGGTTCTAAATGAAAATAAAAACAAACCCCAAAATCTGGGAAAACTTTCTCCACAAAAGCCAGCAGCCCGAAAGGGTTGTGCTGAGCGAGGAAAGCGCGCTGGGTGGCGGAGTGGATGCGAGGAGGCGATACATTGAATTATTTATCAGCCAGCCAGCTCGGGGAGAAAATTACTGAACGAGCGATACGAAAAGCTTCCGTACGGACGGGGTCTTTGCAAATTTCCACCCACGCCACTCGCACAGGTCCGCGCCCCTTGTGTACGGTGAACCCGTTTCGGTGAAATGAAGAAACACAGCATGTTTGCAAGGGTGCAAGGAACTTGTGTATGGGGGAATTTGTGATGTAGTCTACAGATCGTTCGGTTCGCTCGTCGGTAGGGCTAGGGCAGGCTCCGCACAGGTTCACCAGTTGAAGTGTACCACACGTTACCCTCTCTGTCCGGAATTAGTCGTTATCGTACGATTTCGTCACAACAGTTTTTCGAACAAGCTCGAGATTGGGAAAAGCACCATTTGGAGCAAGCAGCCCTTCCCCACTCAAAGCCTTCCGTTCTGGGACGGGTAAACGAAACGATCAGCTTAACGTACCCAACTCCAGGAAGGGTGGGGTTTCTGCGTTCATTTCTCTGCAAACAAAGCCGCCAAGTACCCTTTTGATGCTGAAACTCGGGTTTATAAGAAAGCTGGTAGAAAACTTCAATTTCCGATAATTAATAAATTATTCCAACAGGTTCTATTGTCGCTTTTTCTCGCTCTAACTTTCGCTACTTCTTCAAGACAACCAGCTCTATTTTACTCTCTACTACCCATTTTTGCGGAAATAGCGCAGGAAGATGTTTCAGCGAACATCGCTGGCTTGTGACGTGTTGAAAACGGGGAAGGATTTTACGAAACAGCTCGACATGAATGCTTTCAGGAATGATGATAAAAAGGACCTCTGAAACCATTAATATATGTATACTAAGTATGCAAATTCAAATTCATTCTCTTATAGTGTCAATATGCAATCGATCTTCACCACAAACTTTGGAGTAAATATTGATCATAATCGCACATAAAACAGCAATGCAAATATACATAGACATTGTTTTATATTGTATCTAGCCTACAATCTCTAAATCCACATCAGACAGTAACCATTCACTCGCAAACAACAATAAACCACAACAACATCAACGGAGAAAAACAACAACCCCTCGATCGATCAGTCCTCGAAACCCGTTGGAAAAGTTTTAATTGCCGAGTGTTAATTGCCTTTCAAGAAATCTCGCCTCCGGACGATGCGGACGTGCGTCCGCTTGGGTCGTGTCGAGTCGAATCAAACACCTCCTGGGCCGGCCCATTCCCGCCTAACCCGGTACGAGTACGGATAACTCCGATCTAGCGCAACGAACCAAACGCGGCACGGCAGACGGACAGTTCGACATCCTATCCTGCAAGGGAGCCAAAGGAGTGTGGCGCGCGATAAAGTTCAAACTTCGTGAGTGTATGCACTTTTGCCCCCGAGTTGCACACACACACCGGCCCTGTCCGTTGCCGTTTGCATACCATGACGGAAATAGCAACTTCCCAACTGGCAAATGGCTAACCCGGCGATGGGGGAGAGGGCGTGCGTGGCGAAACTGTGGCGAAAAGTGTCGGGAAAATTGAGAAGTTGAAAATTTACCTACACAACTTGCAACTTTTAATAACTCAATTACGACACTTGCGTGACTGTGGCGTTCCACTGCTTGCGGGTAACACACCACTACCCCCTTAACACACACGGGCCCCGAAAGTTCGATGCGTACAGCAGGCCAATTTGTATGGAGGCGCCTTCCCTCGGAGGTGGGTTTCACGCCTCGTTCGATGGGTGCAGTGAAGGCTGGGCGTGCATATGGCGTCGTATTGTTTGCATTGCGCTTTTCCCTCTTGGGAAGGGGAAAGCAATAAAAAAAACGAGCAAGGAAAACAACACGTCAGAAAATGCCTGAAAGAATCGGAAACTCAATAAACAACATTGCTTTCATTCAAAGTTTGATTGGCCATTCGGCGCTGTACGGTGGTGTGGTGGCTTGCCGGTGGGCTCGGTATCTAATATGGGAGGGTTTCTATTCGCTGCTGGCAACAACAGTGGAACAACAGAGCGGAAAGGATCAACAATCAAATCAACTCGACTCCTCTGAGCATTGCTGGTAGGCTGGCAAATGCTCTAGCGTGTTGTATTACATTGTGCGGCGAGGAATCACATCGTATGAACAATCCACTTTACCAGCATCATCATTTCAAAATCGTTCTTTTATATTGGTTGTGTTTTTTTCCGGTATTATAAAATAAATATTAATCGTAAAAAAGCTTGTGCACCTATAAAAAGCAATTCTTTACAATGCGCCTAATCCATCGTCGGCCCACAATTAATATTTTAATTTTTTAACCATAAAGCACAACGTTTAGTAGCCGTATTATGCTTTACTATTCATTATATATCAATATTCTATATTGTATAATGCATACAAAGTAAATCTATTACAGACGAACTGTAACTGATCAAACACAGCATAAACATCAAACAATAGTTTGCGGTGCAATTTGTTGGGTTGTTTTTTTTTATTAAATTCAAGGTTCTCATCATGCTGCAATCAGGTGAGCAAAATCATTCCAAGAACTGTTTATATTAATTGAAATATATTGTGCTATATTTAACATAACCAACTCTCGCACCAGATTAAACACACTTCTATTTTAACAGGAATATATGAAATGCTCTCCATCAATCAACTGCGCCATGATGAATTATCTGAAACTTGTACATCAAACAGCAATCATCAAATGGATAACCATACTGTGAAAAAGTACATTCAAGAAACGCTGCTTATTTTAATGCGCAATTCATTACCACAAACTCTTCTACTCCATTTTTTCTCCTACAACACAAGCCCCAACTTCCGATAAAAATTTTTAATTTCAACTAATGAACTAACTTCTGCTCAGATCCAATCAATAGTGTTATCCATTGCCTGCAGGAAGCTGCCTAACACACTCTCACTTCAACCATTCGCCCAACCAATATCTAGATGAAATTGCAAACGACTAAAAGAGTGTCGACAAGCCCTCGGGCAGAAATGCTGTACCTTCCACCTGATCTTACCTTTTGTCACAACAGTCTTTGGGAAATACTGAGCAGTGCAGAGCAGTTCCATAATTCCCACCGGTGACGGTCATAACACCCATGTGTAGTTACTTTGCTCTGCTGTGAAGCAAGAACGTGATTAATGCGGAATCTTAACCCAGCCGGCAACCCACAACGCCACTCATCCCCGGCGGCGTCACTAGGGAATTGCTATCTTTCGCTTTGCCTCTTCTCTCTCACACACACACACACCCATACATATCCTATTGTGCATTCCTTTCAAGCGAAACGGCAACGGAAGAGGCACGAAAGCAACGGCGAGAAAAATCTGCAACATACATGATGCATCGCGTGCGCATCGCTCGATTCGCTCGCGGCCCGGCAAGGATAACGAATGTCGCAAACAGAATCCGTGCCAAAAGATACGATCCTCTGCGGGTAAACGGTTTATTTTTTTACATTTCTTTCCCACCACCGACTTTTGCACAGCCACAATCGCATTTTATTCCCTTTCTATCTCCCAGCGGGACGGCAAAGTTGTTAGTTTCGCAATTGATATGTGTTTTGATTTGTGCATTTGGTCGCTTGGCAACGACGAGCGAAGCGAAGTGAATGAAACGGCAGACGGTTTGGAGTTCCATTTTCCCTACCGGTAACAGATTATTTTCCATTAAAACAACCCACCAGCCGCTTGAAAAATGTTTTTAATCATTTTTCATCGAACTTTGTATTTTCAATCCAAATGTTTGTTCGCGTGGAAAATGATAGAGCACGATACATGGAAACGTTTATTTTGCAAAACCTGGCGAGATATCGCTTTTTTCCCATCCGTTGTCCATTGTTTGGCGGGTTGTTTGTTTGTTCTAGGTTTGCTGTCCTCACGGGAGTTGCAGCTGTCGGTTCGGCCATGTGTGTGTGTGTGTGTGGTAGTTGGAATTGTCGATTTTTCATATTCTTCCACAGCTTGCAAATTTGCATCCCTCGCCTGCGCTGTACGTGCTGACGGAAACTGTAATTGGATTAAAGTTCGCATATGTTTATCCCACTGGCCACGGGCACTGGCCCATTGCTCATTGCGGGGTACACAGCTTCCCTGGTACGATCTGGACGATGGGAAAATGTTATTCTGACCGTGGGCGAAAGCAGATATATTGTTGCTGCCATTTACGTCCGAGCGATAGCATGAGAAAATAGTTTTAATGAGCGATAGCGAGACGCAACCCGATCCTGCTTAAACGGGGATTTACATTTCAATGCATTCAATTGGCATATTGAGACTTAAAAACGTGAAATTATTCGAGGCAAGCAATCTGATTTAAACGCTTTTCCGTGAAATTTACTGTACGCCTGTAAAGTGTTTAATCGCGTAAAAACTCGTGCCTATCGTCTCTACCAACCGTTTCTTAATTCCCTCGAGAAAGAGAGAGAGAGAGAAAGAGAGAGAGAGATAGATAGAGCAAGCGAGAGTGATTTCATTTCAATAATTGTAATTAGATCGCTCTAGCAGCATCCAATCCCGATTGCTCATCATGGCACAATTTACATGCATTACGATCGATCCCTCCGTCCCGTTATCGGAGCTTCTCCAGCGCGACAATGATAATGGCACGGGGCTGCCAGCGCGATACGGGAAAAAGAGCTGTAATGGAAGATAAATAAGACGTAATAAAATGTTAATTCCAGTGCAAATGATGTGCCACTCCATAAACCGTCTATTGATTGCGGGCCGACATCGGCATGGGGCTGCTCCTGCCTTGATAAGGAAACGGTTCCAATCGTAACCGGTACTAATCCGGCACACGAACTAAGCGAAAGATGCCGTAACACTACTAATATGCATTTAGTCTACTTTGTAAAGCTTCCTATTGGAGTGAAGCATACAGTTAATTTGAAGGAAGTGGAGTGCTTCAGTTAAATCACATAATATTTTATAGAGCTCTGTTCAGGCGTCCCAGGCGATGCCTGATTTTTCACGGAAAAAGGGGGAAAAATGGAACAGGAAAACAAACTTTAACCGCTACGATAATTATCATTGATCGTGTTGAATTTATTTGCATGTGGTTATGTGCATCACGGGACTCGATCCATACTCACACACTCGTGCACGATAAATCGGGCAATCTTCAAACGAATGGAAAAACACACACACGCACATACAAACACACTCACACAACCACGCATTTGAGGCCTGTAATCATAATGATAATTAAAATAATAATTATCACACCGGCCGTTTAATGATAAATGATGATTGTCGTTTGTTTTCGCAAATAACGTCCCGGCTGATTTTGGGCGGCGGCCGGCATATCGTATAGCAGGTACTTCCGTACCAAAGCCACGGCACGGCACGAGCCATTGCGAGGCTCCGCAGCGCAGCGGCAGCACATTCCATTCGAATGAAAGAAACGAAAATAATGAAGGTTGCAATTAATATTGTGGATATGATTTTATTTATTAATTCCTGATTCATGCTTGGAAGGTTTCCACTTTGCGCAGCAAATGTTATCCTCCATCGGTGGGTGGAAGCTCGATTGGCTGGCGGTTTGTGCGTTTGTGTTCCGTGTTATGCCATTTTGAGAGCCCTTTTTGGGGGGGGGGGGGGGGGGTAACCGCGCGCCGAATGAGTTGCAATTTGGCGACGGACACGGTGTGCCTCGGCGGAAACGGTTGGTCGGCCGTTTCATGCATCTCTTATTTCGTTGGCATTGAAAGTCGTTATTTTTTGTGTGCGTGTGCCGCTTGATGGTTTACTTCTTTGCACCATTTGCAACCACAGTAGTACATCGGTGCAAACGCGTCCTGCCTGTTTCCCTCTAAAACCAACCCAACCCCGTGGTTGCATAAAATGCCATTAATGTTTCGGCTGTTGTTCTGGTGCGTTTCGCTGCGCCCACTTACCTTGGTGGGGTGTGGGATGAGGAGGTGCCATTCTTGTCACCCGGTCCCTTCAAATGCTTTATGCGATTCTACCTTCCGCTGGTACGTACACCGCAGCCCACACCGAAGTTGAGTGGAGCAGGAAATATGAAAACGGTTGCGTCACTAATTCGTTAATTTTCCATTTTCATTTAATGTCGATATTTATATTTATTATTACTGAATAATTCATCGTACTCCGGTGCGTTTGCACACGCGCCCACAGACGCACATGCAGCGTAATTGAAGTGGGACAGGAGGCAACCACTGGCGGCCGCTGGTTCTCCGTTATTGTTTCACTCCCTTTTTGTGCTGTGGAATTGTTTTTGCTTTGCTGTGTACTTTGTCATGACACAATTGTCCTTCCAGGTGGAAGATTTCGTACCACAATTCGTTACTCCTCAGCACTTGGTTGGTTGCGAGTGCCATTGCCGATGGTACAAAATCCGGGATTATAATAAAGCTTGCGCCGGGGATTGTTATTTATTGGAAGCAATTAATTGGTATGATTGCATGGACATAGTTAATTGATGTTTGAATTACGGGTCGTGATTTGTGTAGCTACATATTTGAGTTTCTCTGATTAGTTAATTTAAATGTGTGCTTAAAAGTCAATTGTTGTCAAACATTTGCCAGCATTATTTTTTATTACAAATCTAAAAATGGTAGTTGAGAAGAACTTCTCAAAATGAGCATAAACGACTCAAAATTTCCAGTTTTTACTTTTGTTGTTGTTGTATCAAATGGTCCTTCTTCATGTGTGTTCCTCTAAATTGTTCATTTTTGTCTGCAAAATGTAGACTTTTATTATACGTATTTCATTAAATGAACCGTTGTTTAAGAAATCTATGTTAAAAACACTGATCTAGTAGTATCATTAACAACTGCCAAACTCATCTCAAGCATCCAATCAATTGTTAGCTTTCGCTTGAAACATAGCCCACAATTAACTGCAAAAATGAGCTCCACACCATACTAAAACACAATCAAACTCGTTGCCGGAAGGAAGTAGTGCACCGGCAAAAGGATTAGACAACATCCGCCGAACAGTCAGTCTCTATGCTCGAAAAGCTACATTCGACACGACCAAGACGACACTGTCCCTGTTGGCTGTTTGCAACTGTTCTCCTATGGCAGCCATGCCGGCAAAACTCTCCCAAACACACACACAAACGGACATCTCGACAAAGAAAACTCAAACCCGTCGGTGCGAAAAACTTCTTCCAAATAAACACAAACAGCCAAACTTCCCGCTCTTTCCCTCCCCCAGCAGGTGATTTATTTTCACCGAAAAAGCCACCAAGCACCGGAAGGAGGCTTCCAAGTTTTCTTAGAAAATTCGTCAACCCCCCCACACATTCTCTCTTCTCTCTGCTCCCGATGACTACCAGCACAGGTGCGATCACGATAGTGGGTGTGATGTGCGTGTACCACGAGCATGAGCTGCTGTGTGTACACGTACATGAGGCGAGAAGCTATGAAAAGAACGAGAATTTCACAGCCTGGGCAGATGTTCGCTTATCTCAATATGCAAATGTGCTGCCCAGGCTGCTTACCAGGCCCGCGGCAGGGGACACACAAGGCAGCAACAGGAAATTCCTGTTCGTAGTTGAATTAAATTTCCCACTTATTATTCCTTCCGGTTTTGCGCGTGAGCCGGCCCACCCAACCTGTCACTTCAGTTCACGGTTGTCGCGAAATTTCGCCCGAGATTGCGCGTCTCCTAATTTGCGCTCCTCCCCCGTCCACGGCACGAAGTTCGAGCAGGCGACGAAGATTGGCATTCGACCAGCGGGCCTGTCTCAGGGAAAGTTGAACGATCGAGCTGACATTTGCGTGACGGAAGCAACGTAAAGCGAGCAAACAAAAACCGTCAACCCGAAAAGGTCATCCGAAGCCAATTACACTCAAACCCGGTTATAGTGGGGGGAGGGGCGAAGGGCCGTCTATGGCGGAGTTATCCTTTCGGACCGAAATTGGGTATCAATTTCAGCTGGTTTCCGGGTTACGGACACGGACGGCGGGCAGCCTTTTCCGGCCGGCAAAGGGTTGAAACCATCCCGGTACGGTACTGTCGGACTCGGTTGACCACGGGACCACGGTTGCTGGTCAGTCGGTGCCGGTGGCAGGACTTGTTGTGTCGCAGCCATGCGGCGGACGCAAGGGAAAAATATTCACGGCTCAATGCACGACGAGATGGATTCTGTTTGAAGTGGCAGCGAGATGTGATTTAATTTCATGCCAAATTTAACGCCTCCCGGCGGATGCGGATGTGGGTTCGGTTACGTTGGCAATGGTGTGCTGCCAATTGTTGACTAGGGTGGTACAATAAAAAAAAAGCTATCCACGTTTGTCCTTGTGCAAGCGGGTCAACAAGTAAAAGCCCGCGGGCAACAAAAAAGCCGTGCTAGGTGTATCGCTCGTGGTGTGAAAATAGCACGAACTGAATTATTGCCCGTGTTGCTCTAAGTGGAAACGAGCATATGATAAATAAATAACGTGCTTTTTCTTGCAATTTACTATGCGTTGGATGCAAAAAATATCAAACCTTAAACTGTGCTTGACATATCTTTGAATGTTTTATATCTGTCGCAATGACAACACTCTTTTGAAGACAATTGTGCTTATTTTTAGCTCAAACCATCGATTGTTACAAGAGCATAAGAGCTTTATACTCCACAAACGATACATCATCGTGCCCTTGAACCTTTCCGCATGATGCAAGGCAATAAACCAAAGCTTCCTGGTTAATACAACCCATCCGAGTGTTCCGTCGAATCCGTAAAAGTGATTAGTACTAATTACACACCTTTTTCCTCCGCCTCGCCCAACCAATCTTCATCGAACCGAACAACTTTATCCCAACAAACCGGCCGAACATTCTGACGTCAACGGCATGTGGACAGTACGTTCAATTTCTCACCTTCGTTCTATTGCGCCGTTACTCAGGAGAAGAAATTTGTGTGTCAATATAACAAATTGATATCCATTTGCGTCGAGTTGAGTGGAGCCTACGGACTGGTGGCAGTGGCTCCACTCGTTCATAATATACTTCTGCTCTTAATAAATTGCTCGAAAAATATGCTGCAGCATAGGGCCGATTGTTGGTGGAGACCGGACAATAAGCTGGCGGAGCAGCACCCGCTTTCCCGATCCGTCTCTTGGAGTATTCAACTCCTGTTCTCGTGGCCATAACGACGCACAGTTGCCAAGTTGTTGTAGCGCACAACAACAGAAGGACTAAACCCCTTGCTTACCAAGCCTGCTCGCACCGGCAAGACGCATTGCTGGGCGACTTTCGGGGTACAGTTAAATAACTGTAACAGGGGATAAAAAAAGAAGAAACGAACCAAAACTCTAATAACATTAGCATAAGGTGAATTATTCCCGCGACATACAACGGCGAGCTGTCATTCATACGAGCACGGCGCTGAGGAAGGAAATGGACAAAATACCAACTGCGCCCACGGTCGGATTTTCCCCCGGGCCCCCGGCCGACCAGGATCCATAATACATCCGGTTTGTGTGCGAGCTCCATTCACCGGTGCTCAAATCACATAACTACATTGGCAGCAAATTTTTCCGACTATATCCTGCCCGAACACAATGAACCCGCGTGCTCGTGGTGGGTCACGAAGGAAACCCCCGGCCTGGGAAGGAGCTGTGTCAGTGGGCATGGTAATATCTCGGGCAGGATTAGTACAATATGCCGTCGACGTTGATGTGATCGTCTAGTTTTGATTGAGACATTTCTTCACCGCAAGCGAAGATTGTGGCTAACGGCGACAACTCTCCCTCACTCACACACACACGACCGTGGAGACTATTAATGTAGATTGGGCACGAAACGACGTTCATTCCGACGCATCGGGAAAAAAGGGGGAGAATTGTAAGCACCCAGCCAAAGCATATTGGAATTTTGGACCGTCAACGCCCCACACAAGGGAGGAAGTACCCACGGAAGGACCGTTCTGACACAACCACCCAACCAGCCAGAAGGAAAGGCTTAACTTTTACGACCATTTCCATCGGGGATTTTACCCCCTAACTGAACACCACCACTAGGACGATTGCAAGCAACGCGCCGAGAAGCGAAGGACCGAAAATGCAACCAAAAGGGTAGTGAATGAAAGGCAAGTGCCTGACGAGAAAAAAAACATACGTACAGTGCCGATGTCACCCCATATCCCATCGACGTTCCACTCTACGGGGTCGATTGTGATGGCACGGAAGCTCCCTTCCTCCTGCTTTCAGCGAGTTTTTACGATCCATGACGATTTTGATGCTATAAATTTTAATTCACTTTAAATCTAATTGAATTGATTTACGCCCAAACCACGGGATGTGGCCGGAATTCGACTGAATGGCTCCGCTGTCCATCCCTACGCTGTCATCGGAACATCCAATGAAGTCAGATTAAGTGTGCTTGTTGGGTTGGTGTGTGTGTGTGTGTGTGTGTGTGTGTGTGTGTGTGTGTGTGTGTGTGTGTGTGTGCGTGTGTGTGTGTGTGTGTCTGTGTTTGCTGAACACTTTTATCCCTGCTGCACCCGCGGCCAGACCAACCGTTGGGGATCAAATTTTATTAAACACTTCAAACAATAAACTTTTCCGATCAACCATCCAAGTGCCTTTGCTGCTTGCGACTAAAGTGCCGATGAGCGCCAGTTAGTCAGCGCACCGAACAGAGAAGCAGTTGAATAGAACGGACGAAAAAATCAAAGAAGAGCAAGGAAGGAACTCAAACTGGAATGGAAAAATAAAAATAAATTCCATTCAACCACACACACACACGCATCGACAACAGCGAGGACGAAGTTTTGCCTTTGACTTACAGGCCCCACTCACGGACTTACAGCAGCCACCGCGTAGCGTTTGATGTATAATGGGCTGGTTAATAAAATCTCCACGCTATAAATTTAATGAAATTAACTTGTTTTATTTACCGGAGCGTACTTGAGAGTGGATCGCTGCGATTTGATGTGCGCTCAAAAAAAAAAGGCAAATATACGGCACCAGCTTTCACCACGTACGCTAGAGTGTATTGATGGGTTGATGATGGGAGGGGTCAGAGCCTCTGCTGTCTGCTGAGCATAAGCAAACATGTTGCTCTGGAGCGCTGAAATGAAAGCGCTTTTTAAAGTGAGCGTTTGAGTTTATAATTTATTAATTGAGTGAAGTCGTGTTGAAGCTTCATGTTGAATTCTTTTTTATTTTGGCAGGTTTGGAAAAGAAAAAGAGAGTTTCTAAAATAGGATTGGAGTACAAGAGCTCTTAAACACTCTAGTCGTTTGCTGAGATATTATCAACACATTTCTTTATGCCATCGTAGTTCGTAGGTCTCAGAAGTTATCAACTACTCGCCTACTGACTTCTCCGTACACTGAGCATGATTACACATCATCATTACGCCGCAGCTGTCACCTTTGTGCGCAGTAGATCCGGCTGTGTAATTAGTATTATTTCCGAAAAAAGGAGACAACGCATTCAACGCCAAAGACACTTGCAGAAAAGCATGTGAAAAAGGCCAGACACCGGTCACACCATACCAAACAACAAGGAAAAAAGCATCCATTTTACCTCCCTACACTGAGGCCTCCTTTCAGCGAAGCTGAAAATTAATTTCAAAGAGCGCTTTCAGCTCACTACCGAGGGCTTTGATTAAAAACTGATTACGACTCGTTCCGTCCGGTGCATTAATGCCAACGCGTACCAAAAAAAAGTTTCACCAGTACAACTAAAATCTGCACCCAGCACCAAGCGTCCACTACTGTACTAGTACAGTGCTACTACCTCATGTAGTACAGTGAGGATCAAAAACTTTGCCCAACTCGTTCTCACCCACCGATAAAGCACTTTCTTTTGGCTGCCATTACAAAAGACATCGTAATGAGGGTTCACAAACGCTGTGAGCTGTATGTGTGTGTGTGAAAATCGCTTGCGCAAGGTCGTCCTTCATCATGGAGAGTTCCAGTTTCAGTTGATGAAAAGAAGGAACTGGGAAGAGCAGTGTGCCCGCGGTGCACACATTTTCCACCGAATTTACCACTCATTACGCGCCGGCTGCCCCCCCGCGCAGGACTAAAAAGTTTGGGCCACATTCTCCAACACACGCGCGGACACGATTTTCGCGTCAAGTTTGGCGTTCTTCTAGGAAACAACTATATACGCTCCAAAAATGCGTCCGAAGAATGGGGGGGGGGGGCGAGGGACTGAGTTTGTTTAAAAGTTTTCCACCGTTGCTCGATAATCCTTACTCCTCGAGGATGATGTTGTAAAGTCAGGGATTGTGCGCGATGTGTGTGTGTGTGTGTGTGTGAGTGGGTGGATAATGCACATGAATGAGGAAGCTTTTACGCTTCCGATAAGAGTTGGCACGAGGCACGGTAAGGAAGGGATGTAAAAAGGTTTATGGAAAAGATTTTGACAAGAATGCTAACACGAGGAGGGACTGCGTTGAGTGCTTTGACGGAAGTTGATGCTGGAAGATGCGGTTGCAGGAAAGTTGCGTAAATGGAGCAAATCGATGAACAGCAAAGTTGCACATTGAATAATACGCAAGGCACACTAGAGGCAGGGTAAATAAGATCGTGGTAATGTTTTGAAGCTGTTGTTGATGCTTTTTCTTCTTCTTCGAGAGTGCTAAAATCCATTGGATACGGGAAGGAGATTATTTATATCGATGAAAATGTTTGTAAGCTCTTCCAGCACTCACTCCTAGTTGTAATAATACATTAATGTATATAAACACATTCTATTGTACTTCATCCAGACGTAGAAGGGAAAAGACACTCAAAAATAGAATGCCGTCACTACGTAAGCTTACGAAATCAATTCTGAGCAGTGCGATGACGTATTTTTGTTCGTCGTTCCAGTTATAACCTAAATAAATCGTCTCTAAACGCTTTAAGAGATAAAAGATTTATTGCTAATAAAAATCAGAGATATCTTATACGACCAAATGGCATAAATCTTTCTCTATTCTGGCACTTTTGTTGGCCTTACCGCACTAGCAAATGCCACGCATTTTCACTTGACATGCGTTACAGTATCTAAACATTTACAATAATGTCTTATCAAGCGCAAGCATCACATTGTTACTCCGGCGTGTCAAAGTTGGCAGACGCTCACCGATCTCCTCCACGATAAGGTTGTACTACTACCGTTATTGTACTTTCCCAGGAAACAACGCACACCATTTTCATTTCTATCAAATTTTCCTAAAATTTCCCCCCTCCGCCTCGATCGCTATGTTATGTACCCTGCAGTCGAGCGCACTCGCGAGAAGCGGCCACGTCTTGCCGCTTCGAGGAAACTGCCAACTCCGAGGCACAAACTCAAACACAAAACGCAATCGTGCTGTAAAATTTAAATTACTTATCTTGCCATTTACATCAGCTTGGCAGCAGTTTCTGTTATTGGAATGAGGAGTGGAACCCGCAAACGAACCGCGTACACTCGCGTTGCTATCTGTTGTTGGTGTTGTTGCTGTTGGAGTCGAACGAACCGAGATGGCACGCTTTAGCTAGACGTTGTGTCATATTTTGCGGTTAGTTCATTTGCCATGCTGGATGCAAACGGCTCCGACTTTGACCGTTTGCCACATCGGTACATCGGTGTTGCGAGAAGAATTTCTAAAGAATTTGGGGTCGCTGGTGGGTAGGCAACCTTAGGCAGCTTTTAGACAGCCAAAGCATCGTTCGCATCCCACCCGTAGACATGGCCTCATGGCTTGAGCATCCCCCCTGCAAGGGGCGGCAGCAGATTTACCCGAACGCATTTTGCTAATACAATTTTCCTATTTTGTTTTGATTCGAGTTGAATGAGTTTTATCGCCGTGCACAGTAATGGGGAACGTTTTAAAAATATGCTTTCTTGCCGAAACGAACTTATAGCTTTAAGTTGTCTGGGCAATTTTGTTTACATTTTGTTTATTGTTTATTTTTCCGCCGCCTGCGCGTACACCCGCTGGCGCTTCGTTTCATTAGCAGCGCTGCCATTACAGCAAACTTTTCATACCACTCCACGGGACAACGCCGTACGCCACAGTGCCTTCACCATTTGTGACGACTTAATTTCGATGGCTGAAGCATTTTCCACCAGCGGAACCATAATACCGGTGCTCGGGGACTGTGGGGGAGGTACTAAAACTACCAGCACAAAACTACACACATCCCAGTGCCGTTCAACCCGTCCATCAGCGGAAAACCTCCCGTCAGAAAACGGGGCACCATTCAGTGGTATTCACGAATTTGGAGTATTGGAGTTTTTCCCATTGGTTTTGGGTTGCCTGCCAACTGCTCATTCTCATTCCCCTGTTGCCAGCAACTTTAAAACCTTCATTATAAAACTGCAATCGACATTTTCACGCCATCCCCTGCGTCAGACGTTCAAAGGCAATTTCCGGTGGCGCGTTGAAAAGGACTCGCGCGAACGCGCAAAAACTTACCCGCTAAAAGGTACACTCGGGCATGTAGAGCGGTGAAAAAAAAACACACACACACACAAACACCCAATCCGGCTCGGAAAATCAAACGAACTATAGCGTTCATCAAAACCTCGCCCGCGAACTTGCGATGAATCGAGCTGTCCTACCACCGACGCCCACCGACACCGATCAGGAATCGAATTTTGCATTGCGCGGCCTGCTGCTGATTGCATGCGATGATAGTTTGAAGTCTCCCACCCTCCCTCCCATCTGTCAGAGAAAGGGGTAGAAGAGGGGGAGGGGAGTGCTCGGCCTGAGGCTTGCGGGGAAATGGAAACTATAATTTGAAATTATCGTTACCAGCGGCAGATCAATCAACTTTTTTTCCGATTGTTCGAGCCTCGACATTTCGTGTGCGTTCTTGGGGTGTGTGTGGAGCGAGTTTCCTTTTTTTGTGTTTAGTTTGCCAACACCGCCATC
Source organism: Anopheles coluzzii (assembly GCF_943734685.1). Taxonomy (NCBI): domain Eukaryota; kingdom Metazoa; phylum Arthropoda; class Insecta; order Diptera; family Culicidae; genus Anopheles; species Anopheles coluzzii. The sequence goes on along the minus strand of NC_064670.1, from coordinate 4,237,120 downwards.
AACACCAGTAGCAGCAAACATCTCACTTACTGGTGTGGGAGGCTCGCCTTTTTTTTGTTGTTGCTGTTGCGTTGTGATCCACGCCTCAGAGTTTAGAACGTTTACGGGGCGTTCGGCTTTGGGGTAGTTTGGGGTGGGCAAATAGGGTCGTGTCTACACAATCGACAATCGTGAAATTGGTGTGAAATGTTATTTAGCGTTTGGTTACCATTTGTTCGCGATCTAACACATTTTCGACGGATGTTTGGAAGCGAATCCACCTCACAGACAATTTGAAATAAACATGGAACTAGAAATTTTGGATTTAATCCTTGTGTCTTAGATGAGCGCTTTAAGCAATATGTCTCCTAAGGTTTTGGAATGCTTTAAATCATTCCGTAATGTCCCTCCCGGCCAAAGCCAAAGCAATTCCAATAATTAGCTTTCCGTGTAGAGTGGGCGCCCCATTCTGCGCCTGCTTCGCTTGTCCAAAACGATAAAATCCCAACCGTTTTTCGTATCATGTGCATGTGGCTTAAATCTGCAATTTTTCTTTTTGCCTTCAAACCCTCCCCTTCCCACCCTGACCCCACCACTGTCACAACAAGTGTCACAAACCTCTGTGCCGATCCGAAGTCGCGTAGTTGCCTGCATTCCCTCCGTCCACGTGCTACACGACGACCATCCACGAATCATTTCGTCCAGTTTTATGAGACAATGTGGCCAGCCACGGTTAGCTTAATTTTCCATTTCCATTCTCTTATTCTTTCCTCCCCGTACGCCCACAGAGCTGCCAGAGATACTTCAGAACAGCGCAGCCACGCAAAGTTGGAATGAAAAACGTGGAAATTACAGTGAAATTAAACTTCCCAACCAATCCCATCGGTTGTTGCCACCGCTGCTGCTGCTGCTGTTACCGTTTTTGCCTCAGCGTTACTTAAGCGGAAGCGCAACCTGCGAAACGGTTGCGGAAAAATAAAAGATCTGCTAAAGGTAGAAACAATTACTAATTCACGAATGTATCTTGAGGTCCTTTTTAATTTAGGACTCTTTACGATTATGGCCGCAGCGGCCCAGGAATGTTGTAGCGCGCGTGTTCCGATCCACCTGGCCTGGCGCTTGTTGGCGAACGGTCTGAGAGTCGTATATTGCTGGCCAGCTCTCCCCCCCCCCCCTCCCACCCTCCGGATGCGGATGCTTTTTATGTCACTCGTCCATTTTTCTTTACTTGCTGCGAGTTTGCTTTTTTGCCCCGTTTGGTTACATTCACGTTTCATTGTTACCCAGATACGCCCGGGCCCGGAAGTGTCCGAATTGTTTCGTAGCAACATTAATTCTCCGTAACAAAACAAAAAGGCAAACCAGGTAGACACAGGCGGGTTTGCACAGGCTTCCGACACCCGTACACCGTCGCTGGGCGCCGTCCTGCACGTCCTGCAAAATGGCTACTACCTACACCACGAAACCGGTGCTCGTGTCTGCGGTTTGAGTAACAGTTTTTTTTGTTTGCTCTGTTTGTCCTGTCCTGCTGGTGGCCAGGGTTCTAATCCTGCCCATTAAAGGGTACCGGCGCGCAGGTCATGGTTGCGATGGTTCGAGTGCGCTATTCCTTGGGGAGATCTGGTTCGTTCCTTTTTAATGTTCGCATTGCGTGTCTTCCGCGCAGGGCTGGCAGGGATAAGCGCAAAGGGAGACAATAACGCAACGCATTAGTCGTGCGCTGGTGTAGTTCCTCACTGAGGGCTACAGACGGGAGCGGGAGGAAGCCGAGTTTCGATTCGCTGGGACAACGTTCACCACTAATGTGTCACGAGACAGACCATTTTCACTTCTTAATGCGGGCTTTCGATGTGGCTTCCCGGTTGTTTGAAAGCTTCGCTGAATGGCGTCGGTCGGAAGGGGGAGGCACGGGAATGTTGTTTGTTGTGGGTGGACGTTGATTTGAATTACCATCCCTGCCGCCTTCCGCCTGTTCCTGTGTGTATGTGTGCGCGTGTGCTTTGCGTTGCCATTATACCGATACGGTGCGGTACTATCCCCGATCGCAGAGGCTTCATTACGTGCGGCTTTTGCCGTGGTACCAGCGCACCATGGAAGAGATTGAGTTTGTTGCCTGGATGGGCGCAGGAGAATTAGAGAAAAACGAGACTTTATACACGTGTCGGGTGGGACACCGGAAACTGGAAGGGAGCCACCTGCCACTTGGCCTGGACGCGGGCGCTCAAAGTGCGCTGACACTGCACAGACATACACACAGGCGGAGAGTTTTACTGCAGCAAATTAATGAAGTAATCAAGCTGAAGCTGCGGTCGTTTGGCAGATAGCTTGTAATTAGTGAATGTAAACGATTCTTCGTGCTGCATGGCAAAAGTGACGCAGCACGCAATTTCGGCCGACAGCAGGAAGTTCCGCTGTCAGCGGCTGTCGCGAAGGTGCGTAGGTTGAGCTTCAATTCCACCCCGCTTCGCATTTCTCCGCAGCCCCGTCATCAGTAGGAATCAGGCGGAAAAGGCGCAGAGGAGTACATATATTGTGAGCGTATGTCATGAATTATAGCTGAAAGAGGGATGTATGCAACAGCAGGTGTTTGATGGATTGAAAGTATTTAAATAAAATGTGTTCTGGTTAATTTACAATGGAATTTTTACTCCAAAATTGAAATAACATAAAAGACATGAACGTTATGGAGGTTTATATCAGTCCATTTTAATCCATCTTATTCTTCTTCTTCTTCTTCTTCTTCTTCTTCTTCTTCTTTGGCACAACAATCGTTTTCGGTCAAGGTCTACCCTGTACCACTAAAGAGCTTGGCTTTCAGTAAGTTATTTATTGCCCATTGCAAGATAATCAGTCGAGGCTTGAACCCATGACGAGCATGTTGATAAGTCGTACCAGCTGACAACTGTACCACGAGACCGGTCATCATGATGCATTGTTATAAAACACTACATTGCCATGTAAATGTTGAGTTCATCCATGATCAAAGTTCGCCATCCATTCCTACAGTTTAATGATAACATGTACATACCGATAACAAACATCTCATCAAAGCTAAACCCTCCATCGCTCCAAGGTCACCAAATGTCAGACGAAAGGTGTTCAACCTGCTCATCATGGCAGACTCCCTCCCGTGAATGTTGATCAATTAAAGCCAAATAAAGCTCCGCCCAGCACTCCCTCACGCCGGCAAGTCACACAGGTCGCATACATTCCTATTGTCATCGTCGCTCCGTTGCTTACCTGATCTATGCGTGCCGCGCCAAGTCAATGCACACACACACACACCTATGTCGAGCCGGGGGATGACTTTTTCCCTTTTTTCACCCTCCCCATCCAGTGCTTTCTTTGTGCGTGTCTGTTGTCCCCCGAAAAAAACGAAACCTGCCAGCTTACTCTGTCATACACCTTCGGCTCCGTTCGGTGCGGCTCAGCAAAAATCGTGCACCGGCGTGGAAGGAAGGAAGGATACCACACAACGACAACAACGACCGCCAAACAAACAGCGCCGGAGAGATACACAGAGCAATAGAGCAAGAGAACGTATGAAAGAAACGGTATCCCTAGTCACAACGAAATTTATCGTTGCGGCCCTAAATAAATAAATAATATTAAATTCCCCTGAATGAATCAAAAAACCATAAATCACGATAAGTGATAAATTATATGTTTGGTCAGCGTGGTGGACTGATTTTTCCCCTTGTCTCGTAGGGCTTACTGTTTGCTTGCGAGTACGTCACAACAGTCAGTCAGCCGGGTCTCTCATACGTTCACCATCCCGCTGCTTTCGGGCGGGAAGACAAACAGGTCCCGTACAAGCACCCCCGGAAAACAAGGGACAAGAGAACGACCTCACAAATGCTCACAAGTGCGTGCGGACGTGCGTGTGTTGGAAATGGTCTTGAAGGCGGTATTCTATCGTCTTCATAAGCACGTGCTTATTCGAAAGCTTCCTAAAACATTAACAACGTGCTCGTTTGTTGAAAAACAGGAGGCGCTAAAGCGAAAGTGGCAGAGCACAGGCGAAGTTGGATTAGTGCAAATATATACAAAACAGCTGAGCGGCATGTCACTTGATGCACATCACACCAGTTCATCTGAATAATTTAATGTAAAATGAGTTTTTTCGTGCTTAAAGCTCCTCTGGTTAGCGCTCATCTTGCACTTTGCGCGCCGCATTAGTGATATTACACGGAAATTCCAAAACAATCCGCAAGACAAAACCATAATCAGTGATCGATCGTGGCAGTTAAAAGAACGCGCCCACACCGCGCCTCCATGCAAAACAAAACCTTCAAATAAAATCAGCGAAAAAAGCCCACTCCAGCGTGCGCAACAACCAGCCACCCACCCAGCACGTGCTGGCGCAAGCTTTCCCGCCCTAGCTCCAACGCGCCAATTCCAATTTGCGTTCTCATCAGCGGCGTGCAGTGGTGGAATACAGCATAAAAAAGGGGAAAGCAATTTCCCGTTCGTTATGGCGGAAAACCGCGTAAAACTTTCATGAATATCGCTCAAAGCGTTATTCCGATTATTCATTTTTTTATTGTTGCGCATGAATAATCATTGATTTTTCTTTTTCATTTCAATTTCAGCTTTTATTTTCTCTTCTGTTTGAAGATTCTTTTTGCTTCCACTAGCAAACGGTTCAGCGTTTTTTTTTTTCTCTCTCTCTTTCCCTTTACTGTGTGGCTTCGCATTCCCATTTCGTCGCTTTCGGGCCGGCAATTGGCAACATTTTCCCGGCAAGCGAACATTTTCCCCGTGTAAACCTCGGACTCGTACTAAGCTCGATCACATTCTTTTGCGATTCTAATGATTTGACGCGCTTGCCGTGAAATATTTCACCTCCTCGACAATTTTTTTTTCTTCGCTTTCGCTACGCAACGACTAGAAAAAGGGGAACTAGAAGTTTGTTCCTCTCACTTCGGCTGCCACTTCTGCCGCAAACGGTTCACATGTTTTTCCGTATTTATACATTTTTTATCAACTTTTTTTCCCCGGACAGAAGTAGTACGCAGAAGAGGTGTACAAAATGAACAGAAACTCGCACAGCAACAACAACCCCCTCGTGGAAAGCAGAACCGGTGAGCTTTTCCAATCGTACCGAATGATTTGATTCCGGTTCGTTCGGCTTCCCCGGCACAAAACCTAATAAAGCGCGAGTTTATTAATTCTGCGCTTCGCACGGGTCGCTTCGGTTCTGAAGCACGGGTCTGAAGCACGGGGAAAGGAAATGGGGCCTGCGAAATAATCACAACATGAACAAACGAACGCAAGGGAAAGTGTGAGTTGACAACAACAAAGGCTAATGCACAGTGGTGGGATTAATGTTAAAAATGGCAGTAAAATCGTACAAGCAAAGGCATTGATCGCACACAACTTTAGCAGCCATTGATCCATCGCTGTTCTAGAGGGTAAAGTTTTGATGTTGAGTATCGTCAAATGTTTTACTAGTAACACGCGTCAACTGCACCGAAACACATCTCATGCACTGTTCTCTCTCACATACTAATTGCAAATATTCCAGCAGAAGAAAGCATTTCATTCCGTAAGATGACGGAACAGCTCGATGGTGCAAATAAATGGAACTGAAGTTGACTGTGTTCTGGGCCTTGGATCCACTGCGGACATGGAGAGGGACCCCACAGGCGAGTGGGGGAAATCAATTTTAATAATCATTTGATTTTCTTCCTCGCCCAATGTTCTGTCCCGTTTACGAGGTCGTTTGCTTAGATCTTCGTTCCTTCCGCTCGGTACATAATTTCTTCTGCACGGTTTCCGTCTCTGTCGGTCGCACTGTCACTCCAGTCGCAGTACTGGCAAGTGGAAACAATTTTCTCTCATTTTTTTTTCTTTCGACGTATTGTATGGTTTGTGATGGGCAACGAACAAAAAACGAACGGCAAATTTCATTACAAATAACTTCACATTTTCTTCACAATGCACAACAATTATGGCATCCGTACTATCACCTAACCAGGTTGCACTACTCAAGAAAGGCTTCTGTCACCGTTTCTTCCTTCCGTACGTACAATCATACATTCGGCATGGAAAACTGTCCTTTCTTTGTACACACATTTTCCGCAAATTGGTAGCGTTGAATATATTCACATACCGCTACCGAAAGCTACGCTGGTGCAAAAACTCTCGCTGCCGCATAGCCCTACCCCGACTCGATTGATCAAAATCAATTTATTTTCCTCTTTTCTTGCCTTCCTCTACCCCTTCCCCCACCTTTTCCGCACAACCCCGGTGCCGGTACGATTCTTACGCATTCTAGCTCAGAAGCACCTTCGTTTGACGGCGACGTTTTGCCGGTTCGTCGCCTCATCCCATCTCACGCGGTGTGTGTGTCTGTGCGATGAATTGCTTTTCCTGCTTTTATCTAACGCTGGTTATTGAATTTTTAAAATGAATTTATGATCGAACCGGCAGACGAAGAAAAAAGGAATTCCCGCCACGCCCCGGCCCCACAACGACCAAAGGACTTTTGCCTCGGCATTATTAGAGCTGCTCCGTACCTTGGCGTACCCTGCGAAACGGGCTCGCTCAAGCGCAAACTCTTCACGCGTGCTGATGAGAAGAGAAGAAGCGTGAGGTACTACCGCACAGCATTCCGATCGGTACCGACACTTCCCCAACGCCCTTAGAATCTTTTCTGTGCGGGAATTGGAAAAGGTAAGAGTGAAAAAAACACCAGCACCAAGATCCTATTGAAGTGTTTATTAATGAGCGTTCCGGGCAAAGCGAGGGACCGCCGCCCCGTGTGGCAATGTTGACGCAGAGGTCTTTAAAAGAAAACTCAATTATTTTTCACCCCACCCGGGCGGCCCCGTTCCCGAGATGGGGAGGTTGTGAAATGTTGCAGCAACTGCACGCGGCAACGGTTGATGATCCGTGTCAGTGTGAATTCGGGAAAGGGGCCTAAGTTCTTCCGGCCTCCGTGCGCCACCGCCACCGCGATCGTTTCGAAATTTATTACGATTTATGCACGGGCAAAATAAACCTCGTGTCCGGAGTCCGGAGTCCGATGTTTTTGTTGTTCGCCCTCACCCAAGCTCCCCTCCATTTCGAACCACATTCACACGGGGATTTTAAATGGTTTGTTTGATTTTGAAGTGGCCGGCTCCAACCCACGCGTCCACGGTTGAGTTGGTCGGTCGGTTGGGAGAAAAGTGAAAGCAAAAGAACTGACGAAATGGAGAGAGAGATAAAACACACACAGAGGAACCAATTCACCACCACCACCACCACCCCAACAGCCGACCGAGTTTCGGTAGCCTTCTAACGAGGGTGCAAATGTACCGCGGGACTCACTAGGTTGGAAAATTTTATTACACTAATTAATTACTACTAACGAATATTAATTGCAAGGTGCTTATGAGGCGTGAAGTGATTAAGCGCTGCTCTCGTCGAATGATCTTTTCCAGCACATTCGCTGGATACGGGATACGCTGTATCGTCCTTGCTGTGGTTTTTGCATTCCCCGCACTCACCGTTGCGGGTACCGGGAGGAACCACGGGCCAGGGAAGCGATCTATGCGGGCTTGAGCTGGTGAGTGAGCAAAGAAAAATGGTAATTTATATGTGCCTTTTTTTCCTCACCAAATCGGCAGCAGCACCACCACCACCAGACTGCCGACATTCCGATGACGAAAGGTGCTTTGAATTGTTTACACGATGAGCGCGAAGATGCTTACGATGCGATGGTGTATGATTTATTTGAAGCCGGTTTTCCACAAAATGGTTTGTTTTTCCAACCCGCGAGCAACCCGACCTGGTTAGTGTTTCTTGTTAGTGCATATTTTTCCACTGGGGGCTTCCTGTTTTAATCGCTCGATGGCAAACATCGGTCCCGGTGGTTTTGTTTTTTCTCGTTCGCTAGAAGTACGCAATTACTGTCGGTGGTGGGCAAAAAAACGAGGGTTTTATTGCTGTTTTCGAGTATGGATTATGTTTTTTTTTTGTGTGTGTTATCAATACATTTACGAATGATGCTCGCAAATAGGCAAAATGATGCCTTTTCCGTGGAAAATATTAAACAATTAACTTCAATCGACTTAAACGATTTAACCTAATTGTTTTGTTATATTTTACAGATTATGTACTTGTTCGTTCATTCCATTCCTTACATCATTGTTAGCCAAGTAAGGTTTATTATAGGAAATTGTGAATTGCTGGAAATTAATTAAGTGCCATTTTCAAACGCGTACTTTGCCAATTCCACCTGACTTCACCGCATCATTCTTCACCGGCACATATGTCAACTGTAAAGCAAAACAACGTTCATCAACTTCGGCACCGTTACTGTTTTACATTTAAATAAATGAGTTCTCCCCTTCTAAAGCTGCAAACCCATTCAAGCCGATTCAGCTTGTTGAAGGACGAAAACTATAGCCATAATTCCAGTTACAGAAGTTCATCATCATCATGCCCTGTTATGTCTGCAACTCATCCAGCATTGTTTCAGGTTCAGCAAAGATGCGTCCCGTCCTCGTAGCTTTTACAAATATTAACAGTGCGTTGCTCGCCGACCCACTCGCAAGCCCAACAATGCGGAAACGGTTTTCTTTGCTGATTGTTTATGATCAACAGTAATAGGCGCTTCCTTCTGACTCGCTTTCGTAAAATCATTTTTCCAGCCGCCGCCGCCGCCGCCATCTCTGCCGCATCTTCTTCTCAAAAGCCAGCTAGCCTTGGCTCCAATCGCGGGGCACGCTTGTTGACAAATGCTTTGTGTGCGGACGCTCTGTACATCCGCTGGTCCGTGTAATAAAACAAAGCCAGCAAAAAAAAACCCCACCGAAAGACTGCAGACTCTTGCACTCTAACAGGTTGCGTTGGATGCGGCCGCTTGCGAACGCGTGGAGGGCACAAGTCTTCGAAAGCATCGTACCGCGAATGAACCAGAGTGTGCCGAGTGCAGCTTCAGAAACAGGCCACAGAAATCGGAAATGTGTTCAGCGTGCCGTACTACCACCATCAGCAGCAGCAGCAGATAATGCAGCCAGGCTTGCACTCTTAGGAGCGCATTGTTCTACATTGCTCGCGGTACAATAAGCGCATTTGTTGATACTGCGTAAAGCCCCGGCCCCTCGGCCTCGGTCCCGGAGGCCCGAAAGAGCAACAAAGTTAAACAGTGAAAACTGTTACAAACAAGCCGAGCGGTTTCATTTGAATAGCGCGAAACATCCCGGGAATGAGGAGGCACCCCATGTTTCCGAGCTCACAGCACCGGAACCAATACCGATGATGAAGTGCCGCTGTTGGATGCGCTCGACTCGACTCTCGGGGTCAACAGCGCAGTAGCAACTAGCGGTCCAAGCGATCCAGCATTTTCCTAGTGCTCCCTCTTGAGTTTTCCCACTCCCATCGGCTGCTGAAATTGCAGCCAGCAAAAACTTCACCCCCAGTGTCCAGAAAGTAAAATTTCACATCCACTCCGAGCTCTCCAAAAATTGGCGAGATTCGGTAAATGTTGTAATTTCAACAAACTCGCATACGGTTGAAGCTACTATTCAACCTTCAATCGGACCCTCCCCGATCGTCGTCTGCTAAATCGCGTTCGTACATTCCACTGCGAGAGTGATGTATTCAAGCGCAATCGCCCGCCCGGACACATAGTGCGAAAACAGCAGTTAACATCAACAAATAATAAAATCACGCCTACGCCTGCGGGGCCATGACGTGCTCTAGTTTTGGGACCAGCACCATTTCCACTATCGGCTACGTTTGCCCAGCTAGTTTGCCTATTCGAAAGCGATAAAACGGGTTGGAAAATAGTTCCTCCCGCGGGAATGGCAAAGTTCTCCATCCGATGGACATACATCCCGGTTTTAAGCGAGGTTTTACAGCACAGCGTGATAATCGTTTCGCATTGTTTAACGGACCTCGAGTGCGAGCGAGCCCAATGGCGGGAGTGGAAAATGGTCGATATCCGGAAGGGGATTAGCTTTAGGGGAGGAAACAAAAAAACCCCAACCCACCATGGGCAAACACACTCATACGGAGCTAGTGCAACGCGCGGCGCGACATGTTTATAGACACCTGCATGCACGCACGCACGCACGGTGCATCAATGTTGGTGGTCAGTCATGCAAACTAACCTGCCCGTGTGCGACATTTCGCACTATGTGGTGGGATTTAAATGGCAGGAAACGGTCGCATGGCATAAAAGCTCTTGCTTTACATATCGTTCCGTGGCAGGGAGCGCAGCTCAACGCCCTATAAATATTGCTTTAATGTTTTGCACTTTACACATGATTAGCTTTTTGGTGCAAGTAGACAGTGTTTACAGAAATAGTTTCACCGTACCGTACCGTTTCGTTCGCTCTTCACGGATCTTCAAACTATTTTCATCACGCATCCTAAAATGTATTAAGGTAACGAACAGGCTGCTGGCAACGAAGAACAATCACACACCAACGATGTACACGCCATCTTCCAAGGAACGACCATTAGTTTGCGGTAATCGAGAAATCGTTTGCAAACACTCACACGCATCGCAAACAGACTAGCAAATGCCCACACACCCGCTCAAACGAAATCGCAACACCGGCCGGCCACGCACGGAATCAAATATGGAAAATATAGACAAATAATAATTTATGCATTCATCAATTCCGAGAATGCGCCGGATAAAGGATCGATGTGCGATTGCAAACGGGTTCTGGCACGAACATTTCCACCGACAGTTCGGCACCACTCAAACGCACACACACGCATCGCCAAAGAGAAGCGCGTGGCACAAAACAAACATCGCTTTCCGCGCTTGTCCTTCCGCGCCCGGACGTACCTGTGGCTTTTGCCGCGTGCCGGTTGCTTAGCCGGAAACCGGAATGGCCGGAATTTATTTTCCGCTTCAGCACCACTCCTGCCATCGCGCACTGGCACGCTTTGCGCTGGAGTTTGATTGATGTGTGCAGCGGCAAGGGGATGTGCGAGAGATGGGCTTCGGGCGGCCGACCATTACGTAAACGATTAGATATTGTTAGCATATCATGATGCTGCTATTGCTGCTGTGTGCCCGGATACGGGCAATGATTGTTTATTGGTCATCGAATGTGGCTATATCTTCCAACCACCTAACGCCCAACACGGATTCAAATGGTCGGAAAAAATACAAGTTTGACTGCCTTTTTTCCACGCTAAAGATAACGTGGCATGCGTTGATGTTGATTCCGCGTAAAACAATATTGTGTTGTGCTGAGTCAAGCAAACATTTGCATAACGAGGCCGGTTGATTTGGACAAGGAATTTGTGGCTAATTTTGCAAAATTACGAGCCACATGAAATCACATCATTACCTTTGGTAGCTTCCTTGCCAGAGTGACCTGTTTGAGCTGATGATGGCTTTTCACATGATATGTCAAATGGTACCAACACATTCAGACTTTTTTACGTTTTTTTGTTTATCAAAGGTGAAATAAAGCTTTCTTCTTACTACATTTGATCAGAAATCTGCTTCCTTCACTCAGTGAATTGTATATTAATTGCAAATTACCTACTTTGCTTTGAATGTTCTACCACAATTTATCCTATCCAGGTCGTCCAAAACACTCCCCAAATACTTTTTATCACTTTCTCCAGCTTCGTAGCGCTTTCCTCGGACCAAATGAACCTAAGGAAGATACATAGCCTACCCCCAAATCCTACACAACTGCCCGAACACGTACACGCCAGCTCTATCTTTCAATGGCACAAGATTGACAATTATTGCGCCATAAATAGGCCCCCACATGCCTGCAAGTGATTTCAGCTACTCTTTTCTCGCCAAGGTGTGTGTGTGTGTGTGTTTCGGTTTGTCGGTGTGCAATACAATACATTAAGCCATAACATTAAGCCCGACTGGTTTCAGCCTAATCTACTACTAGCACACGCGTTCGCGTTCAGTACAGGAATCACATTTTCAATTTACCTAAACGGCCAACATCATCGCCTCCTGGCAGTGTGGCACCCGCGTACGGAGCGTGAAGATCAACTCCTCCCGCTCTCCATCCGGCTGAAGCCCCGGGCGTTCCGCTTTGCCAAGCCTGGCGAATGAAGAAATGGTTGAGCTTTATGGGTTGTACACAGGCTGCTTTTCGCACAGCGCACAACCACCGACCGTAGCCCGGAAGGGGAAGAGTTTAAACTTTACGACACGAAGCCCCTTGTGTCTGTGGCCGCGTGCGCTCGTTGCCGTGTGCGCCAACCACTATGCCACCCATTTCATCGCCGCAAGTCCCCACCAGCCACCAACCACCATCGTAGGGGAGAAGTTTGACTGAAAATCGTTAAATCGTGCACACGGAAAGCGGATTACCGGGAGATTTAGATGTTGCGCGAAAAACGATTTTTCCTTTCTCATCGCCACACACACACACACACAAACAACGGGTACACGATTTTTCGGTTGCGTTTTGCGTTCCATTTGCCATCGTCGGTTCGCCCACCGGCCCACAGTTGCACGTGTGTCCCCTCCTGCGCAGCTGGTAGGCAAGATTTGCACCGGTTGATTTATGGATTTCGATTTCACTGTCTTTAGTGCTGATGGTGCTGGAAGGTTAACAACTCCCTGTACTGTATACACTCTTCCCAGCGCATTTTTACACGGGATGAAAATGCGACATGACAGAGCATGGAACCTGGGCGGACACAACGGCATCACTTTAAGGCTGCTGCTGCTGCTATTGTTGAGCTCCATTTACACGCGCTCCGGCCGTTACGCCCGATTTCGTCGATCGACCTTCGACAGGCGCTGTGAGTGTGTGTGTGAGCGCTCTGGGTGAAAAATGGTTTTCCATCCACCTTTGCCAAATTTGCCTGCCACAGCTTGTCTACGGTGGAGGCATGGGGCAAGTAGCAGGATCGTTCACCGTTGTCCCGGGGTTGACAAGTTAAGATACACCACCGGAAATTAAGCCACCAAACATCACGCCATGAATCGGGCGACGTGCGTACGATTTTACATCGATGATCATGTACGCATGGCTTTTCGTTCCAGCTCTCCCCTTTGCGCCCGCTCCCCTTTACGTCTTTATCGCTTGCTGTTTCGCTTTTCATTTGCGGAATTTCCAGCTGTTTCCACGCGCTCGCGTTCCGGGTAGGGAAATTAATCAAAAATCACGTACCACGCACAACGGGGGGCGGCGCACGTGACGTTGGTGGGCACCAAGGATCAATGCAACAATGTCACGTGCAGCCAGTGCAGTAAAATTGTAGCCAAGGTGTGCGTTGCGCGGATGGGAACGGTTGCAATAACCATATTTTATGTGCTTTCTTTTTGTGGTGGGAATTTGCTGTGCTCTCCTGTCTAGTAAAACATTTAAATTTAAATACAAGAGATTGGACGTAAATTATTCGTTTAAAGACATTTTTTAAATTTTTGACACAATAAACATACTTTGACTAGTTTATAAAGCTTTAACTTCAATGTTTAATTTGGTTTTAACTACTTTCAAATAAAAAAAAACAGTACAAACTTCTCAGCTTCTCAGCTACAGTTTACAGTCATCATTTAGTCATAAAAAACATACTTTGGCCACTTTGGCTCGCCAAACGCAACTGTTTATTTGCCCATCAGTCAAATATTGTTCTAGTTTGTTCCGCATCAGCCCAAGCTTCATCAATGAATTGCCCAAACATCGCATCATTCTTCTCGGACTCAGTGTGCAGTGAAGCGTTGTTTAATTTATTAACCAAATATTTCCATTCCCCCAAAACACTGTCCCGTGCGTTTGGAGGGGGCGGAGATGTTTGTCTAACCGCTTGCCTGCACAATTCAATGTCGGCGCGTAATGGTGGAAGTGTTTCCAATGCATTGTGCAAACTTTGGCGCAGCAGTGCGGTTTGCTAGCGCCATTTCGCTCGTTATTTGTGACTTTTAGCCATTCAATTAATAGGATTGCGCCCGACACGAAATGGAATATTCACTCTTAATCCTTTTTACCACCGGAATTGGCATTATCCATCGCAAATAGAATAACTGTGCATTACCCGAGACTCGAACGAAACTGAGAGCTCACAAATATACTTCGTATATCTGTTTTTTTTTTTTTTGCTTTTTCCCTATGGACCAATGTACAAATCAACAGAGAAAAGCAATGTGCTCGCGATGGGGAGTTAGGGTGCTACTGGCACAGCCCGGAAGCTATTCGAAATCGGGCATAAAAATATGAGGCTTCCAATGCAGCATCCACGCGGGAATTGATGCCACCATTTCCATTGTGAGTTTTTGAGTGTGTTTGTGCACGGCGACAGTAATTATGCTCGCGCGACCATTGCGCGGGGCAAATGGCGCACCGGAGCGGCGGCATCTGGCCTAGATCGCTTTCAAGCTGAGATTAACACATCTTTTGCATTATGTGACTGTCATAAATCATCTGGCTGGCTGGCTGGATGAGAGATTACATTCACTCCGGTGACCGGTGATGGTGATGGTCGCACTGTGGCGTTCCTGCCGTTCATCGCTGGTCAAACCTCCGGAGCATCGGGGCCATTAGACCGTGGATGGATCGAGGGGATTGGTAGTTCTTAATAACTGTAGGAAGATGAGAACTGAAAGATCAGACTGACATCTGTGTGTCTGTCAAGGGACCCGAACACAATGAGCATGAATGAGTGTAAAAATGGATTCAATAGTAAGCCGCACAAAGCCACCAGCCAGAAAGAGGCATAATGAAGTGGGCTGATGAGAAAAGGAGAGTATTTTAAGATCTCTGAATCAAGAGAAGCAAAAAAAAACTGTGAGAATTTTACAGTCCAAACAGATTATTAGACGACCTAATTATAAACTCATTATGGCTTTTGATTTTACTCATATCCTTACTGACTGATTCTGGAGTTCATGATTGCACAGTTACCTACTCCTGCAATGGCGCTGCCTGTAAAATCGCCTCTACACTGTTCCCTTAAATCTTTAATAAAACAACCTTGATAAAAACCAAGTCCTTCAAAACTTCCTGCTACTAACATTACTGTTCCACCTGTCTCGCTGTGCCTTTCCAGTTTCGTCCAACGAAAAACAACCACTTCACTGACACAAGCTCTTTCAGTTCAAGGATCCCAGCCAGATCGCACCACACAGCTAATGGATTTAAAAGCGAACAACACTTGAAAACACGTGTTACAGCTGTGAGCTGCGTGCTTTACCGACGCTAGCATCCTTCCACCAACCGTGCGCTCGTGTTAGGCTGCCATGCTCGACTGCCGTGACCCTTTACCACCTCCCAAACCCGTGTTGCCAGCTTTGCCGGTCCCATATCCACCTTCGTAGTCCACGTAGCCTAAATAATTAATCTTCATTTGCTGCTCGATGGGAAAATGGTATTTATGGGTTTGTCTGGGGGCCCACTACCGATACGATTAGCAGGCTTGCCCCTGCGAAGAACAACATACGTCCAGTAAATAAACGGTGCCTAAGGAAATGCAGTTAAGTGCTAGCACCGGCCAAAGTTGCTGGCGCGAATAATCTGCTTTAGTACTGCGGCCAGTTCAGAGCCAGTGCGGGGAAAAAATGCCCCGCTTCGCTCAGCAACAGCTACTACTAGCTGCAAACGCACTACAAAATCAACCCTCTCGTTGTTTCGCACCAATACTACCGCTTACTAGACAACAAAAAATAG
This sequence comes from Anopheles coluzzii, assembly GCF_943734685.1. Lineage (NCBI taxonomy): Eukaryota > Metazoa > Arthropoda > Insecta > Diptera > Culicidae > Anopheles > Anopheles coluzzii. The sequence continues at coordinate 4,221,536 of NC_064670.1, read as the reverse complement.
CTATGCCACACCACTACACGAAACACAAAACACAAACAGAGAAACAGTTCGGTAGCTAAGTTAAACCGGGAGATAAATAAAACCAGTCCACCTCTTCCGTGGCATGTCCTATTTGTTATCTGTGAAAGGATGGAGCTGGCGAGGACAACAAAACGGCCAAGGAATAGCCGAACGTAACTCCATTGCATTTGCCAATCACGGCAACGGTACACGTACACTGCTCGTACACGAAACACCACGAAACACTGTATCGAAGCGTTGGCCATTGCCGAGCATGCCCCGGTTCCAATTTTTCTACCAGCTGGCACGATCCACGGAAACCACGACACACCGGAAGAGATCGGTGTCCCTGAGACGCATTCCCGTTTTTCGCTTCCAGGGCACCATTTTTCACCGTGCACAACACTATCGGCGGACCCGCTCCTCGTGTTCCGCCCTGGCTCGCAAGGCGCTCGTCACGCTCGATTTAACCGCGCTCGGAGCTTTTGCTTTTGCAGCCAGCACCCGGGGCATCGCAAAACCGACCACAAATACAAATAATTGTGCTTCTCTCTTACTTAACAAACTGTTTCCGGTTTCTGCTCAGCAGCCGGCGCAGAAGCAGGAAAAATCGATAGGGAAATTGCCGGAGAGATAACTCCCGAAACCGCACGCCCGCACACCAAGCGACGGAACGGAAAGAAACGCGACCGGAAATGCATCCGGATGCGCTTGCTGCGAATGTTTGGTTGCGGTTCGACGTACGGCACAGCCACTACGTTCAACCCGGCGGCCGGCGCGCCAGACAAATGATACGATAGTGCAAACCATGGCGTATGAGATATTGTGCGATAGGCGAGATAGGGGAGCTTTGTCCATGTCTTTTTCCGTGCCTGCGTGCGATAAGTAAATAAGTACGAGATGTTAAGATACATTTATTATTGTACTCATTTCAGCTTACGATAGTATTTTAAGCCACCTTTCAAATATAATGACTTATTCTGCGATCTGAAACACGTTGGATAGAACTGTTGCAATTTTCATTCACCAACTGAAAACTCTAAAGAATCTACATTAAATTTTATTATGTAACAGTGTTACAAGATCTCAACCTACGTCATACTACATCAAAGAATAGTAACAATATAGAGCACCGAAGCACTTCAAACTCATTTGATGTGGTCAAATGATATTCACTGTAGCTTCATCCTAAATCTCGTTAACCTCCAGCAAACGAGCCATTAGAGTTTGGCTTGTGGAATCATGTGTGTTCAGCAATTGCATCCTATTTGCAGCTTCACCCACATCGGCGTATTCGTAGTCTAGTTAAGCGATTTCCTGATTGAGTTCTCTCACCACAGCGGTACTTGAGCGGTGAAAGGATGCGTTTCGATGTTCAAAGTGAGTAGCACATAGAACCTCAATCGTATAGGAGATTTTAGGCTATTCTAAGCCAATGAAAGGTTTTCAGATATGGGCAGATATCAGCACAGAATCCCCTATCGTTTAGACTGCCATGACTTTACATGATCACTGAGACCATACGGATGATAACTCAAAAAAATACCAAAAGTAATGGACTATTTTCAGTTTCTATATTTCAAGGACTTTAACTCACTTGTTTTCATACCTTCTTTCTCAATTAAATGTCTTCTCGCCACAGTTCTTTATCATTTTTTGGCGCAGGGAAAATCGAATTAAAGTCATCCCAACAGCTGATAAATTACTGTCGCACAAAAAATAATAAGCTTACGTTGGCAGAGATACTTCATCGTCTTCTTCTGTTTGCTCTAACAAACTCTGCCAGCACAATTACTTGATACTCACCGTAATGCTCACCCGTCATATTGTTACCATTTGTGTGACGTGTGGGGTGTGTTTGTGTGTGCGGGTATTTTTCTCCCATCTTCCGCAGGTGAATAGACGCGCATTAACCCAATCCAGCTTGGCAATTCATCTTCATCAAACTTCAATTCAGCCGTTATCGGTATTCAAATTTTCATCATCCCCACAACAATGAGCCATTTAGTCAGACTGAGATGCCAAACGCCACAAAAGGAACCGACCGGGCACCCCCTCCCACACAGTTCCGCACCCAACCAAAACAGTGTATGGGAAGCTCACAGCAATAATAATAACAACAAAAAAATCCCACCAAAAATGTGCAAAGATAACAACAAACAAAACGGAGAGCCTTTTGCCTTCCGGGATGTTTCTTTTCTCGCTTTTTTCTCGGCTTTTCCAAGCTTCTCATTCCCACACTAAGTGACATCATCGCTAGTGCGGTGGCAGCGGGAAAAAGTAATCATTCAGTTATGATGTTTGCCACACCGTGGCCACACTGGTTTTCACGAGGTTCGGACAAAGAGGAACGTGTACGGGAATGTGGTATTGCACAAGAAACGCAGGATTAAGCACCTTGACGAGCATCATGCTGCAAGGAAGCTGCTGACCTACTTTCTTCCAGCGGCAAACATTTTGATTTCAAATTTACCGTTCCCACACTGTTGTATTCTTCGCTTTCGGGGCCAACAACAAACCCGTGAAGAGCACGAGCAGCAGCAGCAACAACAGCTCGCATATGAAAGTCCTTCCAGGCATGGAGGTTTTTCTTTTCATACGAAAAACTTGCTCCTCTTTGCGGATTTGCATGTGTTGCCGCGCTTAAAGAGAGCCTTTGTTCCCTATACCTTTTCTTTGTTGATTGTCCCCGGAGCGGTTTAGGCACTCTTTTGTCACCGCCGCCAGCTGTTTTGAAGCCATTTCACATTTATGTGCGTGATATGGAGCTATCAATTTCGCTGTCAATGCTTACAATCGCTTCTGGATGGGGCCAAGTTATGAGTTTGCTTTTGTCTTTGCTCCTCTTCTGCGCTCAATTGCAAACAATGCTTGTTAATTGCAATTGGTAGGTCTGAGATGGGAATCGTAACCTGCCGCCAACGACTCTAATCCTTCGGATGAACAGACAGTTTTGTAAGTTTTATCTTCACCACCCGCTCGCGCTCAACGAAACAACTTCGTGGGGACAGTAATCGAAAAAATATAAGATACAACGTAAGCGCACCCAACTGCACTACCACATTACAGGGGGTTTAATCATGAAAATGCAATCAAAAATTCAACCAGACAGCCATAAAACATAATGGAAATCGGGACCAAAATGTTGCACTAAATAAAAGAAAGCACACAACTATCCCATTCACGTACCCTGTTTGCTCGCTTGTACGTATGTAGCTGGGAATGAAAGTTTTAACTGCTCGTTTGCCAGCTAGCTCAAGCCATCGGCAGCATCGGTAATGGTGGACATTCTGGTGGGTGGTTTCGATGGGGTTTTTTTTTACAGCTCAAGGGAAAAAACAAACATATAAATACAAAATATTCATCGATCCCTGCTAGCTGCATCGCTTCGAGCAAGATCCACGGAGTCAGTGGAAAGTGGGGAGAAAGCAAAAATCAAACACTAGAAGGTTCACTTATCTAGCTGGCGCTGGTATCGGGTGCCTGTACCTGAAGAACATCCCAAGCCTCGGTTGTAAGTTTGAAAAACAATTTCCAATCCACTCAGAGCAGCAGCTTTACGTTGCTTTCCATTCGCAATAAATGTGCAAATCAATCGGGAAAGCGTCATAAACTTTATGGTTACTTTTTTCGCCCCCTTTCGGATGGATCTCGGGGTTCACCTTCATTACTCCGTACCATATACCGGTAAGTAATGAAACATTCCGGTTCTTTAAAGAAAACTGCAAAATGTAATGCAATACGAGGATGAACTGGTGGAGCTGTACTTTGGTTTTTATTCTCAAACAAAAATGAACAGTCCGAAGCAGTACAAAGCAGTAACAGTAAGTTGAGACATTCTAATTTCTATAGAAACATAACAGAGCTACACAATTCATAAAAAATAAGTACATTTTTTGAGCTACAACCTTCAAAGCAATGTATTAAAGCCATGTCCACTCCTTTTTACTGATCCATTCATCCGCCTTAGATCTCATCCACTTCAAAACATCCCTCTGATTAACGCAGCCAAATCGTATCTCTGTTCGTCGCCGTGTACCGTGATACTAGTTACTTGAATAATAATCACACCGCATAAATTCTAACAGAATATTCTTCCAACCCGAGCGGTTGTAATAAAAAAAAATACAGCAACCACCATAGACGACCCAGACGAAAGTGGACTCTTAATGGAACTCTTGCAAGATCTTTCACTATCTACGGGTGGCTTTCGGTCAAGGAAGTCGTTACGCGAATCACCCGCGCAATGCTACATTATCCAGCGAACCGTACCAAATTCGCTGCAAAGTTCAGGCAAACGGAAACGACGAATCTTAATTAGTGCATTAGTGCACTCGCGCTGGGTAGTTTGCGCTGCCAGTGAACTGTTGGACCGGGTTTTTTTCCTCCTGCGCTCGCGTCCTTCGTTTTGCATGAGCTACTACATTCAAAGTTCCGCATCAAGATAGTGTAGAACTGCAATTGTAAATACATGCTAATTACGCTCGCTAATAAGTGCCGGCCCGCAAATTTGCCCGACCATCCCGATGGGGGTGAATAAAGACACCCGCTCGGCACAGGTTTGCAATAAGATAGAGATGTAACGGGTGCACCTTCTTGCAACCATTACCTTTACCACCCATCGAATGCACTATCGAATGTGGATGTGTCCCAACATGTGGATGCGATGCGGTCCTACACTGGGCACGCTGATTGCACCCTATTGTTGGGCAAACGTATCACGTCTCATAATTTTTATTCGAGCTTGCAATCAACTCGTTACGCCACGGCCAACCGCGGTGGATTCCGTGCCACACCGTTAAAGAACTGCAGCAGAAGTCGGTTGGTTGGTCGGTTACCGAGCTGTTCTACTCTGCCAGATCATCTCCTGCACAATGTGATTCAGATCGAGCCAAAGGATAGTCACGTTCACAATGATTTACTTGATCGCTTCACCAAACGAACAAGATGGCGGCTTTCGTTGCGTCCTTGCCCCAGACACTACGTGCTACGAAGGAGAAGCTCTCTTCCCGAGGAAAGTTAGGGGAAAAAACGCTGGTAAAGCATTCCACTGGCAGCCCTTTTTCCACAGCATGACAATTTCTTAATTGAGGGATATCTGTTGCAGTTCGGTGCAAATCGAAAATAATTCAATTAAACATTTAGCCAGCGTACCGCATTTCTCACTCCCAACCGTGCGGCATACCGCATGCGGTCACATACAGAGTGGTGGGCGAGGTTTTTGGACCGAAACGACCGGTATCGTTCTGCTATCTGCAGCTGAAATGTGCACTGAAGATTCAATTAACATATTTGAAGCACACACACAGTGTCTCTCTCGCTCTCTCTCTCCATCTTCCCCCGAAAAACCCGATGCGACGGATGCAGCCAGCCGCCAATTTCGTGCAGCACATCTGGAGTGACGATGCATCTAGCGTGTTGGGACGTACGTCTGGGGTGCGAGAGTGTGCGACAATTTGGAGCCGGCATCCAAGCCGCTGCCAGGAGTCAAACGAAACCGGGTTGTCGTTGTCAATGAATTATTTATAGAATTCTAAGTATGATGGCCGATGTCTTCATTCGACCAGCGCACCGTACTGTGAGTGTGCGGCGTTGGATAGGGGAAAAGCCAGCAGCCTCCGAAATGTGGTCGAACGTACGTATGTTCTGCTGCGCACGTACAATGTCACACATATGGATGGTGGCATAAAATTAGAATATGCTTATCCTGGGCTGCCAAGAGCCTCGTGCTGGTCGAGCGCTTCGCGGACTGCATCAGGCAGCATGCAGCAGCCAGGCTGAGTGGTAGCATATGGTGTGATCTAAGGAAGCTGTGAACCAAACGCTTTCCTTCTGTTGGGTTGCTTTGCTTTCCCTTTCTACACCTAACGTTATCAGTGAATAAAGAAGAAAGTGGGAAACTTGAGTGAACTAGTAAACTCTAGAAATTGTTACAAATAATACCAAAAATCTCAAACTAAGACTATCAACAAACAAAACAGTGCTTTTATTGAGCTTTTAAAAACGCTTGACATGAGTTCAATCTTTACAAAAACGATTGTCATTTTCAATCAATTACCGGAATCCTCTGTCTGATGAAATGCTTTTCTTTCTATTGAAATCCTTTGTTCCATTGCTTGTTGTAAAGACTTCAACCAAAATATTTTCCATCAATACCATCGGATCGGAATACCCTCACCAAGGGCGGGAAGAAATGGCTTCCCATTGTCTCTTGTCGCGCATTTCGTTGTCGCTTTTGTACACACTTAACGAGCAGCAGCAAACAATTCCACGCCAGCTGCTACCCATTCGCCTACAATTCCAGTCATTACGTCGTTGATCATTTCGCAATTTAGAATTGCGAATCGTGCGACAATGCTGAACCGTAAATTATGGTTCCACCTTTTTACTGCCCATCCTCCCTTCAGCTCCACGCACATATGGTCGGGGCCCGGTTTTATTAGCAACCTTTTTTTTCGCGCGAGGCATCTGTCAATTTTGTTTTTCACAATCCTCAACGACGTGAAAAGCCTGCCCCGCGCACTCGGGGCAAATTTATTAAACACGCTCCTACGCCCGCTCACCCGTTGTCGAATCACGCGTCATAAACAACGAACGCCCTCCTCACTCCCTCGTTCTCAAAATGGGATGGCAATCGTATCCTTCCGGTTTAATCTTCTCGTAAACTGCAGCGGCAAGCAGCAACAGGATCCTCCTGTCACCTTGACTCTCTATCCGGGCCGCCAGATTCATATCAAAGGACGTCGCGTCGCACCTTACTGCCTCAGTCGTACGAAACAGTCATCATCAATATGACAACTTACTCCTACCTTTCCCGCACCGTGAAAAGCACATACCGCTCTCCCTCCGCTCGCCCTGCACAGCTAATCCCCCACGGAAACGTTAAAGTGCTGAGTAATGTCAAAACGATAACAATCCTTCAATAAACTTTACCGCCGCTGCCGGTTGGTTCCGGTTTCGGTTTATTTATCCCGGGCATTCCGTCGGAACCGAGGGCGCACACAGCTCCAGACACACATGATCGAGCCGTTCCAACAAAACAACAACAGGGGGGCAACAAGAGATGAGTTTTTCCACAGCGAGCCGTGTACGTGGCGCTCTGGGCATAGCATTCATATTTTCGGATGAAATATGAATATGAACCATTTTTTACGATTTCTACCATTCCTACCTGCTTTTCTTCCGCCCGGGCCCCGTGTGTGGAAAACGCTCCACCGGAGCTCGGAGCCGAAACCGGGCCAGAGAAGCAGAAAACAAATCAAAGCACCCGTGAGTCCTGATCACCGAGACCCAGGAAAGGGTGAGCCCATCCAGACACAAACACAGACGACGACGACACCGCTGTTCGTCTCCCAAACCCCCGGAAATGGGCTGGAACGGCATTCCAGTGTGGTCGACTTTCGAAACGGATGGCTGTTATTTACACCCAGCAGGAAGGAATCGAATTTCCATCAACTGATATGAACTCGTGCAGCGGCGGGATGGGGGGTCAGGCTGAGCTTTTTGCTGTGTGCGAATGTGTGTGTGTTTTCTGCAACGTTGTGACAAAGTTTACCCACAGTAAGGCCGGAGGTTCGGGCCAACTTTATGGTTTATTATCTGCCATCGCGGTTTCAGCGGGCCTGCAATATAGTTACATTTTTACGGCTACCGTTTTGAACGTTTTGTTGCGTTGTTTGGTTTGGGACAGCAAATGCAGATTTTTCTACACTTTATCGTTGCCAATCGAACCAATCGTCATCGTGACCGGACGGAAATTTTGATTTTTTTGCCCACATCCACATTACAATATCACATTGAAATCGTATCTTTTTTCCAAAACCAACGGCAAATTGCGATTTTTTGTTGTAAATTTGAAAGTTTATGAAAAATACCGCGGCACAAGAGACGTCATCAAGCAGAGGTATAGTTATTTGCAGGGCAAAATCTATGCTCACAGACAGCACATGTCAGCACACTTATTTGCTTAACTGTTCATCTCAAAACTACTCTACAACTTTCATTCACTCGCTCGTCAGAGTACGATAAGTAAATGAACAAACGATTCGTGTAATGAAATTCATCATTCCACCAGCCACCATCCAACGAACGGCTCGCTGCGGCCAACCATACCGAGGAAAGATGAAATTAAACCATGCACAAAAAAAGAAAGCCAAACCGTCGCTGTACATCAGCAAAATACGCCAAGAAATTTGCGTATCAGCAGGATGCTGTACAATAAATCCGTACAAGCGGCTTATCGCGCTGTAAGCCGTACCGCAAGAAAAACATATCCTTTCTTAATGACATTAAACTACAGTGCGCGCTGTGGGACCCTTGCGCCTTTTGCCTTTAGATGCGAGAACAACGATAATAAAAGCTCCGTAGGGTTGTGAAGAGATAATTTGAGGTACAATAGCACGCCATACACACACACAACCCAAGCTCCGAGCTCATTTGAAGTACGCACTGGTTCATTGTCATTTATCTCCACGGTACGGCACGGCACGGCACTCCACATGGCGATCTATTATACCGTGTGCGCAACGTTTTTGACGAAACCGCCAATTTTGTACGCATTTACGGCAAAGTGCTAGGAGCGATAAGCGGTACACCGCAAGAACGCTCAAACAGCGACGACGAGCACAAAAGGATAAGGGACAGGGACGCGAAACCGGGGACAAAAAATACATCTCACTACGCCACCGAGGAACGCAACCAACCGGCCGTCACACGGAAGAATGGGTCGCGCCTCGTGCACATGAGGATCATTAAAAACGTTCAGCATTCTTAAACTGTCGGCAAATCATTTGTCATGCGGAAAGCGGAACCTGCCTTATCGCGCCATTGAGCTTTCCTTTGGGACTCTTTAGGTGTTTGTGTGTTAGTGTGTGCGCGAGAGAGTGCGTTTGGTGCGCACCACGACACACTACCATGGCCGGTGTGAAGTACTATCCGTGAAGGAACTTTCGCGTCAGCAAGTGTCTTGCGTGTCCATCGCGCTGACTTTTACCGCGTGTGCGTTCCCCATTGATCAATTGCTGTCAGCACGAGTCGAATCCGTCTTCGTCGCCGGGAGATGGAGTCCTTTCTTTCTTCATCAACATCTTAAACCCAACCATTAAGGCACGGACCTGAAGGAAGAAGGTGTATGCCGCATCAGCTTATCAGGCAACAAAGGCACAAGGGAAAAGGATTCTCCGTGTACAAAGGCCACGCTCGAGAGCGCTCGAGAGTACGGTACGTGGGGCCAGGGCTTCACGCGAGTGGTGCTCATATTTCGCATTATAATTGGTAATCATAGCCTACGCGTGACTCAACCTGCGCTGGAGAAATATGGGTGCGGATTAGATGAACCGCGGTGCGATGCTGGTGCTCTTTGGCGTACGACCCGCCCTGAAGTCAAAGGATGTGCCGGATATATGCCGAAGAGATATCACTTACATACATTGTGCCATAGTTAGCGCTTAGAAATTCAATAACTTTCAGAAAACTCTTGAGTATGTAGTCCAGTGGTGGTGCAGATACCAGTAAACATATGTACGTCATTTTCGGGTAAAATTGTGATCACTATAACCGCTCGTGACGCAATGTGTCTTTAGCAGTACGTAACGAAATGATACTAGATAAGAGCACAACAGGCATTGCAGTATATCCCAATGTTATGACTTGCTTTATGGTACAAGTGCTGTTTCGGTGGAATTGTGGTTTGTGGTACTCTTCTTTTATTTGTAATTGGTTGGTTCGGTTAAGCAATGTTAGGAAATCCGTTTCTGATTAATACAATTAATTACATACAGATGTAGCACTGGCCTCATGACTCAGTCATTACACAAGATTCTCAGGAAGTTGTAAGAAGAACTTATACTCTGCTATATTCATTTGCTTCGAATATGCTACCTCCTGTTTCTCAATGGCCATACTTTGTAAATCGTTTGTGCAGGTTGAGCTTCCAAGAACCTCCTCTAGTCTAACGCTGCCTAACGACCTCATATATTATCAATCCCTATTTCTTGATTTTTTATAGACCACAGAAAAAGATTTCAATTGTGAACTGCTTAATATCCATTATATTTTATCTAAAAATTACAGTTATTAGCCTATTGCTAACCACCATCTGTTATTATCAACCAACTCGTAAAACTGTTGCCCTTCAATGCGCTCTCATAAATGGCCCAAATATTTGCTGTTAGAGATCTCCTCTGTTCAAAATTATGAATTCCAGAAGTTCTCCATTAGACAATTCCCTTTCACCACCCAGATAGTATGATACGACTTCTCCTTACGGACGCTTTTCAGACTCTTTCACCCATTGCTAATGATTCATCTTGCAACTAAAACAATGCAAGCGCAGGTACCGATTGCCGCACATACCGATCCCATTATTGCGTGCCTTTTGTGCACGTGCTGACTTGAAAACACTTTGCCCCGAATAATACTGGGTGTAGGCGCACGGGTTACCGAAACCGGCTTTGCGGCTCATTTCCGTCACGTTTCCTAGATACGCTACCTACCATTGCTAGGTACCGCACCGAGGTTTTGGAGCAAATCTTAAACCGGAAACAGAAATTTTCCATTAGCAGGCGCGAGTCAGCCGCACGATTGGTGGCAATTCCGTTCTAATCCTGGCTGCTGCTACACCACCTGGAACCGTTGCGCGGCAGCGCCTACGAGCTGGCGCTAGCTAGAAAAGTTTATCCCAATGAGTTCCCAAGGCATGCAAATTGCTACCGTGGTGGTGGAATGCGTCACGGCAACTTAACCAAAGTTTTGCACAGCGCGGGCGGATGTGCAATGCTTACCATTTTACTGGCAGCTGCAGTTTGCTGCACTTTCTTCCTTTCCGTGGTAGCTTTCAATGCCTCTCTGCCCCGGCAACCGCGAAGCTGTAGCGACACCTGCTCAGTTATTTCACGTACGCTCAAACAAACCCAAACCAGAATGATTTATGGCACATTCTCGTGACGGGTGGTAATAATTTTGTAAATCCAATTTCTTTCCCTCTGCATCGTCTGTCCTACCGCGTCCTACCGCGGGCACACAAGTGAGATCATTTTCCCATGATCCACCACACAAGGCACAGTACAGTGGCACAGTGTTGGTTTCCCCGTGCCCGGTCCCCACTGTTCCGCCATCCAATCAGGTAGACTATCTCGATTTCTGCATGTCCTTTCGCTCGCTTACGCCACCAAATCGGGCAACACGGGAAACAGAGAGTGAGAGAGAGAGAGAGAGTTGGGAGGGCTCAGGGCGATTGTGGTCTGATTTGTAAAACGGGTTGGTACGGTTGCAATTAGTTCTTCATCGTGTGGTGCGAGAAAAAGTGCACATGTGCATGCGGAACCATGCACACCACCCGCGGATCGTGGCGTCGTTGCTGCTGTTGGTGATTAGAGAGTTTTATCTTTTGTAATTATTATTCGGAAAAGGTGTTCGCCGTTCGTTTGTTTCCACGCCGTCCGCTGCGCCCTTTTCAGCAAGCTTTCTTTCATGATTGGGGTACGAAAAAATGCAAACCCAAAGAACGGTAGCATGCACAGCCACAAACATACACACTCCCATACACACTCTACACCATTCTCAGACGGGTGTACCCTTTTTGTAGAAGCTTTTATCTTGGGGAAATCTGATTAATTGCCATCGTGGGTGGGTATGTTTGTTTTCCGAGTCTGTTACCGCAACTGCTATCGGTTAAGGCGGGGAAATCCGACGGACAAACAGGTTGCAGATCGATGAGATACACATGAGCTACACCTACGGACCTGCCCAGGAACGAATGCAACCAGAGTAAACACCAGACCATTTAGTAATCCATCCATCTCTGTCGGTAGCATTACACGGATTTTCCTGTGGTTCGCTTTTCCTGGACATTTCTGGCTTCTGACTATTGCGGCACTGCATCAAGCGGAAATGCCGGAAATATACGACTATAATGCACGATGGCTTCTCATTATTCTGCAACAAAATTATACTGTATTTAGTTTTCCCCACCTTCAAAGCACTGAAACTTGTGTTGCTTTGTTCCCCTAAATTTGATATTCTTGGTAAATTCCACCAAATGTTGCAGAATGAACATGGGACAACATTCCAGGATGGCACACAACAATCGATTGGTTGCTGTAAAGCCCATCTTTGATATCCCGAAATTTGTAAAAATAAACATTTTCCCGAATTTGCTCGAAAATGTGGCATGACATTTGAACTTTACATTACAGCTTGCGCCAGAATCCCACATCATGTAATTTGCCATTCCCAAAAAGCACGCTCCACTTCATTAAGTCAATGAATTCACTGGAAAAGCTAAATTGAATCCCACACAAGGGCAAGGCAATGTTGCCGATCGGTACATTTGATTAAATTTGTTTGCTGTGGAGTTGCAACATCTCCGCAACACGGCACAGACCACCGGCACAAGGTAGTTGCTCGAATCAAACTTATTACAAACAATGCGCATTGTCTCAACGAAACAATTATCGTAATCACACGTACCGCTCCAGCAACTGCAATGGTGGTTACGGCCACTCCGGCACAGCTGTGGCACCGCAGAGAGCGCCCAGGACACCCAGCAATGCGACGAGATGGTCGAATGCTGCAACACCTCCACCGTGGAGAGGACGATGGGTGGGCCGGGCAAGAATTGCATCCTCTGTGATTGCAATCACCGGGACACGTGGTGCAGTGCGGTTGAGCGTCGGGTCCAGGACCGAATGGAAAACAGTCAGCTGCAGTACGGTAACTGATAACTAACGTATTAGTTTTATGAGATAACTGTAAGTGATAAGCAGTTGACGTATGAACATGACGGGCTAAGCTAGACACAGAGAAACGCTTCCCTTCCCAGCACTTTTACTGCACCTCCACCGGCACGGAACAAAACAATAAGCCACATTCACGGGCCATTGTGCTATTGTGTGTGCTGTATGCGTTGTGTACGACGACGGATGAAGTTACTCTTACACAACTAAATACATTATCATGCTGATAGGTGCATTTATGCACTCTCGCATGGTCGTTCTTCCCTGGAACATTCCCAGCCAAAGGCAGACGGGATCTTCCTGGAGGGAAAGAAAAAGGACCAGCTCCAAGATACATGCAAATTGAATTGTAATTTCATAACCGTCATAACAAGCTATAAAATTGAAGCGTATGCTTTGCAGTCAGACGAACTTGTTTGTACGTATAGAACCGTTTTACCTTCACATCATAACAATAATCTGCCAACTGCCTCTTACGTGCCATACTTAAGACGTACTAAGAATCTCATGCTTTGCAATCAATCAACTCCAAAGGAAATGTTTACTCAAGCGCAAAGGTGCATACAACACAAGAATCAAACAGTAATTTGTAACAGGTGAAATCTTCCCAGTGTCAATAACAATTACTGCTTGATCTGTTGTTGCTGGGGAAATCATACAGTTAGAAATTGTTGCCTTTGGTATTGTTGAAAACGAAGCCACCTTCACGACCAAAGCATCGGATCCCGGGATATCCAAGCAACGGTCACATCATTAGACGTTAGCCCTTCCTAGAAGACACATTTCGGGACATAAAAGAATGCGCTTACACCCGTTGACATTTCTTTTTATCCTGGGATTTGATTCTTGGTTACTGAACTCTTCTGTTTAGTGTCATTATTCTGTGTTTTGTGCTTCTACCATTTTCTAAAGAAGTTTCAGCAAACCTTGTCAAAAGTTGTAGACATGCAACAATTTCTCCGAAACTTGGCACGGATTACTTCATGTAACTTTTGCAAGAAACCAATCTCAACGACCTGAGCACAGAAAACAAAAAGAATCCATTTCCAAACGATATAAATATATCTCCGTTCTAATAACCTTCCCACACTGCCCGCACCACTAAGTGAATAAACTAACCACAAATCCTCCAAAAAACCAACAAACCCACTAAAAACACCGCCACGCCACAACCTCACGTGGCCACGGATCGGTTTCGGATCCGTCCTAATCCATCTGTTCCCGAAAAACCCGCACAAAGATCCATCGTGGGGTCAAATTTGCCGTGAAAACAGAAAGTTGTGACCCAATTTCACGCTAATTTAACCCGTCACCCACTACCGAAACGACAAGCAATTAAATGTGACAGCTCGAAAGCAGTCGTGCAATATGTCAGCATAATTTCGAGTGCCTTCCGTTGCCACCGACCCCGGCACACCGTATGTGTGTGAGATGCTGAAACTCTTACGCCTAGAACGCGCTATCCGGCCGCAAAGCGAGAAACCACGCGAAAAACGTCCGTCCGTGGCTCAAGTGTGACGAAACTTTTTCTACCAGACTCCTATTCTATCAGCTTGCGCCCATCTTTTGCTCGGGTGAGCTTTGTGCGGGCCACCGCTGTGTGGGGTTGAGTTATGTGTTCTTTTTTTTTTACTACACTGTATCTTTGTGTGTGTGTGTGCGGTTAAGAAGCATCAAAGACACGGCCGGGCAAAGTTTGATGATGCTGCTGTTTTTCCCTACACCCTACACCGGCGTAATGGTGTTTGTGTGTTCAAGGGCGTCCGGGTCCAGGAGTGTGCTGCTCCTATTAAAACGACAACCTTACCCGGGGTGGGGCGGAATGCGGACAGTCATCGATCCACCTGCAAACGAGATAGATCAGGGATCCGTGCCAGGGTGAAAACGCAACAGTGCAAACTTTCCCTATACACGTCCTAATGGTTACAACGATTACTTGTGTACGGGGTTTAGGCTGCCGCCGGTACGTGCTTTGTTGCCGATGAAAAAGGTGTCTCGTTTTCGCACTGCCAAAGGCATCAATATATGTGGGTGTGTGTAAGTTTTGGAGAAGTTTTTCCGTACGTATGTTGTTACTTTATAAGCATCATTGCGCATAAGTGGAGTTGCTCCAAAAGTAGATCATTTCTTGGACAATTAATTTCATGACGTCAATTACTCATTAAATGGACTACAAGTAGCTCTTAAGACTAAGGCGTGGAACATTTATCATGGAGAGTAAGAAACAAACGAATGAACATTTTAGTAAAATCAAAAGAAATACAATACAATACCACCAAAATCTATAAAGCTTCTCACAACCTTGAGTGTTTTCTCAAAACCATGTTCTAAGCATTAAAAAGCAACACTTTCTCTAAGCTACTATTCGCTCCTACCATTTGCAGTGAAGATTGAGAGTAATGTTTCACACCATCACCTCGCACACTTTATGAGATTACATTCGGTTCGGCTTTATTTACTTCCTCATCATCGTTGTCCTTTCGACAATTCAAAAACCGTCATTTTTCTTTGCCAACGATGCCTTCAGCCCTACAGCTCTTTCAACTACTTCACTACGAGAGAGGGAAAAAACAGTACTCTTCTGCCCACTACCTGAACCTCGGAGGGACTTTCCAAAACCATCCCGATCAATTGCGGTGTGAAGTGAATCACCCGGGATTTGGCAAAAAAGGGCGCACACAGCGCAACTTGCAAACACCAAATCGACATCCGTGGCGGTGATTAGAGTGCCCCGTATGTGGACAGGCGTAAAGTGAAGAAATTTCTTCAACCGGTTGAAGTGGAAAATGCTTTCGATTGCTTTTCTGCCTTTTACGGCGGAAAAGCATTCATCTGTCCGGGCACAAACATCTGCCCCTTTCTTTAATATGGCAACCGCTACCGATGCGTGTCGGAACATTTCTCGGAACGGGAAAACCTCCATCGGAGTGAAACATATTTTTCCAAGGCATTTTAGTGCGGTGGCCACACACCATAACGAGCGGCGGGAACCTTTGCTCCCGTGTGCTCCCCCCCAAACCAATTCTGCATGATGTTACTGGCTTCTCAAGTACCATCCAATAGGATTTCCACCCTCCCGTTTCTCTTTTGGAGGAGTACTGAAAAGGGATTTGCGTCGCAAGGCTTTTGTGTTTTTCATTAGTGCATATATGTCAATTGCGTGTACAGGGACGTCAATAAGAGAAAATCTGTTGTTGGTTTTAGATATTGGTACTGCTTTGTCTTACTCCGTGCTTCTGAAGCATTTCCAGGAAGATGGGATAGCACTTGAGGATTATTCTTTTAGATTGTGGGGCCTATTACACTCATTCATTTGTGTTGTAAGCTGAAAGATTGCCTTTAAGTAGTTGTGAATGATTCAAATATCAACTCTAGAGTTTGGAGGAGCATTTGCTACTCGTTATAGACTTACACAAGTTTGTAAGGTACTTAAAGTGCATAAGAAACAAGATCTCACTACTTGCATGTCACACACAGTAGCCGTTTGTTGCACTGATGCTCTTAGGATAACCACAGTGTATTCAATCATTCAGCGATTCTTTGCCCGCAATCGACAGTCACATTTCCAATGAAAATGGAACACATTTTCCATCATTTTATCAATTTCTTCATTCGAAATCTATTCCTGCACCGTCACGTTGCTAATAAATTTCCGAAAGCAGTGGAAACAAATTTCTAGAAATTATCTGGCGTAAAATTTCACAATTCACATACGCAGAATCCTCCAGCCACTATCGATGGTACCACCATTTCCACCAATGCTATCAAATCACCATAAAAAGCTTTTCTGTGTAAATTAAATATGTTCCTTCATTTTTGCGAATGCGTGTATGTTTCACAGGATAAACGAGTTGAGCGGGATGAATTTGTTTGCCGATTTTTTAGTTCCACTTCAAAACGTGCCGCCAAACAAACTAGCGCGAATCTTCCAAATGCTGCACCATTCAACTCGCTGTTTTTTTTTCCTGTTGGAACCAGGAATCAAATTATCAATTTCGCCTTCCGGCTGCACGGGGTCATCAAGTGCCTCAGAAACACGGTTCGCCATGCCAGCGCCCACACCATCGCCACACTGACTGTGCCACTCATAATCCACTTCCTCGAAAAGAAGCTTTCCTGCCGTTTCGCTTCGGCTCCCAAAAAGCATCCTCCGCGCACGCAACCAGCATCCCGGGCAATGGATGGAGACGCTCACGAAATTTTGCCTCGAGCCAGCCAGCCAGCCAGGACTACAAAACACCGCTGCAAGAAGATGTCATAAATATTTATGAAAATTAACAACTCGAGAAACATCGACAGTGAAAATAAATTATTTTACTCCCACCGCCATCGCAGCACGGGGTGCAGACACTCTCACCTGGATGCCTACACCCAGCGCCGCCCAAGGACTTGCCGTATCTGCCCTAACCCTTACCTTTCTTCTGTCTCTCGCTCTCTCTCTCTCTCTCGCGCTCTTCCTTCCCTTCCGAGGATTGCAAAACGGGACTCGTTAGCATTCCGGCCACTCTTGCCGGAATGCCCCTCACCGAGGCGAAGAAAACTCGCGAGAGTTTAAGCCGTTGTCCGGGAACGGCATTTCTGGCTGACTGGGCGCCAAAGCTCAACTTCATCGAAAAACTCCTTCTCGCCGTGGCACCGAAAAGTGCACCCAACGCTCAGCACAACACGGAACCACGCTAGATTGAACTGTTTATTCCCGTGAAACGTTTTACGTGCAAGTGCGGGCGGCGAACGTGAAGTGTTTTTGTTTGTTCGACAGGATCCACCCGGCGGCGTACCGTAGGTACGGGAGCGTTCCGTCACACACACATACACTCACACACACACAGGACATCAGTTCACTTCACGTCCCAGCCAGGACGAGATGGGTGTGAGTGTGTGTGTGTGTGTGTGTTTGTGCAAAGGAAAATAAAACGTCGCCTAACTTCGTTTGCAACCGGCACGGGAATGTCCGCCCCTGGTCGATCGCACGGAACGTTACCACGGGCGTACCGGTTTTTCGAGAGGATGAATATATTTGCATATTATGAATTATGCGAAAAACAGCCATTTTCCCGTCACTGATTACTATCCTTGGCGAAGAAATGGCACACGGTACCAGGAACGAAGATAAATGGTTAGGTGTGATACGCCGGAAGCGACCAAACAGCTCCAACCACGGCGCCCTCCCTTACCTCCCAGTGAAAAGGCCGCACCGAAAAGGACAAAGGTTGCAAAAGGGGGCCATGACGCCACGAGAGCCATGAGCGTCTTAGCAATTAATCACCTCCACGGATGCACGGATGTTTTTACGCATGTCGAAGTTGTCGATGAAACAAACGCTAGTGGTGGTGGTGGAGGTCGATAAAGTTTGGTGGATAAAATTTGTAAACTTTGACCACGGTTTTATGGGGCTATAAATTAATCGTATCAGTGAGGGCGGGGAGGAAATGGGGCACACTTCAAAAGACGCACACAACAAGGCGCGCGCTCGCACCAAAGAGTGATTGAAATTTTAATTCCATGGTAATGAGCATCGTAATGGAGTTAGCCGTTATCTTACAGCCTGTTTAGTCTGTTGTCGTACCGGAGCGACACTCCGAGCCTTCGGAACGCGCACACACTACACCACAAAGCGGTCACGTTTTTCTTCGCATGGGAAAGTGAATTACTCTGCTTCCTTCCTCCCATACTCTCTCTCTCTCTCTCTCTCTCTCTCTCTCTCTCTCTCTCTCTCTCTCTCTCTCTCTCTCTCTCTCTCTCTCTCTCTCTCTCGTTAGTCATTGTCCTGAATGCGGAAGATCCTTTTTTACACACACACACACGCTGGCTTGATAAATTTCAACACACTTTCCTTTGTCGCTGTCGACTGGCACCACTTGGTGTGACGATGAATGTGCGTAATAACACATCGTAAATTTGAATAACGGCGCCCAGATACACCCAACGCACCCGGGTACCCGGGAAAGTGCTATCGTGCAAACGGCTGCGCTAAAAAGAAGCGAAGACACTTGCGTGCAGATGTCACTGTGGCTGAGAAATGTCTACCGGTGGAGCTTGGCTCGGTTGCAATTAAATTGTACCCGCTCCAAGAAAGGCGTCCTCAGATGCTGAAAGCTAATACATGTCACGGTGGGAGTGTGCAAAGGAAACTTGTCTTACACTACTCGAAAAAACGTAAAATTTTATACGACCCTTCATTAAACGCAAAATAATCTTGCGCTCATTAAATCTTATCGTTACACACACCTGGAAATGCCTCCCAGCACGGTATAAGAAGCATCTACATGCGCCATATAAACGGACATGAAAAGAACAATTGAAGAATGCAGCCATACAAAAGCCATATAAAGATTCGCAATTACATGCATTATTTTAAGATTACGGTGTCGTACGATACAAGCTACGATTTGAATTGTTTCGTGTGGTTGTATTGTGATGAAGAATGCTTCAGTTTTGGAGAATTTTCCGCTTAAGTGCGCACTTAGACTCCAGAAAAAAGAGTTATTAGAATTAATAGCGCTTAAATTTTATTTCTAAAAATCTATGTTTTCTTCCCATCTGTCCCAAATCGCTAGAGCCTTAAAATCGATGCAGCCATTCACGAAACATAAGCCATGCCGCGGTTAAGACAACTTGCAACGACAGAAATCAACACCAGCAAACGTGCCAGCATTACAATCCGACCTATTTGAATGGAGCCATTGTTCTGCAACATCCATCGAATGCACTTCATGCCGCGACCCGAAAACCAATGCTAGAAATATCGCCAGTCAATGAGTTTACAGCGTGCCGGCCCCGGCCGGTGGTGGAATGCAATCGGGCTCAAAAGCAAAACCATATGTATCAATTATGATCAAGCTTCAACACCATCGTGCAGCGAGTGTACGACCAATCTAAAACACACTTTCACCCCCCACACACACACAAACCAAACCATAGAATTTGTGCTAGACCGACGAGGCTGCAGTTGCATCCGGACTGTAGCAGTGCCCGCGGTGCACACTACATCCGAGCCCCGTCTGGTGCTAGTAAATAATTTACGAGTGTTTGGAATCTATCGCAAGGCCATAAATTAATAAATCTATGTTTTATGAATTTATTGCACTCAAGCGCACCCACCAATGTGGGGGGAGTGAGGAAAGAGGGGAAACCACCCGCGGTCATGCAGTGCATCGCTTCCTGGCACGTACTACTCGCGTGCCGTGCTCATTTGAAACAAATTAGGGGTTTCGCAAGAGCGGACAGTGGAAAAGCTGTGCCAACGAGCGAACCAATATTGGCATGTTCCATCGATATTGGCGCCGGGAATGCCAATGTCCCCGCCAGATGGATAATGCAGTGCCCTTCGCTGTCTGTATACGGTCGGTCGATAGCATCGCACATCATCGCACCCATCGCTGCGCACCCACTAATGCTGTTAATCGTACACCAACGGCATCGCGATGACAACACTCAACCAGGGGAAATAAACTTCGATAACATAAATGAATAAATATTAGCTCCGGCTCCGGATGGGCTCCGGGATCGATCAGCAGCAGCAGCAGGAGGAGGGTGGTCAGAAAAGAATCTCGCCACCCCTACGTTGGAGTATGCAAAAATACTGCACGGAGGAAATAATATTCAATTGCAAACCGGCACAAACAACAGGCACACTGTTTATTGCACAGGAAGTGCCCTGTTTAGAAGCCGGACGACAGTTGCCCTGACTACCGGGATGGGATGGGACTACGGGGGGCAACGCGAGGTGTGATGAAAAGGGCAGACAATTCATAAATCTATTCCGTTAATTAATTGAGCGCTCGCGACACGGTCAACGGCGGGTGCATTAAGTGCAAACCGGCAAACCTATTATGCGTTTTTAACGCTCTTTTTTGTGCCTTGCTGGCGCGACGATGCACTCGAACTGAACCTCCGCTCGGTTTCGGAGCAGAAGAGGTGAATG
This sequence comes from Anopheles coluzzii, assembly GCF_943734685.1. Classification (NCBI taxonomy): domain Eukaryota; kingdom Metazoa; phylum Arthropoda; class Insecta; order Diptera; family Culicidae; genus Anopheles; species Anopheles coluzzii. The sequence goes on along the minus strand of NC_064670.1, from coordinate 4,200,878 downwards.
ACAAAGTGGGAGGGTAAGCCAGTGGTGGACAGAAAAACTGAACACAACAACTTTCCCCCGAAATTAAATGAATCGCGCTGTCAGAGCGAACGTAACCCCGTCAACCCCCTGGCCGTGGTGTGAGGGGACCTCCACCTTCAAAGGGTTAAAAGCAGGAAAGCCCTTCAAGTTCAAACGAAACGGTTGGTGTGGAATGCTACGTGACCTATCCCGGGTTGACCGGGGCCGGGCAGATTAGTGCCGCATTATCGAATCTGGTCCGGTTCGGTCGTTTTGATTGGAAAGATGCGACGATGATGCCATAAAAATCGCATCTAATTGTCGATCGGTTCGGGTTGCGCGCTGGATAGCAATTTGTGGTGGAGAGCAGGAGTGCAAACGAAATGCGAGGGCTGCGTGGGAACGGAGCTTAGTTCGGACTAAGCCCCGTTCCCCTTTTGTTGGTGGCATTCGTTTTCAAAAGACCAGTGCATTGTATTCACGCAATGTGTGGAACAAACCAACAATTCTAACCGAGCGTAGCTCGTAGGAGTTTGCCAATAGAAAGGCCTTTTTTTCAGTTTGACCTATTTTGAAATTATACAGTTTTATTACAGGATCTCGAACAACTGCAGCTGTAATTAAAATTGCTCAGTTCAGTCATACTTTTTCTTCCAAACATGTTATGAAATGGCACATGTAACGCCTGAATGTATGTAAGTTCCTGGAAAATAAGCCAGCTATTCGTTTCCGTCAAAGTTCACATTTCTTTTTTTTAATCATTCCTACACAAAATCTCTTCTCCATGTACATGTTCCAGCATATTAGATCTCCCGATGAATGCACATACAATGTATTCCGGCTCATTCAAGCGCAACTAAACCATGCCCAAAACCACCCGCTACACTATGCACCACTACTTTGTTGTACAAATTGCTGGCATTTTTTATGACGCTTCAAATTCTTTCGAATTAGTTCCACCTCATACGCTGATGCACCGTGTCGTCCATTCGCCGGTTCCCTATTAAGACATCACCGCACACAGTTAATCTGGCCCGATCGATTTTCACCCACCACTGAACGCGGCAAGAAAAAGATGTATGGAGGCGGTGCTGGCGGAGCGGATGATGAGGTGGCTGCGAGAGAAGAAAATGCATCTCCAGCCTACCAGGGCTACCTTTTAGTTCTGCCCACTTGGTCATGCCTAGTAATTCGATGGGTAAACAGCGTACGCAAGCGAGTGTGTCTTCGCACGTGCCCCGGCGTACGTACGCACTGCGCGAAGGAGGGCGCACGGCCGCATTTAACACGTTCCCGTATGAGCCATTGTTTGGACAAGGTGTCAATACAAACACCCTCGAAATGAGCGACTTAACATTCCACCGTGCACCATCGCCCGGCAGCAGCAGCAGCATCCGCCGTAGAAAGTGTGCAACTTACCAGGGCAGGCGAACGATCGCGTACCGCCGAATGTTGTAACGCGCTCTTCCCGTATCAGATTGAATTCCAAATGAAGGCATCCCGCCTTGCCCCGGAACACTTTACGTTCGCTTGTGGCCCTTGTGTGTGTGTGTGTGTGTGTGTGTGCAGATGATGGCAGGTAGGCGAAAGTGCATTCAAGGTGATGTGCGCAAGGGGGATGCGCTACGGCGAAATGCCACGAAACGTAGCTCACAAAACCTTCAGGGCAGCTCCGAATGGGTTTGCTGCTACGTGGCGTAGAATACGGGAGATAATATCGTGGGAGTACAGCATCTTTCCCCCGCTGCTCATTAAATACTGCCGTATCGGTGAGTGTTGTTGTTCCCTGCACTTCGCCACTGACAGCTTCACTTCTCAACTTCACCAAAGGTTTCGGACACAGCACAGCCCGAAAAACGCGCACCCGCCTGTTTGCTTCTTCCTGTTGATCCCTCGGGGGATCATAAACGCACACGGCCGGTTGCGGCACGCAAGGCAGTTTCTGCACGGCAGGTTTAAGCGTGTTGCCACAGCACAATCATCCGCCCCGTAGAAGTTGGGGAAGGAAACGACACCTTTACAATGTGGAGGTTTTTTTAAACCAAAAAGGAATAAACGAGGATTTAAGAGATTATATATTTTGTTAATAAACATGAACAATTCTACATAAAATGTGCTGCGATAAAGGATATTTATTTTCTTACACTTCTACAATGCAATGCACAGCAGCAAACACATATTTTCTTAAATCGGTTCACCAACAGCGTGATGCTCTCCGAAGTGTCTCCCGCTTGAAAGAAACCATTATTAAACCTGCTGGCAGGGAAGCAGGCAATATTATCACACTTTTTTGTTTGGCTCCTTTCGTCGTCTATCGGTGGCAAAAAATCTCTTTCGTGATCTGCTCGTACGTACGTGTCAGACGTGTGTTTGTGTGTGAGAAACCATCCTCTCCTGACTGTTGATTATTATTTTCGGCTTGCCGCATCGCAGACTACCCTCTTCCGCCAGCGAGATCATCGCGTGCTTCGGCTTCCTAATGGGGCTCACAACGCAAAAAACGCGCAAAAAAAACAATACACGGATATCCCACCAAGTGTGAAGATGGTTTCAGGATGCCGACATCTCGCTTTCCGAAAGTAAGACACTCCCGGGGGAAGGCAAACACGATCAGTGTCCTGGAAAGGATGATGCGATGCTGTGGTGAATGCACCTTCATGGCGGCTTCGAAACCGATACGAACGAACCGAGCTGCAGCTGCATCCCCTGAAGGAATCCGTCCATCGCGAACAAGCGCACGAACACGAGAACGGAAGACTTCTTCCAATTCCTGGTATGTACCTGCACAAGTGCATGCTAATGCACTCAAGATGCACATCTCTGTGTGTGTATGTTTGGGTGCAACCAAGTCCTGTAGTTCGGCTGATTGCATGCAGCTGATAACGGTGTCAGACCACTTCCCGCTCGTCTCGGGCACCATCCCCCGTAGCTACAGCTTCCACCTTCAGCAGGCTTCGTTTATGGCTTGAGGTGCCATAATGATGATGTGTTGCTTTTATGAGCGCGCTTTCGTTCGTAATTAGCTGTCGTTCGCAATGTTGCGTCTTGCCTCACGCTGCAGATCCCGCGTCGTCCCGGAGGTTTTGTGGTCGTGACCGTATCTTTTGCCGGAATTATGACGCGTTTCGCACTAGCATGATGTTGTCTACCGGAGACCAGAGTGAAAAGTGTGAATCTCACACATTTTCTAAACACACACACACACACACACACACACACACACACATTCGTTGCTGAAAACCGGTCAGTCGACATCGGTAGAAACGAATCGAACACGGCATACCGCATGCACATGCATCAACATCACTTGCCGACCTGCACGATGCAAATGCCAAACGCCGTGTCCTGTGAGTGCCCACCCAAAGTGTGCCGCTGCTCCCCCTGTCCAGCACCGGGTTTGTCAATAGGAGGCGAAGAAGATTGAACTTAATTTTTAATGTTCATCGCTGAAGGAACGCACAAAACCGAGCCGCTCGATACGCTGCCCACCGGTGTGTACACCTTTTTCAACAAATAGAGCGAATCGTCGTCATCAGGCAACCGCCATCAGCTGAGTGGCACTGCTGCAACTCGCCCGTTGTCCGGAAATCTGGCCCGGATGATGGCCGTGCGGCGCTAGCGGGATTGTCTGGGTTGCCTTAACGGTATGTATTCCGCACTTTACGGTGCGTTGCAAATCACGCCGTGCGAAACGCACGCTGCTTTGCGGTGGACGACTGTTGAATATGACGCAAATTGATTGCACAGCGTACGGTTTCGCTCTGCTAATTGAACGTATAAAACGGCCGTAATCCAGCGCTCTTAACTGCATTCCTCAGCGTCGCATTGCGTGAGGATTGCGCTGTTCGAGAGAGAGAGAGAGAGATGGTAAGTTTAAAGTATCATAAAAAAGTATTGTCCGCTATTTAAGTTGCAGTGTTGAATGCTTTTAATGGTACATTAAGCAAAGTAAGAGCTAGAGATTTCTGGCTCATCACAGCTTAAATCCCATCAAAGAATATCCAGTCCAGTTTAAAAAAACCATTTCTCGAATTTTAACATTCTAATTCACCACAGGAATCGATTGAAAAATCTCTACTCTATTCACATTACACCATTCACTCAAATGATGAACTTTTTGCAAATTATTCAATGATATATACACGATCTAAATCGACTCATTCGAATAGTTCCCATTTATAACACAACCTCCGACAAACTTCCAACATTATGCTATAAATCAGACCGGCACACAAACGACAAACCACAGATTAGTGATGCTAAGCCATGCCGACTGATAAATAAGCAGCATCGTATCTCAATTATAGCATTCCTAAGCAACAAGAGCAATCTCCGTCCCTGCGCCCTCTACGCCACTCTACGCGCTGCGCCCGCCGTTCACTAGTGCCACCGGGAAAAGTGTTGGAAAACTCTCCCAATCATAGGCGCCTGTGTCTCAAGTGTCTCAAGTACGTACGGGCCCGCCGTTGTAGTGCGCGTAGTAGCGGGCGAGCTTATAAGCTACTTATTCAAATGAGATGGATGGAGTTCGGGGCTCGGGTCGCTTCGGGTACGAGATTTTCTCCCCTTTCTTCCCCGCACTCGAACGGTGTCGCTTAATGATAGCACTGAAGCAGCCGATCCTCCGGGCACAATTAGCATAAGGCGATAGAAATGAATTGCATAAAAGTGTGAGCAATATTGTCACTAGAGTCACCACCCGCGTCATCTAATCCTCTTCGGTGTGCGCCTAGAGGCGGCCGGCGGCAGCAACAACGGGTGGGATTGATTGGGTGAGCTTTCGATGTTTATCAACCCGCTGTGATCAGGGGGTTGAGAGCGTTCGAAAAGTGGCGCTCTGCATAAGTAAGCAAACACCCACCCACGACGATAGTTTGGCGTGCGTGTGGAACAACCAACCATGTAAGGGCTGTCCCGGTTGTGACCAAAAGGCACAAACACAATTTCGTGGGAACTTTAGCAAACATGATTTAAAGACAACATACGGTAACAAGCGTTTCATTTCACGGTTACAAAATGCAATCAAACAATCTGTTGTTGGTACAGCATAACACACAGTGCTCACCACCATCTCCTGCAATCCAATTTATTACAGTCATTTATTAACGGTCTCGCGTTAAAACAATTCAACACCATGTACGGATGGTGCTGGACCTTCAGAACGAGTTGAGTTTTCGCTTATTTTTCGATCACACACACGCACACCAGGCACGGGGCTAACCGAACGTGTGTAATTGAAAATTACATAATTTATATTCCATCTTTGTACTTACGTGCCCGCCAAGCAAAAGCGGACCACAACAAATGGCGAAATGAATAGCGAATTTAAAAGAAAATCCATAAAACAAATCCGCACAACCTCGACCAATCATCACATACTCACCACGGCAAAAGGCAAAAATACGATCGACGATTCGGTGAGGGAAAAATTTATCAGCACAAACAAGCGACAACCATAAACAAGTAAATTAAATAAATAAATTTGATTTCTGCACACTACCGGTACGGCATTTGGCGGGCACTGCCCAGCACAGAGAAGACACACCATCGACCGAAGAGCGACCGTTGGATGGAAAATCACCAGCATGTGATGCGATGCAGATCGCTCCCGGCCACCCGGGTTACTGGTCAATACTACGGTCCCGGATCCGCTCACTCCGTTCACCCATTCTACCAACCGAACACGCGACGATGATGATGATGATGATGGTCGATGATCGTTTCGTTGGCCACACAACCGACGGTATAGTCGGTAAGCGCGCTACAAAACGGTTTCACATTTTCCTTGCTTTATTTGCCCTCGATAAAACAGCATCATTTGCCAGCTGGCCGGCGGGCATTGGCACGCCGGTCCGGGCTTACCCGAGCGGGAGAAATGAACGGACCAAGCAAAAATAGAAGTACGCGACAGTAATAAAAAATCGATGTTTGTACATCGGGGTCATCGTCGGGGCTGTGCTATGGTGTGGCCTTGTTTTCATTTTGGCTTTTGTCCTCTGGCTCTGGCGTTACAACCGTATCCACACTGGTACGTGTCCTTTTTGTCCAGAAACAAACACATAAACTGGGCCGATTCGATATTTCTTTCCGAGGAGCCGCAGAGGGAGAGGTAGTGAGAGAGAGATAAAGAGACTGAGTGACCGAGAGACAAAGAGAGAGGATAAAATCTTCCTCACCAGCGCAAAGATGAATAATGCCGGATAACCTCAATACCTAGAACTCAGAGGGTCGATCGGATGTTGAATCTATCCAGCAGGGCCATCGTTGTCTAGAGCTCCAGCCTTCCATCCTCCGTTCGTTTCGTACCCCGAAACAGGACTTTCTTTTGAAGATTTTGTGTCACAAAGTCTGAGGAATGATTTTTGAAGAGCGCTTGGCGACTCGGAAGTGGTTAGTGAAAATGACCCCGGCTTGAGCGTTGGCGGGTGGCTAGGATTTCCGGACGTGCTCTGGTGCCTACCCATGGCAACCGCCACGCAACCGGAAGGTCGGCCACAAGCGACGGAACGCTCACTTTAATAAAATAATGAGAAAAGTTACCCAAGCTGCTACGCTTCCAATAAGAAGAACAAGTATTTGACGCCCTTGTCTCGTCACCACTTGGCCCAGCTCCCTGCTTCCCGCCTTCGATCGATTCCATCGCCTGCTGAACACATGCACCACCGCTCATCACGACAGATGTTGCGCGCTGGTGTAACGGGACGCCTTTTCGTCAGATCGCTCTGGAATCTGCTGTCTCGGAACGGTCCCGGGTCCGTGGTACCGTCTGGGAGAAGTTTTAATAGGGACGTGATGATAATAGCACTTGTGGCGCTGTACATCTTCAGACCATCCTTTCCATCCCGTACCTTTCCCGCAACTGCCGTAGCGGAGCACTTGAAGCGTTCGGCTTAAGCACGACCCCAACACATCCAACACACAAACACACACACACGCGTACACACTTACACTTCTCTTGCTCCGAAAAACTTGACGAAATAGGGGCGTTAGGTTTATGATAATTATGATGTAAAAGCAAAACATGTTTCCCTTTCAAGAGGATGACACTCACGCTCGGCGCATTCCGACACGGTTTCACCACCACGTCGGTTCCGACGAGCGTCATCATAAATTGAATAGCGCCACTTTCCCCTTCTCTGCCTTTCTTTTCACTTCGGTTTCGTTCTGACACGCATTGCCCCTACCGCTGGACCAGAGCCAGAGTTCCCGCTTGCGGTGTTACGATTCGTCTTCGTCGTCAAGAATTCAACGCCCGATAGATGCTGGAGGTATCGATTTCGGATCACGCTTTTCGACATTCACGCACTGCCGTACGCCCACAACGAACATTGGACGTTCCACTTTGGAGTGTCGTAAGGCGTCCAGCGAACGCAGCATAAAAAGAAAAGACCCGTTGCTTAAGCCTTCCGGGTGTTTCATTCCTCCGAGTGAACCACTGGGAAGCGTAAAGGTAGCAGCAGCCCTTTCAGATCGATCTGCTAACGCCACCGTAAATAACGTTTTATGTTGACTTCCTGCATCGCCTGCTAGACGACACGCTACCCCGGGCGGGGGTCGTTCGCATTTGCTTAAAAAGGCGTGTTGGATCGAATTTCTAAGTACGCCTAAAGGATTAATTTGTTTCTCCGAGTGCTCGCGTGCTGTACGACGTTAGGGTAGGTGTGCGCTGGTGCCGGTCGTTTCAAATCTCCAGACGCGCGACCTCTTCCAGATCGGCCTATTTTTGGTAAGCGACGGTTGGCCTTCTTTCAGGGAAGCATTATTTTTGGACGTGTGTTTATTATTGTAAACATTGCTTCTGTCTGACTGCGCCATGGGATTCAAAACTGCTCGCCACGGCTCAGAAACAATGTGTAGCTAGTGAACTGAAAATGCGGCCTTCGAAGAATAAGCTAGGAGTTAAAAAAGTATGAATCCAGTCCCAACAAAAAAAAACACTCAGAGAAGAGTCAAGGTGATAGGTCAAGGTGTTGCTTATTTCCGAAAAATAAAACCCTATTTCCATCCCAGCTTGGGACAACTCTCCGCGGTACCATTCGTTTTTGTGACTTTCTTTGGAGAAATTTTCCGAACCCGGAATCGTTGACCTTTTCATTTCCGTTCTGTGAAGTCACATGCCATCAGATAGTATGAGAAAAAAAGGTGTAACGAATTTATCTGCTTCTTTGTATCCCACTTATCTAGGGCCAGCTATCGGCTCTGATGTATTGCACGGAATGGGGAAAATTTGATTTTGCTAGCACATGAAAACACAATCTCATCTAGATAATGTTCCAAGTATGAACATTACTGCAGTATGAAATTGTTCGCGAAAACGACAATCGCGCAACATGATCGTGTCAGTAGATGTTAAAACACAGAAGATTGGTTTTTCTCTGTAAATTATCTTATCGAGTAGTTGTTCAGTTCGTTTAATCGATTACTGCGGTACTCGTAACACACGAAACTCTATCGAGTGTATTAAGTATACGGACAGCCACATCATGCATGTTTGGAAATAAGTAACGAGGATAATCATTGATCTGTTAAACTTATATGGGCATAGTTATCATCTCTGGCTGCATTTCTGATTAAACAAAACAGCGGCACATGGAGCAAGAGGAACATTGTTTTATTTACTTAGCTCAGTTTTTGTATCTAAGCTTCATGTAATAATGATTAGTCAAAACCGTTAAAGACATACAAAACACTGTATTTTGAATCAATGTGTTTCTCTTGCATGATGAATTCTTCCCATTTTATCACTTATTTATATTATGGATCTTTACATTGCTTCAAACTTACTACACTTACTTACTACCAAAACTACACACATCCTTCATTCTTGAATCCAAATCGTCCCAAACGCACAACCGTACCTGTCGACAGCTAAATTGCTTTTCCATGTTTGCAAGCCCACTGTAGCATCGGTAACTTAATGCCAAACTTCGCATAATAGAGTGCACCTACCGCAATCAGTTAAGAAGTTGCTCCGAACGTCGACTGCTCAATGGCTTTGCCCAAAACTATCCAAATTCCAGTGCCTCCAATCGGGCTCAGAAATCACCAAGTGCCTTGCCACCATGTAAAGCCCCCTTCTGGTCACACTCCCCCCTGCCAACACCTGCCACAGCGAGCGTGCCAGTTGTCCGCGGGTAAGGAAGGAAATCTTTTCTGCCAGCATTGCCGACGGTGCAATAAATTGCAGCCGTTATCTGCTTCCAGCCATCGTTGCAAAAACGTCCGGCAAAGGTATCGATACTCCTCCGTAAGGAAAGGGACAACTCACCCGAGACTGCCCTTTAGCCTTCTCGTGTTAGACAGTCGACAGTGTGATGGACAGAACGGGCAGGTTTTACCCGTTTCCGACTACATGCCATCTTCAACTCACATCCACACAAGCACGTACGTGTGGATTGGGTGAGCGTTCGGTTGAGCCTACCACTAGACCGGGTAGGCACGAGGGAGCAGTGATGGACGTTGACATTAGCGCACAAGCCTGACATGGGCCGGGAGGTGGACAGACACACTGCACACGGTTGGCACGAAAGCCGCATGAGCTGCAAAGATGGACTAGGATTGATTTCAGGTGAAAGATTTATTCGACTCGGAATAGAAATGTCAAACGGTTATTGAGTGAGGAATCAATAAAAGTCCTACCGAGAAGTCCGACTAGCGCGAGGAGCTCCCGAGCAGGGAGCCATTATCGTGCCCGGACAACTGAATTTAATTGCCGTCCCAGGTTGCCACAGGTACGGCGTATAACTACCGTTTGTCTCAAGTGCTTTGAAATCGATGCGCTTTTCCTCCGTTTAACTGCAGCATGTTATTGCCTGTACTGCAGTGCTGTTCCCCCTTTTTTGCGACTACTGAACACATTGCAACACCGATTCTTTTGCTGTCACATTCCAGTGCTCGACACCAAGTGTTGCGTGCGGTTTTCGATCGAACTTTCTCCTGGTGTAACAAACACTCGGCTCTACAAGGACGCATACTGCAGACGTTGCCACAGACGGCTGTTAGTTCTTACTGTTCTATGTCCTTTAACACCAGCATACCAACGCACACAGACACACATACACATAGAGACATTGGTTCACATTGATTCTAGCGAATGTGATTGAATTTCGTACCATTATCATCACCGCTGCCACGCTCGTTAGTGAGCAACATTTCTGCCGCGCATTAAATAAAGCACCCACACCTTCATATTAACCTTTTCCTGCGCTCTCGCGCCCCCCCGTCCCCTAGCAAACACACGGCCAAAACCCATCGCCCCACCATAAAACATTGTGCTCCAATCTGCACAAATGGCGTCAGAAAAGTGGCTCTCTGCTTCGGCATGGTTTTGTGCCATTTATCCCGCCTGCTGTACCCGCATGCTGACAGACAGACGCCACGCCAAGTACAGCATAAATTACGCTCAATTATCCCGACTGCTGCGCTAGCGTCGGAAACGATCCCAGCGCAACATTAAAGAGCAGCACTTTCATCCACCGCCCTTCCACTGCCACAACCCATGGGCATGGGGTGAGTTTGGTCTTATCTGATCCCCTTATGAGCGGTGAAAAATCATGACATTATCAAAGTACCGTCGTCGTCGTCGGCATCGTCGTCATCGTGTACGGCCCAAGAAGCGCCCCGGCTGACAAGATGGAGCCACACCGTTCCACGGAAACCATTACATGTCCGTGGCGCGTAAGGTAACTGTCAACGGGACCACTACCATTCGGTATGATTCCGCCGCTGCGATACCGTACGCGAAACCGTTTGCCGAGAGGATATTTACGATCGACAAGCAACACGGCTCCCCACTGCTTGGGCCGTGCGCCGTAAGGTGATAATAAGTAATGATAGCTTATAAGCGCAGTACTCGCATGCTCGCACACAACATCCTTCCCGGCCCCACCAGCCCCAACCGGAACGGCTAACTACCAGGGGCCAGGGGAGAGAGTGAAAAAGTGAAAAGCACTCGCACGGCACCGGGGACAGCTACTAATGGAGTCACGTTATTCACACGTCCGTAACGTTATTTATTCGTCAATTATCTTCGATTACTGTTGGCTGATGTGTGTGTGTGTGTCAGTGGCTGTTCGATCGGTACTGCGGCTGCTTATGCTGCTGCTAAGGAAGCCATCTCTTGCGCTCCCCTGTGCGCTCCTGCTTTGTAACGCAACGCAGCCAAGACAAGTCGACAATGATAAAGTTCCGTGCGCTTTCGCTCGCCTAACCCAATTTACTGCTGCCAGTCGTATACATCATCACATTGCTTCGGGTGCATATCGGTATCGGGAAGAAGATTAGCGACTGCCACTGCTGCAGAACAATGCTTCCCCAAATGCCGTACATTAATCCTGCCCGTAGCACAGCTTCACATTGCGCAGCAGTATCGGATGGATAGGAACGGGGGGACGTCGTGGCGGACGGGATCCATTAGACTCCCGGACAGCTTCAGCACAACTCTGCTCGGGAGCTATATACATCCCCGCACTTATCCTTATCGCACTCAAATAGTGAGCTTCACATCCTACTGAAGGGCGAGGGTTAAGAGTGAAATAAAACTACACCATCATCACCGGCATTGACACTACTCTGGGGGGCAAAAAGACAAGTAACTATTCGAAGGTATCCTTCTCTTGACTTCACTCTAACTCTGCGCCGCTCTTTCCTGTCTCTCTCCCTCCATCCACAGATCGGTGCATCTTAATTGCAGTGTAGTGAATTGTTTGTTTATTCAAAGTACAGGGTCGTGCAAAGGAATGGATTCCGAACTCGTCAGACGGGTATGCAATTTTGAATGGACTTAGTCCCGAGAACTGCCTTCTGATGGGGAGGAGAGGAGGAAGATGCAAAGCTCTTCTAGTAGGTTAAGTGATGAGAGAAAGACACAACAACAATTCAACGAATATGCGCTTAACTGCTGCTAAAAATGGAAATTGGAGAATCCTTTCAAACGAACTGATAGAGATGCAAGTCAAAGAAGAATATTTAGAGAGGAATTGCCATTTTTCAAGATCTTTCAAGAAAAAATGCAAGAATATAGTGGATAATACCTCTTCTATGTGGAATTTCATGGAACAAAGAAAATGTTTTATTTAAATTTGCATCGAGTAAATGTTGATGACGTCTGAGAAGGTCCACTCAATTCGGGTTAAAGAATGGACCTTAAAAAAGTTTTACACTCTCAGCTCTTTTCGTTCTCCAATGGTAACCTTTGAGGCGTAAGATTCTGGTCTTTCGTCTGACCTTTGCTGTACTGGCCTTTACACAAAAAGCTTCGCTTTCTCATAATTCTTCGTACTAACCCATTCTAACATAACTTTTCAACAAATGAATAATAGACACAATAAATTAAGACATTTAAAACAGGTTGCACAAAACAAACAAGAGACACACTGTCTGCTGGTATTTGGTGGTCTCTCAAAACATCCCCATAGCGACTGTGCGTTATTTCACCAAAAAACATACGCCACGATTAACATAAGGCCATCGACGTCGCAAAACACAGCGTTAGATTTACATAATTCGAACTGGAATTGATCTTTCAATATTCATTAAGCTTCTCGCGTAGACATTCCGACTCGCACCGCCTGCGTGCATACGTGAGAGAATGATTGTGCGACAAGCGACGAACAACCTCATTTGTTTAATCCGTCGCTTAATCCTGGCCAGAATCTTGGAAGCGCTCGGCACGGCACGGCACCAAATCCTGCACGGAATTTGTGCAGTTTTACGTTCACTGTCGCAACGGCCTTTAACCACGCCGTCCTAAAGCCAGCCACAATTCGGATGCACAATTCATCATCTAAAAAGCACCTGCCCCAGCGGGATGTGACGCTGGGAATCTCGTGTCGCACAGCCCAGCCCAACCCTGGGCACAGGTGCCGCACAGCAGGTTTCGCTATTTCAATTTCTCAACGCAAACCGGCCGAAAAAACAGATCAGACGCACTCGATAACGTATTCATTTTAATGAAAAACCGGTCACCAATCCAAGCCGGCCATAAAGTGCCGAGCGACCAGATCGCTCGATCGAAAGCGCGATCATCCAATTGAAGTTTGGGGCCTGTTTTTTCGAACGTGTTTTTTGGACCCAAAACAAACTCAACAACCGGTCAACGGCGTTTTTGCAACGTACGCTCTGCGAAGCTGCATACAGCACGCAAAGTGAATTCCAACGGTCTCCGCTCATCTCGAACGACGACTTGGCTCAATGGTTCAACCGCTCTTCGGCACGCAGTTTGGCCAGTTTTGAGAACATTATCGCATTCGAACTGATTATGTTAATGTAACGATTGTGTATTAATTTATGCTAAACACATTCTCGCGCTACAGTTGTTTGCGAGCAATTAGATAGGCCGATTTCGGGGCTCAAAAGTTGGACCGGGTGAACAAAACAGCCAAAAAACGGGCGGTTGGAATGGAACCAACGATAAGATGCTCATTCGCGATGGGAACATGCTACACATGGCTCCGCATGGTTTTTGTTTGTGGACTGTTTTTCAACGGTCGTGACATTGATAGTGCCGAACATTAGGGGAAGTCATCGGCAATCGTCGATCCTGTTAATTGGACCAACAGCTTTCAGTAAACTATCAGCCACCAAAACCCCCGCCACCATTGTAGCATTTGTGGCTTTAGCGTAAACAATCCCATCGGGCCGATGGGATCATAAAGGCCATAAAGCATTCGTCGAAAGATCATAAGAAAGCTGTGTTTAAAAAGCAGACATCAAGGACATTGGCTGTAAACGTTGATCACACTATGACAGGGCTGACGGGTTCGCATATTTGCTCTTCCTACACAACGCGCGCGAAATCTCATCTTCATCTCATCTCGGTACGGTATTTTTGCCCACTGTTTATGGTCCATTTGCGCAGGGCTTTAGCCACCCATCAAGTACCCTTTCATTTAAAAGCCCCCTCCCGTTAAATCGACTATCCTTGCGGGCAATCGCACCGGTGATCGTACCGTGGGTAATTTCGTTTAATTTAAATCAATCACGCCAGCTCAGGGCTTGTGTCCTGCGGCCTATTATTCAGCTCCATCGCCCTCTACCCTATTGTTTCGCTCGGTCGGCGGATAAACCATGAAGGATGTATCGCGTTTCGATGAATGTTTACGCCAAAATGGACAGATAGCAAAATGCAACAAAAGCTCCCTAGTCTCATCGCGTCCATCCGTTCGCAGTGGAACGAACGGTAATAGAGCTCGGGCAATCACTGCTTCGCTTGTTTGCTTCATCGCTGCCGCTTATGATTTCATTTCTTCGATACCCTGCCTGTCTGCCTGGTCGTCTACATCAGCATCAGCATGAAAAGCTATTTTGCAGCCTTCCCGAACATTGCTCTTTTTGATCTCACTGCATCATGTGTGCATCACTTTCACAACAAAACACCGTTCAGTTAAAAAAGAAAACAACAACCCACTCACACCTCCGACATCGCTCCCTGCGAGCGCAATGCCCTATTCAAAGCTTTCCATCATGTTTGATTCTCTTCTGCCACAATATTGGAATTTTGCACTATCGCAATGCAGCTATCTTTAGCGAGATCCAGCACTTTGCCCTCATCGCAACCGGGCGAGCATTCCTTGAAAAATGCATTTTTTCACCTCCTCTCGTTTACCACTCATCCGGTCCCGGAGGCTGCGGCAGCCGAGTTGCGACCTGTTTATACCGGTGGCGTTTATTGCGCACATTTTCGCTCGATTATGCTTCGATTTCGGCACTTTTGCGTAGCGTAATGAATTCCTTTCGAACGAAGCCTCTCGTTTTTTTCTTTTTTTGTTTCTGTTCGCCACTGCTTTGAGCGCACGCTTTCGTGGTAATTTGATGGGGCTTTTTCATTTCATCATGCGACGGGGGTAAGAGAGATCACAACGAAAACGCGTAGTGATTTACTGTCGTCCGGCCGAGCTGAAGTGATCGTTCTCGCGGGCACTTGAATTATGAAGGAATTTCGCGCGAACATTCGCGTCCTGCGGTGTAGTGGCTGACAGGGACTGGGCACAGCTAGTGGCATAAATTATTCCTCCGAACCTGTCAAACTCGAAGCGAATGGTTTATTACGGTCCGTAATCGATTCGCCGAGATCGATAGGGATCGTAGGTTTCGTTTATTGTATCCGTCGGGTATCCGGTTCTCTCAAACAAGAATGGAGGGTTTTGAAGGAGTGATATCTGGAAATAGGATCACGAGATAATGAAAGGATGTAAAAGATGTGTTCACAAGTTGTATCCTTTTGTTTTATTTAGAAAATCAAGCAACTTACTCTCTTGACTACAAAATTTAATATGAAAAATACATAGGAATATAAACTGAAGCATAACATCAAAAATAAGCCTCTCAAAAACTTTTCGTCCAACCTAATAGAGCAAACTATCTGCAGACTGATACGATCTGCACGATCGAGTTGATTCCCATTCCCATTCCTATCTGTGGATGGATGCGTTAATATATTAACCGCCGTTTTAAATCGTTCCCTCCCACTGTAACCGTCAACATACCACTTAAACGCAGCCACTATTTCTCGCCCAAGAAATGACCGCAGGAAAAGAGAGCTGAAACAAATCATCCCACCAACGGATAGGCCCCATTCTTCGTCCTACCGTACTAGACGGCAGTATCTTCGCCCGTTCGCCCTTCACAACCATCCCTGCTAATAGTGTCTGATTGCTGGGGAATGATAAATTGGCAATGGCGATAAATACCCATTTGGTAAAGTAAACACGCCACGCCAGACAAACTCGTCACTCCTGCGTCTGTGCTGTGTGATTTGCAAAATTCCTTCCAGAGCCCAAAAGAGAAAGGGATGCCTGCTCTGCCCATGACAGCGCTCACTCACACAGAAACACACTGACAAACTTCCCCCAACGCCCTGCAAAAGACTCGTCCGGGAGTGCAGGAAGCACACACAAACATATCATAATTGGATTGGGGATGTTTCCGATGACTTCGCCACAAAAGGGCTGCAATTTGTGCTATTAACAGCTAATTATGCTTCTCCAATCCATGCGGTCATGGGGAGGGAGGGAGGGCAAGGGTCGGCTCGTCCGAATTCCAAGACTGGCCGCCGGAAAGTGGCCACCGACTCCACGCCATCCAGTCAGGCCGGCCGACCTCAGTTCAGCCCCCACGGGGTGATGGTTATGAGAGCCATTAATTTCGTCTATGAATACCGACGGGGGGAGGCCTTATTAGCCTTCAACCGTGACCTTCCCGAGCGCTTGAAAGGCCCCGGGAGATGATGATGATTCAGCTCAGGATTACCCTCTCCCTTGCCGGCGGCCACCCGGAGTGTTGGTAGCTGACGGTTTGCGATGAGAAATTCGCTCCACACCCAGTCGCACACACTCACGCCCGCGTTCTGGACGACGCCGGGATCGCAACCGGACCACGAAGGCACAGTGTGCGGACCGCGTACATAAAATTTAAAATATGGCAATAATTATGACTTTTATAGGTTAGCCTTTGTTGGCCGTGGCACAAGCTGCGGACGCTGCGGACCCGTGCTGCCAGTGCTTTAAGTCATCCTTACTTCAGTCCGAACGCATCCGACACACCGATGCAAGTCCAACACACACACACACACACACACACACACACACACACACACACACACACACACACACACACACACAGAGCCCGCCCCGAACGGCCCCGGCAGCACCGGGCCGGACCAATCGACGGAGATTAAGCATAATTGCATGTTTATGCACTCGTTTGTTTATCGTTTCGAGCCGGAGCGCTCCCGTACCCTTGAGTTTTTAGTTCTCGACGAAGATGGGTCGCCGTTCTGTTTCATCGCTTGTTTCGTTAGGCGAGCTGCATTCTGTTAAAACGCTGCCTTCTTGCCTGCACCGCTTCAAGCCCAACAGTGGAAGAAACTCATTTCGTTCGAATAATATTGCACCGCGGGCAGGGCAAGCGAAAGTGTGTGCGACACATTTATGCTCACTTACTGCTAACGCGCCCCAATAAACGGAACCGCATTGACAGCAGCAGCTCCCCCATTAAAGTACGGATTCACAAGCATGGTTGGTGTAGACAGAAAAAAAGTGTTTCCACCGACAACAGCATTTACGCGCGCGGATTTTATTTATGGATCAATTAATGTTAATGTTTATTAGAAATTTATTTTATGACCTCCGGACTCCGAACTCTCTTCGCATCGTTCATCCGGTGCTGGCCGCCGTTTGGGTGCCCTCGGGCGGACGCTCCGGTTTCAATGCCCGCGTTTAGTCCGCGACCTTTCGCTCACGGCTGCCCCTGTACTTCATTTACCTGGGATCGATATAATCCCGGTTCCAAGTCCGGCAACAACCCCACGACGCCCTCCCAACGCGGGATAAAACATGCTGAAAACGAGTTTAAGCTACTTGAAAAGAATTGCCGCACTTTGCCGGCCGTGCGCTGCCCAGGTTTTCCAGCCCGGCTGCAGATTTTCACCGTGTTCCCCATGGCGTCGAAACATGCGCATACACACACACACAAAACGGCACCAGCCACGGCAACCCGGTATGAATGCTAAAAATGCCAACAGCGCGGCAGTGGCGACGCTTAAGATAGAGTTGATTATAAAGCGCTGCCACTAATGGCCAGATAAATTTGCATGAATTATGCACCCGAACCCGAGGCATGTACTCGCTGTAACAATGCACCTCCCACCTGAACAGGCTGTTTGTGCTCCGTTCGTCGTGTGTGTGTGTAAGAGAGATTGGTTGTTTCTAGCGCCGGTTGCTAATGGCAAGCGGCTAAAAGTGGGTTCCGATAGACTCCGGAATCAATGGGAATGGGCGAGATACCGTGTAATACCGGGAACCTTAAACTTTAAATAGGTCGATCGGTGTGTTTGCTAAGCAGATAAGCGATCGCTTGCGTTGTTTTAAAACCATCAACCAGAGTACTTTGCTCTTTACATTTGCATTTCTCCCAAAAGCTTCTCCAAATGAAATAGTTTGATAATTATAGTAACTACGTCAATAATTGCCCCATTTCTCCCATCGGAGATCATTATAGAAATGAAAACTTTATTCTATACCGACTCGATCCGCCATTCTTTGCGCTGGATAAAAAGCTTTAAAGCTTTTCGCGTCACACAGACCGCCTTGTCACCGACCGTTTGACGTACTTTAAATCCCCAACTGTTTTCGACCGTACCCGTTCGCCTACACGTTGGCTTTGGCATTGCGTTCAGCGAATGTTTCATGCTTCATTCACCGTTCAATCACATCCCACACGGCGCTGCTGCTCGTCACGATAAGGCCAAGACACCAGACTTACCCAAGTACTCGGGGAAGCGCAAGTAGTACGAGACCAAAGAATCAGCCCTTTCTGGTTTTATTTCGCTACATCACCGTGCTATACCCAGGTTCGCTAGGGACACTTTCCCCGAACGCAACTTGTCGTTTGCCCAAAACCGTACGGAAGGATAAACTTGCCTCGTGGAAAGTGAGGAACGCGCGCGCAAAAAGAAACAACGCTTCTCGTCTTGTTATTTTGAATGCTGTCCCCGCCAGCATCGCCCCCTCCCCCCTAAAGCGGTAACACACCAAAGCGCATTCGACGGATAACGCTCCGACGGGAAATTCACTTCGCATACGATTTGCTCGTATAAATTGAAGTGAAATCGAGCATGTACGAATGATAAAGTAGCAAAACTCTTGGCGTTGCCTTTTTGGGGCAGCTACTGCACCGTGCTCCCCCACACACAATTTTTGCTCCCAAAAGCACGATCATCCACTGTGCACCGGTGTGTGTGTGTCTTTTTAGCGAGCGAAACTTGATTCCACCGTCACGGGTGTACGTCACGGCTGCTTACCGGGCAGGTTTGCAAAACAAGAAGCTATTGTTTTCAAAAGGTGCACCTTCAAAGCAACGTTGATCTCGGAAAGGCACTGCGTGTATGTATGTGTCGGTTGAGAAGGAAGTAGAAGGATAGTTTCCGGCTAGTACCGACCGGAAAAATCGATTCCAACGCGCAGCGGCTCGTTTTGGAGCTAACGGCTACGATGATGATGTTGAGGTAGTAACAGCAAAAACGGAAGGATATTGTTCTTTGCTTTCCAATCCAACTCTCTTTTGTGGTAGATTGGTATTCAATGATACTACCCCCCTTTAGTGCGGGCGGATGATTTTCTTCTCGGATCCGAACTGTTTATTTGCTTCCTTGAGCGGATTTCTGCCAGTCTTGCACATTGACTTGCACGGTTGGGATGGAAAAGGTATCGTCTTGATTGAGCGTAATGCTGTCTTTTGCATTTGGCATTTATGCAACTGTTGAAGATGCAGTTTGAACACATGCAATAAGACGAGTTTTATAGTTGACGTAAATTGCAATGAAAATCGATCAGCATTCATTCAGAATTGAAATTTGTCAGATATATTAGAAATAAATAACTAAGACCTTCACAAAATGAACCTGTTCTAACAACTTCAAACTCCTTTCCTTTACGTCAGCTCTCCGCAGTTAATTATCCAATAATGCTATAGCTCATCATCAACTTCCTTATCGGTTCGCCGCGTGAAACACTTTAATACCCTCTCAACCGACCTTTGCGATAGCATCCGACTGCCCACGCACTTCCCCTGATGAGTCCCAACATCCCCACAGGCGCACTTGTTGGACAGAGACTCCAAGAAATACGACCAAACTCGCACTCCATCACTCAAAACCAGCTCCATACAACCAACGGAACGGAAACAAAAACTTTACAAATCACTCCATCCACTCCCGTCCGCTAAAGATCGCTGCTGCCCTTTTGCCCTTTTTGCAGTGTAAACACACAACACACGGATCTGGCATTGGCTGCCTACCATTGGCCGCACCAGCCACAAAAGTTCACTCAGTGGCAGGACTAGCATCTCTCTCTATCTCACTCTCTCTCTCCCACCCTATCCCTCTCTCATTTTCATTGCTTACCGTTCGATTGGGATGTGTTTCCTACCGCCATCAAAAAGTACAAACACACAAAACCTTCAGCCCCGAGCCCCGTTCGTGTAAAACAATTCAATTCGTAAACTTTCCTTCCGACCGGCTAAAGTTTCCTGTAAACTAAACCAATTTCCGTCCTGACAGGAAATCAGTCGAAGGACATTAGTTCGGACGGGGCCCGCCGATCTGGTGATCGGGTTCGATGGGAAAGTTTTCCCCCTCCAGACCACCACTCGGTCTCTCGGCAACTCTCGACGCTATTCTCTTTTTCGACCACTCGTTTTCCGGAAACCGTCGCACATGGTCGTTTGCCTCCGTCGAGCAATCTCGATCCCACGTGCCAATGGATCATCGCCGAGCTTCGTCACTTCCGCCGGCTTAATGTGGAAACGCTGAAGGAAAACCAATCCCAGTTCCTTCCAATCCTCAATCCTTCCGATGAGTTTGAAGGCAATTTGGAGGGCCAGAAGGCGAGCGGCGTTGTTGTTCAGGAATTGGATAGTTTGGTCCTGGTTTGTTTTCTTTCGCCCGCTTTTTGTTTTCACCTTTCGAGACTTGTTTCTGACTCGTCCGGAACCCCCAACAACCATGCTGGAGGGTCCTCGTCGAGGAGAGTTGCGCTTTGTTTCGGATGCTGACCGGCCTGGTTCCGGTGAGGATCGGATCAATTAAGGGAAAAGTATTTCGTTAACTTCATTACCCCTTTTCGGGTCATTTTTGGCGACTGGCAACGGCGACCGGCGACGACGACGACGACGACGACCGGCGATGCATGCCAACGATGTACCGGAAGTTGGCCCCCGAAGTGGTTAAGCTTGCTAGTTGGCCGCACCAATGCGAATCGTAAGGATAGTTCGTCAGTCCAGCCATTCCGAACGCTGGCATTCCGGATGTGAAGCAAGCCCAGCCCTCACACCACTAACCGCAAACCAACGTAAGGTTCCCTCGCAACCCGTTCGGTCAACTCGTCAGTCACTGTCCAAGAAGAGGGAGAGCTAAAGAGAGAGAGGGAGGGACGTGCAAAGTAAAGTTTCTTGGTTTGGAATTTAAATCAGGCTCCTCATTTTGGACTTTTCGGGCGTACTTTGCTGCCTGATGAGTTAACACCTCCCGGCCATGGTTGCTGAAGTCTCTGCCGTCCTCAATGGAGGGGTTTCGCATACACACAGCGCAGACAAGACACAAGTTTCCAACTGGCCCGTGTCATCTCGTCATAAGTGGGAAAAGCCACTGCCGGAAGTGGTCTCAAACGAGTGCAACCGCAGGCAACGATACGCAAAGTTGGGGCTACTTAAAGAATCTAGCAAGTAGCAAAGCATTGAAAAATACATCCACACACACACACAGGTCGTTGGACGGGGACAAGTTTTGAAAATTTAATTAGACCATTTCCTTGGTGGTTTTGAAAGTTTTGCACACTGCAGACGAGATTGATCTGTACCCAACTTTCAAACGACTGCCCTGCACACCTTGTTGTATTAGAGCGTCGGACGGAATAAGATCATGAACAACTGTGTAATTAGTGGTTGAAAGAGGCGTCGGTTTAGATTACGTACAGGAAGATGTAAGCTACATTTGTTGAAATGTTTTCAAAAACGAAGCATGAAAGTGGCTTGAATGTTGAATGTTGAGGCGTCCGCCAATAAGTTCGAGATAACGTACTGTTAGACGAAGGTGCGAGACCGAGAGCGTGTTTGGCCATTTCTGAGGCAGGCCAAGACCGCAAAGCGCCAGATAAGTAAGTAAGCACTTCGAAGTAAGTAAGTCTTGAAAACGCTCATAAAATAAAAGTCTAGCAGAATCAACACAAATAATGAAAACGAATTCATCCATGAAGTATTTATTCATAGTCTATTTATACTATCGCCATTCAAGAACAACTTTACTACAATATTAAACTGCATCAAGCGGAAATTGCAGCAAATTTGGTTTACAAATTAAGTAAAAACCTTGTAAACACCCAACCAGCAATTATTCTTCAACAAAGACGCACAAACATTCCCAAAGCATGGCCTCACAACCGTACCGGACTGTTTGTGCAAAACTATTGTGCTGCCTTGCCAAAAAACGCTCCAACAGACACATCCTTTCTTTGCACAGCCAGCGAGGGGGGGGGAGGAAGTTGCACAAACAATGCGCTCGTTCCATAAGTTGCTCCTGTTAAATTAGCTTTAATCAACTGACCAGAGCGCGTGCGAGTTTCGTGCCGAGTCAGCATGCATCGGTGCAGCAAATTAATGGCCCCCAAAGATAACCTTCGTGCGGACACCGGGGCAGCGTACCCGGCTCACTGTGGCCCTGCCTGTCTACGATCGCCACTTGCGACCAGTCATTGTTAGTGTGGAATACAGAAGAAAGGAAATAGTCTGCAAAAAAGCACCAGCATAACTGGGGTGGTCCCAGCATGGTCTGGCTGCAAGCAAGAATGCCCGCTTCAAAATAGACCCAAAGTGCATTCCGATCGTCTCCAGACCGTACCGTGTGATTAAGGCAAAAGTATGGGCAAATAAATTTTCACCCATAAATACATTACGGGTGTAATATATTCGTTCGGCCTTTGTCTCCTGCTGCTTGCCGCTGTTTAAAGCTGCCCTTCTACGGGGCAAGATGGCGATACGGTCCTGACAAACAAAACAGAGAGAGAGAGAGAGCGGGACTGTGTGAGGGCGGGAAAATAATCGCCTTTTGAAAGGTTGCCAAAAAAGCGTCGGCCTTAGTGTGACCGATGCGACAGGACCGGGTCAAAAGAACAATTCTAATTTATGCTGCCCGTCTCTAGATAACCAACACAGACCAGAGGGGGGGAGGGGGGAGGAAAGAAAAACGAACCGAAGACCAAACAGAGAAAGAGTTCTGTTTTGCCGTCGCTATTGATGCCTTAGCTGTGCGGAAGTGTAGTGGAAAAACCCCGTCCGTAAAAGTACTGCCCAACTTCCTGTGCATACGTGGCTATGTTTGTGTGCGTTTTTATTCGCATTCTTACACTCTAAATAACGTCCCTCAGCACACCGGCTATGCTAAACGGACCGTAAAAGGGCAAAGTTTTCGGGGTAACGCATTTTGGGGCCTACACTCGCAGGACGCAGCGGATGCGAAACTTCCCCCCAAACACCGGATGCTGATGCTGGGGGGCAGAGCGAGTGCGAGAGCGATCACTCAGCATAAAGGCTTCCCATGGTTCAGGGCGTTCGGGGAAGCACTAGCGAGCAACAGTACTTCCGGAAGTGCTCACTCAAGGGATGAACACCATCCGTCAGCAGCTGAGCGAAAGTACGCCGGCCGTGTGCAGCAGCTCCAGGATGGATGGCTGAATTCTGCACGCTACAGACATTTGTCCCACATGTGTGTGTGTATCTGTGGGCCTGTGAGAGCGCCGCACGGCACACTAAACATAAAACTTTGAGTAGGGCAAGCGGCACAAATTTACGAGCAAACTATCAACGCGCAAAGCCCTCCGGCCGATCCGAACCTGGTGGCTAAGCGCAATAAAATAGAATTCATTGAAGGGGCATCAAAACCGAGGCACCATCGACAGGGCGGGTTTTTGTCGTGCCAAACGTTACCGGGCAAAGTTGCCAATCCGGGTGGGTGGAGTGTAAACCCCCTGGGGAGGGTGGGTGTGTGAGCTGATCCTCCGCGCGACCTGTGAGGTGTTGGTGAAATGTAATTTCACATAAAACGTAATGACAGTCGTCGTCGACGTCGTCTGTTTCGGAGTTTGCCACCATCAAGGAGGAGATGGCGTTGATAGTCGCTGTGAATCCCGGGCGAGTGCTTACAATTTGTCACCATGGATTAAATGAATAATGACAAGCTTAATCCGGCTTTGCAGCGCCACCGCAGTGCGGGAGCGTTACCGTACCGTAAGTTCAAAGTGTTTTCAGAAAGCGCGGCTCAACCGCTCGCCCTCACCCGGGGGCCGTACCGTCCACCGATACGGCACCGAATGGGTTTTAACTCATCGTTTGCTGTGCTCATTGCTTTGAACGATTGCCTCATCCACCTTCCTGGACATATAAATAAGCAAACGGAGGAGAGGGAAAAGCGCGTTGGCAAAAGCAACTTTACTTCACAGGAAAAAACAAAACCCTTTCTGCTCCGTAATTATCGTCCCCCCTCCCTTATTCGTGTATGATGAAGGATTACCCACATATGCTTCTCTTGCTCGGTATACTATTTTCCATTACATTTACACTGTCGAAGCGCGACTGGAACACATACGCACACTTACCTGTACCAGCTTGAATTGACAGCGACTCCAACTCCTTCCTCGGCGGGTGCATGTGGATAGGTGCTTTCCTTTTTTTGCTGCACGAATCTCACGTCTGCACTCAATTGACCGGTTACACTCGAGTGTTATGCATTATACTCATCCTCCAGCCAACGCCGCCAGCAATGTACCACTGTAAAGGCAGTTCGCCCACCTTCCATTTACATAGATCAAACACACATGCCAGCTCGCGCTCTGCTCGTACGTGCAGTTGCAATCGCGTTTGCCACATTTGTGACACCCGTGTGTCACCGGGCTTCCAGCTACCATCAATCTACGGACCGCTCCTCAACTCCTGCAGCCTTGGGATCCATGGTTCCATAGGCAGAATCGCGACTCGTTTTCACAAAACATAATGCGACATCATTCATCTTTAGCGTCGCCGTCTCTTCTCAGGATACCTACGATGGCGCCTCGATGGCTCGATGCATCTTTTTGACTGTTTCGTACCGCCGTTGTACCAGGAAGTGCTGGTGATAAATACTCTGCGCGATGGAATTCTAAGAGTAAGGTTGCATCTTTTGTGCCGCCGACTACCTGCCCTGGTCCAGGGGCACTCGCACGTGCAAGGAAACGTATTATTACACCGAGAGTGCTCAGCGATGACGCCGGTGAAACAGATTTTGACATAGAATCTGGTTGGAGGATGGTTCTAAGAAGAAGCCAAGTGCCTCTATACAACATTAATGAGTACCGTGTGGCAACGTTAGAGTGTCGGACTAGAATGGGTCGGTAAGGTGATGCACAAGGATGGCTTTGTGTATGATGCTCACATACGAGCTCGAGTGCGATTGAACCAGTAGAATGGGTCTTCCTTTTCCCGTAAGCAGGGAGTGTGGTACAATGTTAGAGGGTATGAAAATAATACTGGTAGTATTTTTAACCTTTTCCCTAGAATAAGTGTGAAACTTTTGATTGCATCGCACAAATGCTTTGAGATACATCAGAATTAATTCCCAGTAAAACTGCAACGAATTCACGATATTGAAGATGAAAAATGCAATATTGAATTTGAATGCAAACTACGAGAAATCTTCAATATCACCTCTGATTTTCTGATTGAAGTGTAGCTATTTCTGAAAGCCATATTTCTGCTCCACTAATACATATTGAGCTAATAAATGCTTCTGTTGTTCAAACTGACCATGTTGTGATCGAACATTTAAGACATAAGCAAACAGCAGCCCTTAACTCCGCCATCGTTTATATTGGCCTCACTAAAGCAACAAACAACTTCATTCGCGATGCTTTCATCCTGACAGTTTCAAACAGTTTGCAGCAAAGCATAGCATAGCATAGTCACTCTGCTGGAAGCAGAGAAATTCCTTCCAATGCACCCAGCACACAGAGAGAGAGAGAGAGAGAGAGAGAAAAAAAACACGCACGCACACACATACACAGCCCTTCCATTCTCATTCAAAAGAACGAGTTTAAAGTTACGCTTTCGGCCATAAGTTGCTGCACTGTCGGTTTGATGCCGATGCTTGTGAGCCACCCTTTACGGTGCAGCTTTCGCACCGGGAAGGCCAAACTTAAAGAAAGAACTTAAAACACTCACTTCTCAAGCAGCAAACCCGACGAAACGATCCTGCTGTTACGGCTACTACCTAGCGAAACGCTGCTACCACCACCTTCAAACACACATCTCTCCCGCCTGGAACGCGATGCGGACGATTCAAGGCGCCACGAAGCAGCAAGCTACACGTCGCAGGTTCGAAAAAAAAAGTTGTTCCACAGCAAAGTGAAAACAGCGAGAAAACGCGGAAACAAGCACATAACATAATATTAAACTTTATCTCTTATGAACGTCATTGTGCGCCGTTTAAGCACCCACAGCTCCGAAAGCAATCTAGTGGCCAATGTACGGTCGGTTTGGTGACAGTGGTGGGTTGCATTCGCGACGGCACTTGGTGCCTTGGTGAAGCTCGCAACAGAGAACGCAAACAACAACAAAAAAAAAACCTTGCCCTACTATCGTTATTACACTCCCCGATGGAGCATGCTTGGTTTCAGCTTTTCGATCTTTGGGCAGGTTTTTTTTCATGCTGCATGGATCGATGCCACACGATGGCTTACCATTATTTTGCATACACTATTTATGAGCTGTTTAGTGGTGTTTGGTTTTTCCGAGCACTGGATACGGCATGGTTCGATGGATCAGGACGCATTGAGCCATATTACAAACGCTAATCTAATGCGTTTAATGTACAGGAACATATTATCCGATATCATGAGGGATTGGGATAATTTGCGAATTCTGATAATTTTGTCAATCATAAAAACTTTATTATAATCATTAATTGAATAGAATATGACTCTGTTATTTTTTTAGCTAAATTGTTAGATGCTGTTTCATGATTATCTGTGTAAATCTAGACATAAATCATACCCGTTTATTCAATTACCGCCCCAAGCGACAAATTGACAAACGCTCCGCTCTCCTTTTAGTAAAAAGTGGAATATCAAAGCAAAACAAAATGCAACGACCCCACACAACAATGCATAATTAATAGTAATTTACACCACACTCTTGAATTTTGTAAGGAAAAGGTGGAAAAATGCGACAAAATAAAACTCTTGATCACAAAAAAAAACCGCTACGGTGAAAGTGTGTTTGATATGCAGATTATCTTCCACCCAGTGTGGCACACCACAACCACACACACACATTTTCAAACACCGAATGATCATGGAGACGCCTAGTGCCTGCGGCTACACACCAGCTGCGCCGGAAGTGGTAGTGTAGCGGCCGCCGTGAAAGACGATCGCACCCCTTGCGCGAACATGTGTGACTGTGCTTCATTTGCATAATTACACTGAAGCACTCCTGAAGCACACGGCTTGGTGGGTGTGAAACCGAGCTAAATGTTAGCCAGAGCTTGCTGGAGCGTTCAAGAGGTGCAAAAAGCTCCCACTTAGGCTGCGCTCTAATGCATTGCGCGCTGTTACTTCACAGCACCCAATGGATGTAAGTCCATATGAAACATGCTTGTAATGATAATTTGTTAAATGCTAGTAACCGGCACGTGTAAAAATATATTAAAAATACATACAAATAGAAATATATTGCGCATTCAATGCAATACCAGTGCACTACCTCATCGGGCCGACTTCTGCCTGTACTCGAACATCCGTTCCATAGGAGTCTACGCGTTTTAGCCGAAGGTGTTGACAGCACCGTAGGGAGCTGTAGCAACCATCTTTGCACACCGTGTGTTCCTGTCGTCGGGCAGCTAGTAACTAAAAGCGCCAAGCAGGAAGCGTTGATTTTACCACCACATTTTCTACAGTTTTAGTAATTTGCAACTCAAGATATGCTTTGAAGTGTAAATTAACCATCGTTTAGTTGTAGCATAATTGTAGAATTGGATGCCGCAAAATTCAATGTTATATTTTAATTCCTGTCATTTTTAAACACATACAACATTTAGCAAATCCCACACAATCATTTCTTTTGCAACGGAAAAACATGAATCGTTGTGCCGTTTTATCCTAAGCCAACACAAAACAGAGTACAATCGAAATATTTTCCAGAAAGCAAGTAAAAGATCTCCCAAATATAGCCAAAGTTTATTTGCGTTGCTTGCACTGCTGGTGCACCCTTTTCAAAAGACTATTTGTACTACATACACTCACACATAGAGATAGTCACACGATTGGGAAATAAAATGAGAATAAAACGAAAAAACAGACAAAACCAAAGCATCGATTCGCCCTTCTCCACGTGTCCGTTTGGAATGTGTTTTTTTGTTACGCTTCCCGGTGTCCATGGTGTTGCACGATTGTACGTCAATATCGATAAAAGAACCACTTTCTTTGCGCTTCAATCGCACAGTTTTGCTCCCAGTTCCGCTCTAACTCCCCCCCCCCCCCCCTTGCTCCAAGGAAGAACGTGCGAATGTGTGAATGTGAATATGTGCTTCTGCTGCTTCTTCTAGTCTGGATCGTCCCGCGTCCGCGACCATGGAAACGACGGTGGTGGCTCATACCCTACCATCCCGAAACAGACAGACAGACCCTGTTATCCACCGTCGAAATGCTGGAATGCCATGCCAGCGGCGACAGTAGACCAGCGGAACGGAGTAGAAGCCAAGCCGGTGGAGGGAAACAACACCAAACCGAGAGGAAGCCGATAATTTACCGCTTGTCTTTGTGGATGCTGTCTGCCTTTGTGTTCATTTCTTTCGATTCGATTTCGTGCTGTTCTAAGGAACTGTTCACCTTCCTCAGCCATTTCACAAGGGAGGTGAGATATAGAGAACAAGAGCACGAGGGAGAGAGAGAGAGAGAGAGAGAGAGAAAGAGAGAGAGACACAGTGGTGCGGTGAAAAAAAGTAAACGACGCCTCTAGGCTTATGGAGAGATAAAAGAATTTTCGTTTTTATCACCAAACCCAACCGTGGACGGGAGAGAGTGTGGCGGTGGAATCACAAGAAAACTCAGCATCGGCAGCAAATCGATTGGAAAATAGGAATGTCGTTAAAGGAATCGCCCCCAATCCTGCTCAATTTCTGGCATCGGGAGCTCATGAGCAGAGTGGAGCTGGAGCAACACGGGCGGGAAGAAAAGAAAATCCACCCCGAAACCGAGGCGTGTACGGGCGATGAGGATTCGGTTGCTGAAGCGATGCTGCAACATTCACCGATACTGTCAGACCGTGTCGAATGGAGCAGGGCGCCGAAGTACCGCCCGCAACAACAACAAAAAAAAAGAAACTTATCCTGATCCGTCCCAGATCGATGTTCGGACGATACTCGGCGAAGCGTCTTCCGTCTTGCGGGTAAGGAACTGGGCGTTGCAGTCGTATGCGTGTGCATGCGATTGAATGGAGAAATTAAGCGATGAGTGTTTGATTTGGTTGATGTTAACGTGCAATGATTCGATTAGTGACGTTGTGTCAAGCTTTCACGACAGTGCCGGGATGTATTTTTTTGCTTTTGCTCGCATCCACCTGTCTTACAGGTTGGACCAGAGACAGCTTGGCTCAATCACCGTCCGTTTCGAAACGACACGCCGTAGCGCTCGTTTTACGCCCCATTAGATTATCAAAGAGCAAAAAGGACGAGGTCAGCATCCGACGAGGCCGTTGCTTCTAATCGTTGGTTTCGTTGAGCCATACGCGGGTTGTCTGCGTGGACGCAATTCACATTCTAAGCGAGCATTTGGAACGACCCACTATAAACGTTCCCTCAATTTGCAGTACGAGTTTGGGTGGATAACCGGAGCAGAAAAAAGAAACCATAGAACCACACACACATACACGAATAATTTTGCACCTCAATGACCTGATCCACTCCTGTCGCTAGGTGAAATCGTCTAATTTCTACACTGGACATCCTACCCCATGCCCATCCGTGAGCTCTTGGAGAAACCTCATTTCGTTAATGATGATATTTATAACTTCGCTGCTCCACCAGCAACTCCAGTTGTACGTACGCTTTGGCATTAAATTGATTTTCCCCCTCATTAACTTGGGTTTTTGGCCAAGCCGAGCTTTTTTAACGGTCGATGAATTATTCACATCCGGACCGGTGACCTCCCTAGCCTTAGCTCCTGGAATCGTTTGCTCATTTGCGTTGGGCTTTCGGAGCGGTTCTTAAATAATTGATAAAGCTAAAACCTTCTCCTCTGTCGCACGTGCAACAGCCCGGGTTGGCAAATACTAAGGCCCTCACCTTGATTTGAATAATTTGCCTTTTGCTCTAGCCCCACACCAACAAAAAATGTCCCTTTTGCCTTTGGCTAACAGTCTATTTTAAAATTCAGTCATAAAAATATCACAACACACACCATTCAAAGCTTGCCTGCGAAGTCGTGTTGCTCTCAGATGTTCAAGAACAATGACGACGCGGTCACTTAACACTACTTCGAACGACAGTTCACATCCCAGTTCATTACAGAATGATAGTTTATCTACACTTGATCAGATTTGATACTTTTCGGATTAAGTGCACAAATGTGACGGGTTTGTAATTACACGCCCGCCCAGTACGTATGAGCACCTGTGTATTGGTCTGGCTTCGGCCCCATCTGTTTTTTTGTTTCATCCACCACCAACCACTCTCATTACAAAGACGCACTACTGTCCTGGCTGGTGCGGTTTGCTGGGCAAAGTTTTACCGAAACCACAAAAAGCGACTCTATTTTCCAACTGGTCAACTTTTTCACTGCTCCCACACTGCTCCGGAGTTGCCGCTGGCTACACTTATCCTCAGTCCAGCGTTGGAGCACAAGAAATTCCTCTTCCCGGAAAGACCGAAGACAGGACTTAATGCCTCATCACCGCTACCCTTGTATCCTGCCCTGTCCTGCGCTTGTCAGACAGGGTATTTGTATCTTTTTCCATGGAATCGTTAGGAAGGTCTGAAGACACACACACATACAAAGAGAGACAAAAAGCTCTAAACCACACAGCATTCGAATCGGCACTGGCAAGCGTCAACCGATTCCGTGGTGTGGGAAACGCTTGCAACGCTTTCTTCCCCACGTTGGAGTGTGTAACTTTGCCCCATCTCTGTCCAATCTGGTACAGGTTTTTCAGCACTGCTAGCTGCCCGGCGATGGGAAAACCCGAAGTAAATAAATTGAATCTAAAGATTACGGATCGACTGCACGAGATGAATGGGTTTTGCTGTGGGACTTGCCGGGAAAGTGTTTATCTATTGGCTTTGTTTTTGTGCAGACGCTTGCGAGCGTATCTTGGGGAGACATTTCGTATCTAAGCTTCGAACGTATGCTGCTCTCCGTTTGGTGAGGACACCGAATGTAATCGAAATGTTACTAATGCAGCTCGGAACAGAAAAACAGCGATAGAGCTGAGCGTGTGAGCACGGGATGATAATGATAGTTGAATGTGGGGACTATTTCTTGGTAAATGAGTGAAAAACGTGTTCTTCATGATCTGCTACTTGCTTACTAACACGTGATACATGCATACGAGTGTTATTATTCAATTCTGTATGGTTGAGATAAGGTTAGTTATATATTTTATTAATCTTCAGCAGATGCACTTGCATTCACCTAACCCTGTAGTTATCCTTTCAGCATATCAATCGTACTTATAGCATCTGACTAACAATTTAACCACGTTCCAATGCCATCAGAAGTCCGAGCGATGTTTTTTTCCCCTGTTCCAGCAACATCACACCAGAAGACCTCATGACTCATCTGTCGGGCGATGCATTTCAATGAAAATTTTGATGAAAAGCCCACTACACATGTGGCAACACTGCCGCTTGGGTTCAAAATTGACTACCCTACTCTGCTGGAAGCTTTCTGAGATTTCTCAACCCCAAAACCAACGAATTTCATACAACGTTCGAACGATTTTCAATTTGTCAGATTATCGAACCATGAATACACCAGCATCTACAACACTTTCTGGCCCAGTGTCAGAACAAAGCGGGACGCAAATTTCCCCAATCATCGTACCCAAGGCACCCCAATCGTCAAGCGATCGGAACCGCTGCCGGCTTCTGTCTGCTTTGCCGAAAACCCAAAATCACACTCACACACCCAACCTTGCCACTCGTTGGTGGGCTGAATGGTCCCGTTCCCGATACCTCAACAATGCCGCGCTGATTTCCCGCATCACCTGCCGTGGGCGCTGACGAAGCTGACACCCAAGAGATAAATTGCAAATTGTATGCAAATAGACATCGGCGCTCCCTGCTGTCTCTCCGTTTTCGATCAGTTCTTCTAGCTCACTTCAAGCCACTTCCTTCCACCGCTGGAAAACTTTACACACCCCCGGAAAGGAACAGGAAAGACACACGTTTTCCTCTTTCTATCTCCCTCTTGCAACGAATCTCCCACGCCCGGCGACGAATCTGTCGATGACATATCGTCAGATGTATCTGCAGGATGAAAATTATCATTTTCATCATCCGTGTCGTGTAGCCTGGGCGCACTTCGCCACTACTACACCGGGACACCTCCCTCCCCGGGAGGACACTTGGACGGGATGGGCGTCGTGAGGCGTTTGTTGCGAATGCGGAAAATATATTATATACACATGTACAAACGTTCCGAAGGCAACACACCCAAAAAAGAGGCAACAGCAAAGGCATCCTTCAAGTGAAAACACAATCACTCACGCTCGCAGCACTTCGTTCTAGGAATCCGTCATCACCCGGAAAAGCCTCAGATGTTTGGCATTACGTAGCATTTTTTCACCCGACTTCCTTTACAACTACTCCATCCCAGTGGGGGGACCCACTGAGACCCGGGGAGATTTGGGGTTTGTGATGCTGGATTTAGCTTCTGGCGGACGCCTATTGACTGCTGCCGACCCCAACCATCGCCACAAATCACGCGCAATACTTCAACAACTTCGCATACGGCCACCGCAACCATCGGGGGAGTTCATTTATGATAAAATGAACTGAAAAAAGCCCTCACCTACCTCTGTGCCCTCTGTGCCGCACTCACACTGCCTGTCACATTCCTTAAGCATGAGTGCTTCTGTGGCTTCAAGGAAGGGAGAATGATTTAGGGAAATTTATTCCCCCCACAAGCCAAAACGCATGTCTTCGGTGACATTGAGTTGAAATTTTTTAAGGATCGTTTGGCGTTTTTCTTTCTTCTTTTTTTTTGCTCTCGTTCTGTCTCATCTGCCTGCAAGTTCATTTGCTTGCACAAGATGCCACGAATTCTGGGCCTGCCCTAGGACTCGTCGGTAAAAATCTCTGTGAAAGGTTGAAATTCCGAGAAGGATTCGCTCGTGTCATTGAGTTCATTTTTCACCCGTTCGTGAAGATGTAAATTCGGTTTTGCCACGAATGTGCCCTTTGCCATCTGCCGGTCCTACCCTTCCGAAAGCCATTCAAAACAATCCATTGTTACTGGTAGCTATTTCGGGATGATTTCATAACGTTGGGCTTCCTTCTACGGGCGTGTAAAGCTGCTGCTGTCGTTTCCCGCTAAATGATTAGTAGTTAGTAATCTTACTAATAGAACACTTCGCCAAGAAATATGCAATTCTTTGGATAATGGTGACTATTTGACAACAGTTGACTGCATTACATTATTTGCGTGGCAGAGTTTACAAATTCCAATGAATGTCATCCTAGAATTTTAAAACACAATTAATGTACATATGTTCTTTCCCTGTTTTAATTTGTTTCATTTTAAGACTTCACTTCCAAGAAACGTGTACTCATCTTCAATACAGGCACATTCCGTCCATGTTAAGCCAATTAAGTAGGTGACAGAATATCACCATTCGAAGTGTAAAATGTCCCACCCTAGCCCAACACATGCTACCGGTCCTGCGATCCGTTACGCGACAAGGGAAACTGTTGCTGTCCGTTGCTCGATCGGCAGCCCGGAAACGCGCCGATGGTCCCGTTTTCCGATGTGCAACTGGAAACCATTTGGGTAATCGAGTCCATTCAGCTGATTGCAGTCAACAGGATCCTATTGTGTCCATCGCTGCCGTCGGTATAAAAGTACACGCTGGAAACAAGTACAGGCGATTGCCCCACGGTCCAAGGCCTAGTTTTGTCCTAAAAGCATTTCATTGTTCTATACCCAAGGCACGATTTCCTCCGGAGAGAATGAAATTTCTCAAAACCACTCACACCGAGTCCCGTGAGGTGTAGGGGCGGGGGATGCAAATGGTGGAACACCCGCACAGGACAATGGCCAAACTCTCGTCCTGCATCCCGAAAAGTTATTCAAATAGAATTTGGCCAAACAAAACGGTTGGTCGGTTTCAATACGGCATAGGGCATTGGAAAGCATCGAGAACAACAGCGTTTGGTGAACCACAAAGTGATACAAGTGAGCTACGGGGTTGAGAAAAATTAGTTCATTTTCACTAGAATAAGTGAGAAAATTAGATGGTTTGGTCGAGCAGCTGCCACAAATGAACAGTCTGATCATTATAGATACAATAATGTTTTCTCTGGTGGCAAATAGTTCGCTTAGTGGTTGACACACTTTGCGATAGCGGTTTATTGATAGGGGGTTTTGTTGTTTAATTGTTACGTTCACTGGTATCTCACTTCTAAGAACATCCGTCCAATCGACGAAAACTGTTACAAAATAGTTCATTGTCTTGTTCGATCGTCATTCGATATTGGTTAGCCAACTTTTGTTTAAAGTAATCTCACTTTAAATGCATGAAGAGTACTTGAAGTATAACATGTTTAACAGTCAAAATTAAAAATCACCCCTGAGTTTGTTGTACAGACAATAGCTTCAGACGAAACTTATTTAAATCTTACTTACTTGCGACCAAACTCAATAACAACGACTTAACTCAAACCAGCGCATAGTAGTCCATGACTAACTATGTCGACTACAACTACAGCGATTCACCAACAACGTGAAGTTTTGTTATGGCTGTAATCATTGAGAGCAGGTAGCTTTCATAGAACAACAGAATAAAAACATTGCTCAAGTTACAACTGTTAGAAAGCGCCTCGAGCAGTCATTGGAATCTTTGGAAAACTCTGGAGTCCAATTCAAGGTCACCAACCATCGTAAATCAACCGTCGCGAAACGTCGATGCTGATTTTAAAATACACAAACAAACACAGCTCATCGAGAAGCTGCTGCTGCTGCTACCTTACCGTTTCGGAGGACAAAGCACTACCCCGAGCTGCTTACACCACACCACGCCGCTTCCTTCTAATACATCTTCAAACGCGACAAAACTAAACACCATCAAGACCCAATAATACCCGCTCGGGAGCGCTTTCAACGCAAGACGCACCACCGTGTGCCGTCGTCGTTGGCGCGGCTTCTGAGCGTGCCAAACGAAAATACTTTCGTCTTTCCTTTCGAGGAAGCCCGCTGAAAGAGACAATATTTATCTTAGTCATTAGTAACACTCTCCTGCCCTAGCCCGCGCTGGGTGGTATCCATTTCCGTCGCCACCGTGCT
Source organism: Anopheles coluzzii (assembly GCF_943734685.1). Lineage (NCBI taxonomy): Eukaryota > Metazoa > Arthropoda > Insecta > Diptera > Culicidae > Anopheles > Anopheles coluzzii. The sequence goes on along the minus strand of NC_064670.1, from coordinate 4,165,806 downwards.
AGGCTGGGGGCTTACGCGCGCAGCAGTACCACCACATCGCGTACCGGTGTGCACGCACGCGGGTATTATGTTTGTTAGACATGTGTTCATTGCGTCGAATAATTAGGCGCGTCGGCCAGGGTTTCTGCAGTTTACCCTTGAGCTTGGCACAACCATCCACACACACAGTCTCTGGCCACTCGTCGCGTGTGATGGTTGCTGTGCTGTGTTTGTGTTTTGAGTTATTGGCGTTTGTTCTTAATGTGGATATTAATATTGTGGGTCCCATAAAAGTTAAATGTGTTGTGTGCAAAATCAAGTAACAATGATAGTACTCCTCATCCAGCCCCAGCAATCCACAACCCCCGTTGCTCGGTGCTTTTTTTAATTTATTGCTGCACATTTCTCACACTCCAGCGTGTCCGGCCGGGGCGCAGTCAGGTTACGTTTTCTTTATTTTATCCGAGACGATGAAGCTTCCATCTGAGCGGTAGGAGATAAAAATGTAACCGCACCTTCGCACTGACCCGGGTCTATTTCACCTTGCCCGCTTGGGGTGGAAGGAATTTTGAGCATCGCCAAACGATGAGCCTTAAAAAGGGAACATGAATGGCCCGTGCGAAGATTGTACAAATTGTGGCCACATAAACGGTTCTTCCCTGTTTTTCTCCTTTTCTTCGCTTTTGCTTTGTTACTCACTGTTGTTGATTTGGTTTTGGGTGTCGGTCTGGTGCTGGTTGTAATTGCAACAAATCTCAAGCAACAAAACAAGCCGCTGCCATGGTCAATAAAAACCAGCACCGAGCGTTTTCTACTATACTTTAGAAAGCACTTTACGGATGAGATCCAATTTGAAGCGAAAAGCTGCCACGGAATACCATCATCCTGCTCCCTACAGCCCAACAATTCGATGAGCCTTTTTTATTTCCCTTATTTTTAACACCATGTTTTCGTTTTTTCCCTGTTGCTTCACTCCCATTTATGCTTCTTCAATTGTTGATGCTGCTGCTCGCAGTGTAAAACGAATCCATTTCTCATCCGGGAGTCCGGGACGCATCGCGGCAAGGCAACAAAAATGTGAATTAATTTTTGCAGATTTATTTCCACCATTCTTCAACCGGTGGCACGGTGCATCGCGCACGGTGTGGAAATAAGGGAAGCTTCCGTTACTGAGGCATGGGAGAATGGGAGAAAAAAAGAGAGAAAAATACACACACATTCTTTCGGACATTTAAAAGGGTCGTTACGAGTTTTGCTAACAAATAGGCACTATTAAACGATTTTAATACAATTTTTCATAATTATATTCACAACAAAACAGTATTTCTGCAGCAGCGCAACAAATCCGAAACGTACACAAGCACGCTTGTTCAACACAAATAAAGTGTTTATCATCGCTTCTGGGCCCTTCTGCCTATCTGCCTGTCTGTCCATGGGGAGCACTCGTAATCGATTTACCTAAATAAGCCGCCGGCAGTCAGCAAACATACGCACAACAAAATTGATCATTAAACCATTCGATTCATCTTCGATTCGATCCAATCGATATTCATCCCTCTGCAGCAGCAGCAGCAGCAGCAAAAAAACCAGTCAATTTTCAAACATACACACAATTACGAAACATTGACACCGGGCGCGCTAGGTGTCGGCGAGCCGGTGGTGTGTCCATGCATGATATGTGCCCTACCCTCGTGTCTGGGTGGCACACTGAAAACACAGTCCCGAAATCGAAAACACATCACGCGTCGCATAAGCCCTAACCAAATGTTTTGCCAGTCATCGTAATTTATTTCAATTTTTATCTCACCGACCACTCTCGGGCCACACTTGACACCACCAGTCCCGCGGAACACTGTACGGAGCTCTAACCCCTTCTCCCTGTCGTTCGCGCACGGGGACATCATCATCGCTCGGTCGACGGACTCGCTTGGTCGAGGAAAAGTTTTTATTTGTATTTAATTTGTTTGCACAAAAGCTCACCGGGCTGCACGGCTGCGAATACAACGACGGGGTGGAACGGAGCGAGTCGTCATAACAGCGGTTCTGTCCTGTCACTTTGGTCTCTTGATGCATTCTCCAGCCCCAGTGACCTCCATTTCAGAGAACCGCAGGACCGTCCTGGACAGACAACCGAACCCGGACCGTTCGATGGGGCCGATGCCGAGCTGGCCGAGAGATCCTTGACATCGCAGTGACTCGGTTTCGCTCGGCCGGGGTATGTTTTGATTGCATGCGTGACAACGGCGCGACACGCGACCCGGCCCTTCAACGGGTGTTAGAGGTTTTTCAACGCTTTTTTTTTGTATTCGTGTCGTCCAAATCGTCAAAACCTCTCTCTCTCTCTCACTCCCTCTCATGCGCGCTTCCCATTTTCCAGCCCTTTTTGTTTAGAGATGTCTGTAGACGAGCCGGGCAAGATTTATGGTGGCGTAATGCAATGCAGTACCGCCGGCGTGCCAGATCCAGCCAGATGGGCCCACTGTTGGTGTCATTTTCAACAATTTAATGGTTGCCGCATCATCATCCCTCTCTCCTCCCCCTCCCAGACAGTCCCATGCCGTGGCCCTGTTATCTCCGTGTCTAGCGCGCACCAGTCCCGCAGCCACCAGGGTTTCCAATTACCGGCGTCCAGCCCGGGGGCAGTTGTGTTTACATGGTCGTTTGGATTAGTGAGGCTGCGGCGAGTGCAATCGGGGCACAATTGTTTATCGAAATGCGAAACCCGTGTGCATGATTTCCAGCCCGTCGGCACGGCGAGCATATATCTGCTAATCCTTACGCTACTCGTACGCACAAGATCGTGCTCTTCAGCCGTACGTGCGCACATTTAAAAGGAGCTTTAGTTACCGTGCAGCTGCTTGTACTGCTGCTGCTGCTTATCCTTTTTCCAACCCGAAACCCACACACCCAACCCACTCAGTCTCCTGCCCCCTCATCCAGTTGGTAGCCTGTGGCAGAAACAATATTAGCTTACAGAGGGCAGGGCAGAGAGTGGGCCCCAATCTGCCAGGAGAATCCGAACGCTGCGTCAAGAATTCAACTACATTCCCCACAGACGGCAGAGCTATTTGCGAGCAATGCAGCCATATTATTAGTTCCGTTCCATTCCATTCCGTTGCTTCCTTTCCGTGCCTTTCCCGTGCGAGCCGGGCACGTTCGGGCCACGTTTCGTCGAGTACATCATACTGCATCATTTGCTTCTTTTACTGCAACGACCGGAAATTCAAACGATATTAGCCGTGTCACGTCATACACGGACACACGGAGTGGAGTGGTAAATGACTCCGATACTCTTCGCCGGTTCCGCTCCGTACGGCCCTTCGAAAAGGGAGCAGTTCTTGTTGCTCCCGGCTGTGCCACTCGGACACTAACTTTTGCTGCAAATTAAGATACACATCGCCCACAAACACACACACGCACACCGCTATGCCAAAATGACCTATTTGTTGTTTAAAGCGTCTACTGTGCTCGACTGTCAACTTCGAGCGCTTTAACAAACGAGCCGCACGATACGGTGTCCTGCCGAAGGACCCAAATCATACTCCGATAAAAAGAAATGTCACGTCCGGTGTGGTTTGAAATTCAACCGTCGTAAACTTGAACTCCACAAAGTGCCGGAGAAAGTTCGACCTTGATAATGCATTCACTTGCCATGGGCCCTGGGCTGGGACTATTTTTAGGCGTTTTGAATTTGCTTCCATTGTTTCTTTAACATTTTTACGCAAATGAAATGTTTTTTTCATAATTAAGTAAAAAGTAATACTTTAAAAAGAATCTAAAATATGCAATGCATGTGTATGTTCTACGTTATCAATAAAAAAATCATATCAACAAACATCGTTAATGTTCAATGCCTTCATTGAAATGTTAAAGCACTGCTGCATAAATGTTTGCTACAATTTCCATTACTTAACAGCTTAAATTATCTTCCGTTTATATGCGGGAGAGACAGAAGACGAACGCATTCCGGCAACGACACTCCAGCCCTTTCGGGTTCGGGAGAGAGTTTGGAGAGAAATTTTCTCTCGTTTGCCCTTCGTACTTTGTTCGTCATTCATTCGGATTCACTTCCTTCCCCAGGTGGCAGAAGAACTCAGAGAAAAACTTTTGGAACTCAGAGACTGAACTGAGAATAGTCATAACTCTCTCAACTCTTGTGTGGTAACTTGGAGATATTCACGATTTCGCCAGGTGCACAAGAACACTTGTTCTAATATTTGCATTTTAACTTCTACAAACACATTTCTGCTTATCAAAAACATCACGAATGACTAACAAAATTACTACAATTTCTTGTCACTTAATATCTCTATTAAAAACTTGTTTTCATGAGTGTTTTTGTCAAACAGTAACATATCAAATTCAAAAATCGATCAAGTCGACGAAGCCTTCGACATCTGGCTGCGTACTTTTTACACATTCAGCCTGACCGACCCTCTAGGAATAGACCTTCAGGCAAAGCTTGAAGTAATCGTTTTCCAAATCATTCTGTGATGCTATTTTAATCTTTACAGAATTTGCTCACATCAAATCACGTTTATTTAGCAACACTTGATGTTGTCGCATCTTGCCATCCTACACCTCAATATCGAGTGCACCAGCGAAGCATAGCAGCTTCCTTCCCTTGGGGACCTTTTTCTTCTCCACCGTGGCTATTTATGGTCACTTGGTGTCACCGTGACAATGTGTCGCTAACTGCTGCCATTGCAACCGGTAACCCATGCACAGTAAACCGCAGGCTCCTTAAAAAAAAGTACACCTACGGAACACACGGCGAACGTATTCATGAGCAGAACGAGAAAGAGCCCAGCATCGCTTCCCGTATCGGCCAGGGCCGGACGACCGGTCCGGTGCGCCCACAAACCAACTAACGCGGGGACAATGTAACTCGATTAGAAAAATGATATATGAGTGTGCAATATTTCCCGAACTATTTATGGCACTTCGCTCCGTACGACCACATTATATTGCGTACCGTGTTTCAGCGGTGCAACCAAACGCGACCACGGTTTCCTTGCCTTGGCGGAAATCTACAGGAAAGAACAGGCGTAGAGGTGAGAGAAAAAATCGACCACCGCTGATGCTTTCGCTTGTTAAAAATGGAGAGAATGCAACACAAATTAAATACACCGCATGGGCACTGGCAGCGTCCACGGTGCCATCAGCGCAGCGCTACGAAGGATTATAAAGTAAATAAAATCAAATTACTTTAGTCGGCGAGTGTTTTGCGCGTGTACGTGTTGCTTAGGTGCCCGCAAGCACCACTCATATTTGCCATTTCCCCTGGGATTAAGCGCTAACGATCATAATTTAAACAGCTTTCCCCTGGTTTTATGGTTTATCCAGCAATTTTTCTATCGAGAAAAAAGTAGGGAATCATCCAACACAATTACTTTTTGTTTTGCCAATATGCCAACGGCACACAACCATTTCCATTCAGAGCACATTTGTTGCACCGCACATTTACGATCCATTTTTTTTTCGCACAACTATTTGTAGAGAATATAAATCACTTCCATCATTTGGGACGCATTTTCGCACGCACTGTTTATCGCTCGGTTAGGCACAATCAATAAAACTGACCTGGTTAAGTCCGTTAAATTCGTTTAACAGCATGATTCGCACAGCAGCCTGCCCGTCCCGGCAAACAAAGCACGCCGGGAGTTTCAAACGCCACACCGAAGAAAGACGGTGCACGGTGCCCGATCGCGTGAAGATCATCAATTTTCATTCATCGCAATGATGCGGCCCCAAAATCGTGCAGCCTTTACTTTCGCATTTCATCACTTTGCTGTTCATTCGCTGCTCTCTTTTTTGTTGTCCTCCCCGATTCTTTCTCATCCTCCCAGAAGAAGCCTTCCGTATCCGCGAGCCCTCTGATCGATATTTCATTACGCCCAGCCGCGATGCATACAAACACGCACACACACACCTTTTGGCCGGTGCCGAAGTGTTAATAAACCCCCTGGCCGGACCTCGGCGGGCAAACGTGGCGGATTTTTGGCGTATCTCGCAAATCAACAACGCCCCGGCCGAGGCGCTGATTATGTGTGAATTTATTAACAAATTGCAATTCCACGCTTCGGTGCAACCGATGCACGCTTTTGCTGCACTCCTTTTTTTTTGGCGCTGCCGGCGATCCATGATGTATCGCATAATTTGATAATTACAGAACGACTGGCACTGGTGAGGATGCATGAGTGTGCGCTTTTATGCGTACCATCGGCACATTTGCTCGTTCTTCTGCATCTTTACCGTGCGTCCCGTGCGACTGTCATAATGAAGAACGGGGACGAAACGAAACGGGGTAACGCCAAAGCAGCCAACGATAGGGTTTTTGCGGTGAGATGTGTTGCGTTGTCTTTCGCTTTTGCAAACACACAATTTCGCCGAATTCTGCTAGTCAACTCATGGTCTCGCTTAAATAAAGTGAACGATAAATTATTAGCTCTTCCCGCGATGTGTTAGCTTCGGTAGATTGGTTAAACATTGTGCAGAAAATCATAACAAACGGCAGCATTCGGAACGGATGATTTTTGTGCTATGTTTAGCATACAAGCATGAATGATTTTAGCTTTTGAATTTCACGCTGGATAGATTGTACGATAAACGGTTAATCACGATCAGGCGTACGTAGAATTTTCGAATCAATAAGAGGAATTGCTGTTGACTGTATTAAAACCTGACGTAAACGCATTCTATGTATGTGGACGTTCTTAATTTATCCATCGATCTCAACATTTATTCTCAGAAAATAGATTCTGAAAATTCTAAAATTATTTTGCTCTTTTCTGCACTCATAACGTACACTGTGTAACGTCGTAACAAAAAAAGACCCTGAAACAGTGTCAGCAATGCTCATCAATAACGCTCTTGCGCACTTCAACATCTCTCAATCGCTAACTCCTGCTGTCCATGGCAACCGAGCCAACGGTGCACTGATGGTAAGTGGGCTTCCCTCCATTGTATCAAAATAATGTGTTTTTCTTTACAATGTATTATTGTTGTTGTTTTTTTGTCGCTCAATCTTCTCAGTTGAGAAACGGAGTGGTCTTCAATCTTTGGCCAAAAGCCATCTCCTCCCAGGGCACACGCGCCCACCTGACAGATTCGTCTTTTCCACCCCCGGGGAAGGAAGTGGCTCATTTAGCGCACCCGAAAAGCGCCCGCGTTGATCCCGCGGCGAGGTGCCATTGTCTGTTGATTAGCAAGTATGCCCGTGCGAGTCGAAAGCAATCGTCCCATTGTGTGTTTCGAAATGAAAGGATATTTCCCTCATTGTGACGCACCAGTCGCTCGGCAAGATTGGGCGCATTTCCTTCCCAAGGCGGTGGTAGAGGATGCTCTCGCACACACACACTCTCTCTCTCTATGGGCTCACTCCTGGCGTACGGTGAGGCAACTTGGCGCAAAGATGTTTGTCTTTGTCGGTTTCCGCGTGACGGGGAAGCTCCGTACCTTAGCGTCCTGGGGGCAGCTTCTCCCATTCGCCGAGTGTCGCTGCTGTGCACTTCAAGTGGTATCATCGTTATCGTTGCGATCGGGCAAAACATTAAAAAGCTTTGTCATTTTCTTTCAAGTACTTCGCGCCCCTCCCGTGCTTCCGTGCCCGTTGGGGGGGGTGGAATTTTCGGTACCGGTGGGGATTCGCTGGGCCGGGACGAACAGTGCCGAGTCCTTGCAAGGCCCGGAGGTACTTAGGCCGGGACCGGCAATCCCCACCAAAACGTCGACGGTGGTGAAGTGTGAATATTAAATTCTATTGTATTCTCACTTGGATTTAATTTATTTATTTTCCACGCTCCTCCTGCTCCACCGTCCATCCTCCCCGCGGACCATCCACTCGCCGGGACGTCGTACGCCGGAATGCGCTTCATTCCTTCCCGCGCTCCGCTCGCCAGATGGATGGCAGCAGCATTTCATTTGTTGCTCAGCTCACCTCCCAAAGGAAACGATACGCTCGGTTCCCATTGTCATCTGCCGGCTAAAATCAAACATTACCGCGATGAAAAGCCACCCACCGAGGAAACGACTCCCATCCACTCTGGGGAGAGAGAGAGATAAGAGATCGCAACCGGAAGGGAAGGCCAGAAACGCGACACAATCGGGCAAACGCGCGCGCGAACGTTATATTTATTTGGAAATGAATATTGTTGTAATTAAATTTGATTAACTTCCGACACTTGCCGCTCGAGCGTCTTGCCATGGCCGTCCCCTTCGCCGATTCGCCATTCGCTTCCCGACAGTGAAGTGGAGCATTATTTTCATTCCTTTGGCACGCAGCATCGTTTCGATGCGCTCGAACGCTCCACTGCTGCTGTATATTGGCACGAATGGTGTACGCCGTGCGGTGCTTCGGCGGATTCGCGAGTCAATTTAAAAGCAAACGAGCTGCCCCACTCCAACTGGTGTGTGGCACTCCGACAAAGCCCAGCCATCAATAAACGAGACCTCCTTTTACGCTCTTACAGCAACCGGGTAGGCTCGATTCCGGTAAAATCGCTCAATTGCTAATTATTGGCATTCGCGTGGGTGTGCGGGAAGCCTCCCTCACGTCCTCATCCTGCGCCAACCCCGACCCGGTCACAAGCTGATATGGAAATAAAAGGCAAACTGTTGAAATATTGATAAGCGAACAGCAACCGTTTCCCAATAGACGGATTGTGTGCTCCACGCCGCACTAAAACAACGAAGACGATAACGACGCTTAGAGCCACACCACAATAGAAGCGACGATGAGGCTGAATTCGGTAATTGCCGGGCGTCATAATTATATTTTTCACGCGATACGCTTTCCGCCAGTTTAATGAGAGTCGATTTGGTGCTGAGTCGTCGCACCACTTATTGCCGGAATTCATTCAATGCCCATTTTCATTCGAGCGCAGAACTTTTCGATAGGCTCATTTTTCCTGGAGTGGAGTCGGGAGTTGCGAGCATCCAGATCTATCAAGTGGCGGGTTATTTTCGATGGAAGCGCATTAAGCCGAGAAAGTAATTTAAATTCCCACCGACAGCGGAACGATCTGTCATTTGTTTATCTGTCAAAATGAGCAGCCGTGAATGAGTGTTACCGTTCGGTTGAATCCCGCTTTGATGTTTGCTCTGGGAAAACTCTCCTTTCCGCCGTTGGGTTGTAATAACTGACCTGCCCACAAAACGACAAACACTTGTTCGAGCCGCTTTCGAGAGACACTTTAGTCATAATTTGATTCGCCTTTGAGTTTACGCTGTTCCTGGTAGGTCGTTCATTATGGAAGCAATGGATTGAGTTCGAATTAGTTTGTTTTGAAAGTGAAAGGTATTTTTCTACGAAAGAAACCCTCCTTATCCAATGCTAAAACTACATCTCCACAACTACAAATCTAAAATGTATCCTAAAGCTGCTAAATCAGTTGTTGATTTGCTACCAAATTTTCAGTAAAAAAAAGGCCACATCTTCAACGCTGTACATAATTTCATATGAAAACAAATACCAAATGGCCCGTACCGCCTGTACAGCGTTCCCGTCCAACGGCCCACACAGTTTTGTTTTCATTAATCCTGCCGAAGGTTACACTAACATCATTTTGCTTTGCTCCTTTTTGCTCGTCCTCCGAAATGCTTTCTTTGCTCAGCTCAATTCATCCAAAAACTCACCCCGGCAGTGGCAGTGGGATAAGCGTTCGGCATTTAGGTAAAAGAAAACGACACACAATTTTCGTTGCACCATCCGCTGCCCGGGTGGCCAAAGCGCCGAATTGGCTGACGATGTCCTTTCTGCACGGAACTTGCCAGCTCGGCTATGCTTTGGCATGAAAAGATGGACTTGATTTATTTATCAGGCTTTAATTTCCTTCCTTTTGCTCAATCGCAGGTCACGATTCAGCAAAATGACACTTACTAGCCCTACGGCAACCGATGGAGCCAGCGATGGAACGGCATGACGTACGCTCCCCCAACGCCACGTCGCTTTCGCTTCGGCAATGACACACTGAAAACCTTTCCCGCCCAACCAAACCCACGCCCCCTACCTGTGCATCATTGACCCAGCGAAACCTTTTCAGGAATGCTACTCTACGGCACCAGTTACCAGTGTAGCGGTACCGGTACCGTTTCGGTTTTCTATGGATCTTGGGGAATCTTTTTCTATCTCTCTGTGTGTGTGTGTGTTTTTTCGTTCTCCCCTCTGCTCACCTGCACACACCTGCACACCTTCTGTTTTTTCCGTCTTTTTGTGCCGACGAAATGCGAACCCGAAATGCGAAAGGATAAACCTCTTTACGGAAAAGGATTCTGCCAGAAATTGGCAGTCTGCGTTGGCCGCTAAAAAGTCACGTTCTATTGCATCGCTAAGCTGGCCGGGAAACGGGTAAGGCCCAAGGAGAGACAAGCTTGGAATGATTCCATTACCAGCCGAACAAAGAAATAATCGACTTTTCATTGCATTCGCCGACCTGCACCGCTGGCACTGCCTGCTACTGCCGAGTTCGATATGGCACTGCTACTCTCCGTGTACATCCGGTGGGACGTGAACATCCGAATTGTGGCGCTTCAGCTTCTCGGGAAAATGAACCACCGTTGCTCACTACGCCGTGTTTCGTTTCCGTACACGTCGGTTTGCTATTAAGGACAGAAGAAGAGAGAAAAAACGCCACACACACTATCAGAGGACAGCACTACATCGAACCGAAAAAGCAGCAGCGCACAAGACGGAATCCGGTGCACTGGATTGGAGACAAAAATGCCTTCATTTTCTTGCCCGTTCGACACCGCTGACCATGCCAGCCGCCCCCAAGGCCAGTCTTGACGCTCTGTTGCACACGCCCCGGTAGTTGTTTCTGGTACGGAGGGATGCAAATTTTTCGCAACCGTCCACTTCCACCTTCGGGGCGAACGCATTCCAATCACGTGCCGGAAGTACAAGCTATGCTGTTTTGCATATTCTCACCATTTCATCATCTTCTCCATCAAGTGGGAAGTGTCGTGAGTGTGCGGGCCAAAACTGGGAATGCGCAAGGGGTCACATTCTTACCTGCGAGTGGATCTACCAGGACCCGGCGCCAAGGATGCAAAAAGGGAACCGATATTTTCCATTATAGCTCTAATAAACACGCCGAAACATAAGAGAGTGACACTCTCGGGCGAGAACCCAACAAAAAAACCCTCTACGCATCACTACTATTCGATAGAAGCTTGGAAGGATTCTGGGGGCATATAATGGCATTTCGGAAAATGTTTCTCTTTGAACGGTGTTCGGGTTCGTTGGCATCGCTGCGCTACGACGATTCCAGTCAACGCCAACGCATTGAGATACGATAAAGGGCTACCAGGAGTACTATAATGCTTACAATTAACAGGAGAATTCTACTAGACTACGTTAGAGAAAGGCATATAAAAATGAACTAGTTTTGAACTTTGGTTGGTGTAATGACTATTCTTTTGTCTCCATGCGCTATTTAATATAATCAATAGACAATGAATCAGGTATCAATTGTGTAGAAATAGCTGAAATAAATAAAATACATTAATACATTATTGCTCCATCAATCCCATGCTGTCTCGTGCTGTGTTGGTTTTGGTACGAGACAGCTCCCCCGAAACGGACATATTATTTAGCAATACCAACCGCACAAAAATGCGTTCCCACAAAAGGAACCCCATTCCCGTTCGGACAGATTGCCGGACGGTACCGGGTGGAATTGTGTAATATTTTGGCAGCGTCGGGGCCCCGTCTTGCCATCTTGCCATCCAAACCAGAGCAAAATGTTTCCTTTCTGGGGTAGTAAATCAGAATAAGCATCCGTTGAATCAAGCTGTGCCCTAGGAGGCTGACCCCCATAGCATCCAGACGACTTCTCGCCGTTCCGTGTTCCGTGCCATAAAGGAAGCCAAATGGTCAGTGCTGGGTTAGAACAGGAAGAAAATTTATGGCCAGAATAAATCACGAAATTGAATCGCTGCTCGTTTGTTCAACGGGATTGATACCATATGTTTCGAATTTCATCTTTTTTCAATAATGCCCCGGCAAAATGTCTTACTTTTGCCGGCCGCCCTTACGCCGTGTAGGCTCTGCCACGGGCCACGGGCTTGGGGTACGGATGGGACGGCGCGTAGGTATGAAAATCATAACCTCATTCGACCAAATGGCGACAAACGTTCCGGATAAAAAGCTTCCTCCCGAAGCCTCCCGTATGCCTGGGCTCGGCTATTGTGCTATTGTTTCTTTTGCACTTAGCAAAAGTCAATCATGCCAGCCGTCCTCATGTGACACAGGAAACCTAACAATCTTATCCTGAATAAATATATCACTACCAAACGTTCCGGGCTGTGTGGCTGTGACCGCCGTGCAAAGTGGGGACCTGGGTGGCACCGTGTCCGGGTAGTTGACGGTGGCTGTGCTGGTTTAACGAAGCGACGCCTGGATACGATAATGTTTGAATAAATAATTTATGAGAAACGATTTTCTGCAACCCTAGACCGTATCACCGGCATCCTGCAAACCGTTTGCACCTCGAGCTCACTGTTTCCAAGTTGGCCCACATGCTCACACACACACACAGACGCCAGCTCACACAAAAAAGCGCTCAAATCGAAGCCAAGCCAATAGGAGCCGGTGCCGAAAAGATTTGAATTTATTTTCGAACATATTCAAATAAATGTATCTATATTTATGGCACGGATTTTGCCTCCCGCAGTATGTGTGAGAATCGGAAAGCCCCGTGCTGAACCATATCTGTGTTCACCGTACGCTTGCAATTGATCCGGTATTCCGGGTGACATTTGGTGAGCATTGCGGGGATTGCCTTCCTTCCTGTAGAGCTGCTAGAGCTAGAGCAAGGTTGATGGAGAACCGAAAGTGAACTAGGTTGAGGAAAGCAAGAAGGAAGTACGAAACGGTGTAAGAAGTTAACAATCGTCAAACACGTATATGATAAAGGTAAATATGGTCCCGGTGGAAGGTACGCCCGGGATAAGGAGTGCATAAATTTGGCACATCCTTGGATCTTATTACTATTTCGATGGATTTGCAGCAGCCTTTTCTATGAAGTGGTCTCTTTTCCTATCGGGTGTTGCATTATTGCGCTCTAGTGGGGGGAGGGCACATTATCGCTCTGGTCGTATGTTTTCATTTGTGATAACACAGATTTCACAATTTATCGCACAGATTGCTAGAAGTAGCTAAATTGGCAATTTATTACAATAACTAAATATACTAAAAAGCTTATTTATCTCTTACTATCCCTTGACAATCATCATCCCATACCACAGTAGGACATGCAGAGCAGTAGAACTCATTTCAATGCGCAATGTGCTTCTCAATTCTTGCTTTTAAAGGGCCTAACATATAAAAAGTGCCTTAAAATCAGATTTTTACAACTTTTTGAACCCAAAAAAAAACTGAATTTCTTCCAATGTTATTTGCTATACAGTAGAATTTACAGAAAACCTTCATGATTCATACTTCTTCGTTCGTACTCGGCTTCACTGCTTAGTTCTTGCAATTTTCCAGCACATTACATCACGAGTGCTGCTGGAAAGTACTACCAAAAATCCATCACATACATCATTTAAATTCCATTTAAACTTGAAATTTGTCGCAATCTTTCGCTTCACTTCGGGCGCAAAAGATTTTGTCAAAAGTATCCCGACAGCCTCAGCAGCTCAAACCGACGTAACGAGACAAAACAGACACACACACACACACGCGTACACTGCACGCTGGATACAAAAATTGTAAAGTTATCGGGCTCGGGCTCTTTGGACCAAAGTTGGACAAGTGCCATTTGCCAAGCGTAAAGCATACATTGCAAACTTTCAACATGCGCGCACCTTCCTTGCGTGTAATACCTTTTCTTCGTTTCGTCTTACCTCCTCAGAAACAAAATGTCTAAAATAAAGAAGAAGAAGAAAAAAACACCCCACCGGTGGACCACTCCAAAACCTTCGGTACGTGCGGAAACCGGGAATGCGTTCCCGCACAAAACACAAGACACAAGAGCGTGAATCTGTTTTCGGGTGCCAGTTAGGCAACAACTTTCAAATTAAAAAGTTTTACCTTCGGGTCCTCCACGCTGTGCATCCACACTTCACTTACAGCGTACTCGGAAAAGCTCATCCTCGCTGGAAGCTTTCCAACGCACATCGTGTGGCACACACACACACACACATCGTTAAGATGTACTACTCTTAGCGGTGGGAAATGTGCTTTCAAGGTGCGTAGTGTTTAGCTGCGTACATCTGTTTTCCGCCACTCTCCAGGTTCGGCGGTTCCGGTTCCGGTTTATATGGTTTATTTTATGCTGCATCGAAACTGCCGTGACGTGAGCGGAATGAAATCCCATTTTCAGTCAAATCATTACGCCCAGTGTGGCCCATTACGTCCACAAAACGATAGCGCAAAACCACTCGCAAACGCACTCCAGTTCGCACTGTGTGTATGTGTGTTGCGCTTTCAGCAAGTACATTACACGGCGGTGAAAGTTTTACCGTAATTTCTGTTCCAATTTATGGATGGGTTTTGCTATCAGCGACGAAAGTTTGAACGATGTTCGACGGTTTTGTTTCGCCGCTCTTTATTATCACCGCGAAAGGAGTAGGAAAAATGCCACGTCAAAACCACGTTTTTCGGGTGCGCTGATTACTTCAGCCGCAGCTCGCGCAAACAGTTTTATGGTTTCGAGCTCCCCGTGGTAGGAGGGCACCAGCAAACGGCGGCACAACAGAGCTACAATACTCATTAACGTATGGATTTTTCTTGTACAAGTGCACATTGATAGGAAAAGTTGCATCGTAAAGCCGGATTTACGAGCGGAGTACGCTGCGCTGCGGCTATCAAATCATTTGTTACGCGCCGAACTTTATTCGCTTCGTGTGTGGCGTTGTGCTTTGCGGAGGTTTTATTTCAAACCGCGCATTAGTGACTGTTTCCCGACTGTTTCAATTTTGTCATTATACGTTCCAGCTTAATATTGAAAATGGAGAATACATGGCGTACACTATTCAAGAAGCTGTTTTCATGTTGTTATTAACACAATTTACATCAATTATTTTACATTTAATTTGCAATTAAGAAAGTTGTTGTTGAAGAATGGCACACAATAATGTAGCAATTATTCAGCTGCAAGTCCCTTCAACAACCGGCAACGCGATGTGCAAAATTAAGCCCGCTCCAATCGACTGTTAAGCGGAGAAGTACAATCCACCCTAACGAGCACCATTTGTGTGAACATAAATTTGAACAATGCTTCGAAAAGTGCATTTAATCAGAGACGAAGTGCTTGGGGAAGCAAGTAGTAAATACATATGTTCGGGTCACGGGGGGGGGGGGCTGGCTGTGATTTGGGCCGGGAGGGAAAACGAACCCTTGCACTACCCTTACGCTCCGCCGCGCCGGCAGCGTTGACACACTGCCCAAAATCCGTTTTACAAGTGGGCACCCGCGAAGGACCCGGCTGGGGCACAGAAGGGGTGATTTTTTCCCAATTTATCATCGCCACTTTTCGCCCTGACGCGAACGGGTATCAAAATACAATTTACAAGCACCCAAGCTGCTCGCTTGCAGATGTTCAAGTGGGTGACTTTTTACAACCCCCTTGCCTCTTTTCGCCCATTCGGTGCTTATCACGAAAGCCTCCCCCTTCCCTCCCATTTTACAGGACACAACGGGAAATGCAATCAGTGGCACACACTGTGAGTGTGTGTGTGTTTGTAAGTACGCGAAGGAAATGCACAAAAAAGAAAACATACACGCCACCCAAAAAAAAACAGCACACTTGCGATGTGATTTTTGGCACTATAGATGCGAGTTGACACGTGAAGACCGGCATCCATGCGCCACCATACCCAATGCAGCTCGTGCCCGGATGAAGTGCAGCGAAATATGGATGACAAAATGTTTTGAAATGATAAATGTTTCATTCGGTAAAAGTGGCGCGAGCCCTCGCCGCACTCGCGCCAACTCGCGCCAGTGAAGCTAACCAAAAGCATGCCAAATGTGAGCAGCGTTGCACAACAGGATATGATTTATTTTACTCCGACAGATGCTGCTGCTGCTGCTGCTTTCGACATGTCAACACGTCACGTGGAGATGTAGCTGCCTCGTTGTTCTTTTTTTTTTGTGTGCCCTGTTTTTGAAATCCAACCAAAAATAAAGCTTTCCCAGGCAATGGCAAAAAGAAACCATGTCCCCTGTTGTTCCACTCTCTAGCACGTCCAGCTGCATCCTTAAGCTGGGGCAATTTTAGCAAAGCTTAAGTGAAAGCATCCCTGTAGAATGTAACCAAACTGTTGGTTAGACATGACAAGGGGACAACAAAAAGGCAAAATGATGCTATCAAATAGCCATTACTGCTCCGCATGGGAAGCGGCAAACAGAACACAACGAAGCGCTGCACACTGCAATAGTTTGTTGTATTGTTTGGAAAGCTTTCACATAGGTATCAAATGGTACAGACGGGAAAATAAACATAGAAAAGAAACACATTATATTTCAAATACAAACATACCTTCTGCGAAAATAATAAGTCTGACATATGAAACGATATAATTTATATATTTATTTTCCAAAGTCCTGTGATAACTATCTTCTGTTGAAATCAAACGAGCTGTGGAGTATGCGGATTGCATACTTTTAGGCAAATTTGTAGCCGAGCGAACCATGGCTGCAATCCACTCAACAAATATCCTAAAGTTATGCAATCTGTATGGAAAGTGGTACTTTTTACTGCCTCTTTCACTGTATCTGCTGCCAATGCTTAACAGAAGGTGTTAGTTGGAAGATGGAGTGATAACTATAACTTTCATAGTTAACACCCTTCCTTCAGAACATTCTTTGCAGGCCCTTTCTACTTAATTGCCATTTCTTTAAATACCTTCTACCCCTAATCTCTCGTAATCTTCGACTGCCAACTGTCAATGTCAAAGTTCCACAGCTTCCAATGCCATAGCTCTCGTTCGGTCCATTTTCGTTTGATTGACTCCAAGCTCAAACTACACAAAACTTACCGATGAACTGTGGATCATATTTCCTTTCCGATGCGATTTTCCAAAACTCCTCTCTCCAGTTTCCTACTTCCTTACGGTGACCCTCACGACCCAACACGAACAGCTGCCGATGTTTGTACAAACAGCCCCAATCCTGCTTTACAAGATCCAGCAAGACACGGCGGCACGGTGCTCTGAGGGTTGGAGCAGTTGCAGGAAACATCATGCCGTATCCGTTTGCAACTCCGCTCTTCATTCAATATTGATTCGATTTCGGATAAAGTTCAAAACTTAAGATTGGCACCGACTAAAAGCAAACAATGGAATATATATCTCTCGTTCCACGGCGCACTGATCGATCGGCACACAATTCTTCTGGTGGAGCAATCGTCGGAAGTGGTAGTTGGACGCTACCAGTCACCAGGACAAGAAGGCAAGTGTTTGTACATCGTCTTTGCTTCGTACAACGTTTGTGCGTTTGCGAGCCAAATGGAAATCCGAGCCCCTCGTTTACGAAAGACATCCAGCATCGAAGCCCCGTTCCACCGAACTCCAAAACGATCGCAATCCAGGTAAAATGAGATAAGTATTCCCCGTACTATAGGATGGACGATAGTGCTGAAGTACGCTCTTCTGCTTGCAGGATGGCAAAAGTTACTGCTGCTTTTCTCAAGAGATCAACGAGAAAGAGAAGAAGAAAAAAACACTCAACAGACACACAGTTTAGCTTCAAAGAAAATTGACTCCAGGGCGCCGGTGTGCGATGGTGCACCCAACTAGGGGGTACGTCACCTGGCCCCGAGTGACAGCATTGCCTGCATGGAAGAGCGGAACTGTACGCTATGCGAAACATGCGCTCTTGTCTTGTCTTTGCTGCCGAAGGCAACTTGGAAATCGAATGCCGAAAACGGATCCTTCCGTCAGCGTGGCAGCTTCAATAACTATTTCGTTTTTCTTTTCGTTCGCAGTACACCGGTGCCGACCTCCCTCACTCCCCACTGCGAAATCGAACTCATCATAATCAGGAAGCGTTCCGATGCGTGTGCAATGTGTATTAGGAAATAGAGGGGGGGGGGGGACATATCGGAAAGCTTCTGACGCATCCGTCAGGTGCAAGACGCAAGTTTGTTTGAGCAGATGCAATCATTTATTCTAGAAGGTTTGCCGATCGCTTTCTCAGCAATTGCCTTACGCTAAAAGCCATAGCGTGGAGAGAGCTGAACACACACACGCACATACCAATCCAATCCAATCCAATCATTCCTTTCAAGTCTTCGGCAGATACGTAATTGAATTCGGGAATTATGATCCATTTCAGCATTTTCCATTTTCTTCCAAAACCTCCGAGATGGATCTTTGCTGCTCCGTGTGCGGTACGCAGAAAAAGGGCCCCATAACTTAACTGTGGGTGGAAATGTGTGTTCTTCTTCTTGCTTCTCAATTTTCCCCTCCCTCTCCTTCCCCGCCATCGTTATGCTCAAGTCAAGAGGATTTAGACTGAGCAAGAGAGAAAGAGAGCGCGTGAAAAAAGAAACCACTCGAAACGAAGTGAAAAGAAAATCCACTCGCTTACCGCGAGAGCGCGATGACATGAGCTGAAATGGATGGTATTTCAATTTCTGCATCCGACGCCATTAGTTGTTGTGGTTAATGGTTGATTAAAAATTCATTCCATCATTCGTGGCGCCGCACAACGCGACGTTTCCGTTCCACCGGCACTGGCAGAACCATGCCATGCGCTAAGGCATGCGGTGGAAGAAGGAATAAAAATGCTCGCTAAAACCGATCGCTCGCGCACTAGTTCACCGGTCGTTCCGGATTTTCCTTCTAGCCGGCCGGGTTAAGGAGCCTCTCGTAATTAGCTTCCACGCGTAGCTTCAGGCGGATCAGCTCGAAAGTCAATTAGTGAGGCGCTGAGTTCAATTCATCAAAACTCAAGCCCGGCTGCCTACGCCGCTGCTGCTGAGATGAGATGAGATGCTATTAACAGTCCACAGTGGATGATTGGACTGGGCACACTGGTGGCTCGGCAGGCATTCCAATGGAAAAGCAAGACGAGTGCAGATTGCCGCGCCGTAGCGTAAGAGCAGCTGAAAGTGTAGTGCCATTAGTGCCGTATAAATGGAAGCTATCCTTGAGTAAAGCGAAGCTTCTTAGCTTAATATGGTTGCTTTTACGCGATGATAGCAGATTGAAGAAATACTCCGTTCCAGCCATGCACATCGCACAACAGATCAAGATATTGATACTACTATCATCATCAAAATTGCTTACAATCTAGTGCAATCTCACAGCAAAACTATGTAATTAGAGGTGGAAAACGCCTACATTTAGGCAACTTACCCGTCAAAACCCCCTTCATTATGCATAACGCCAGTATACTGCTAAATACAAACGTTTATTTGTAATAAGTTATCTCACAAAACTCATTTATCCTCGAAAAACGTCCCATCAACACTTGCCGTAAATTTCTCATAAGCCATGCATAAGAAAATTCGTAAGTTTCTGCATGAAATTGAACGATTATTAAGCCTTTTTCTACCAAAATCTCTCAATTTCACCATTTCACCAAGTGTATCATATGTGTCACAAGATCTAAGCAAAAAGCTCGCGTCACTCTACCGCCTTTCGTTGAACGCATCTTCAAAAACTGTTAATGCAATATGCGCTGCGGAGTGGCACACATTTCACTGCCACAACCTTTCGAAATCGGGCAGGTTTTCGCACCCGAGGTCGTCTTAATAAGCATCCAGCACCCAACGCCTGATGATTGCCTTTTGCATGTCTCACAACCGTTTGAGCAACGTTATTAAAACCGTACTCCGGGCGCACAAGCCCGCGTCACGTTTCGATGTAGACGATTTTACGAACGGAGCAAAACCCAACCGCACCGCATACCCGTTCCACTCCCAGGATGTTGTCCGTTTCTGCACCCCATGTCCACTGGAAGCGCAAAGAACGGTGTCCTGAACGACCCAAAAACAGGACGGGTGAACGAGACGTGTGCGTGTGTGTGTTCTTGCTAGCACAGTCGGTAAACTGGCACCTCCGGTGTCTGTCAACGCGGATGTCGAACTTTTTGATTTCTCTAATTAAACGAATAGCGAGCGACCGTGCGATGGTGTTGCATGTGTGTGTGTATGTGCGGTTTGGTGCAATTCATAAATCGTTGTGCTTGCCGTGCAAAGTGTAGCATTAGCCGTCCCCGGCCGACCAACCACCCAGAATGCTCAGAGGATGGTGCGTTTGTGCCTAATGCTGACGCAAGATGACGATGTCGATGACGATGATGTTTGCAGCATGTTAGCATGTAAGGGGGAGGGAAGGGGGGGGACAGGGCACGGTCACTGCTGCACCCTGGGCCTGCACAAGCCTGGATAGCACGGCAAATCTTCAAACCCTGGTACAAAATGGCCCCTTCGCTAGACAAAAGCGTGTGCCCGATGTTAATGTCGCTCGTTTATGTGGAACGAGCTTGTTCCTACGCACCAACGCCGGGACACTGACGAACGAACCGAGGGGTGCAACCACACATTTCCGGTGCGACAACCACAGCAGCAGCAGCAGCAGCAGTAGCATCACCAGGCCACCCGGTTTGTGCGATCGTCGGGGTTTTTCGTGCAGCATTGCATTGATTGAAAATTATTTTAATTGGACTTATTGAAGTGTTAAATTTATTTTCTATCGATGTGACAACAGCTGCGTACCGGTGAACCGGCGAAACGGCCTGCCGTACGGATACAGCAAACGGATGCCCGAAAAAGCAGTCGACATAAATCGATCGCAACGTGGGCAACTCGCAAGGCAGGAACAGCAGCAGCAAATGGCAGCGAACGATTGAGCGAACGAACGAACAAGAACCATGTCCCATTCCGCACGGTGTTCGACTAACATACGGATGACACTACCGGCGCTGCCAAACTCGGTACAGTACGAACACGTACGGCACCCGCCCCTGCCCCGCTACCCTGGAGGCAGCTCAGGGCAGTTGTATCTATAGGCCTCAAAGCGCACCCGTTTCCGGTCGCGGAAAAATCGGAAGCAAAACACTTTCGCCCCCGGTTTTTGCGGTGAGTAGGCTTAGCCGTTTGTCCCCTACACGCACGCACACACACACACACAGGCCAGAGTGTCCGCAAAAGGCAACGTGATTTTCAATTATTTTAATTTTAATTGAATCCTAAATGGCCAACGTTGTCCCCGGCTGTCTCACTGCGACCATTATCGCCATGCGACCCTAAGTCGACAATTGTAACCGGGCGCTTGTGTGTGTTCGTTACGTTGCTGGCGGATTTTTCTTTTCCAGACATTCCCGTTCCCGTCCCGTGGCGTCATCCGATTTATCTATGCTTCTATGCTATGGCTTACTTTGGTTTTAGTGTTCTTGTGCTCTGGCTGGCCGTCGAAAAACATCAAATAGTGGTACGTGTTTCGGACGATTTTTAGTTACTTCCAATAAAGCTCAGGAATAGACACGCATGTCGTCCAATGTTCACCAATAAATCGTTTTCCCGGCGTTCAGTTTTAGGTCTGACAAGTAAAAAAGGGATTTACCCTGTACCTTGATTTTATTGACTGCATGAAATACTTTTATATAGCTCAATGGTTATCAAAAAGATACCCTTTTTTTATTCCAAACCCTTTAAACCTTTACCTTTATGTATTCGGTGCATTCAAAAAGAAAAAAAGCAAAAGCTTTGCAGGAGCTTTTTAAAACGTTAAAGCTTTCGATTTAAATTGCCCTCCAATGATACTCACTTCAACGTCGATTCACATTGGTTAATGGTTGTAAATGAGCATTAATTAGTGCAAAATAATGATGAGCACTAAAACATGGGCAGCACAATAGATGAGCGGTTTAAAAATAGTAAAGCCAGCCCCAGGATCCGGTTGGTATGGAAGCAATCTCCACTCCCCTTCATCACGCCAAACAATCGTTCACCGTTGATAGCGTAATGGAGAACATGGAAAAGGGGTCGAGACGAGACGGGAGAAAAGATGTGAGGGTAAGAAAATTAAAATACCATTTAAAAACTTTATCTGTACGCAGCCTCGCCGCTCTAGCCGTCATCCGGCCCCGGAGGTTAATTTGCTGCGAGTGCTTCGGCGGAAAACTTGTGGCTCAGGAAAGTCGGTGAAACAACACACGCCACGGAATCCCCCGGACAGACTACTGACTGTGCAGTGGGTAAGGTCCCGAGACATTCCTCAGCACTCAGCAGGCGAGAGGGATGTTCGTGAGTATTGGGGAACGTGGCACAGGACACAGTTTGCAATGTAGCATAAAAGTTGATAATCACGAAAACAAGTGAAAGGTGCGATGTTGCTGATGGCTGCACCAAAACGGCCCCACTCGGTGCACCGAACTGGCCGGGGCGAGTGGCGAGGGAAAGCAGGAGCGCAACATCAACCAGCCACCGGGACCGGGGAGGGAAAGTTTGTGTTTAGCAGGCAGTTTTGAGCTCGTACGAAGCGAAGGCAAAGTTGGCACAAAGCTAAAGTCGCCCGCTAGTGTGACTGTGTGCGTCTGGTCTGGTTGGCAACCAAGAGGCCAAAGCCCTTCCACACAGAACGTATGGGTGTGTGCTGGAAAGCATAACAAAATTAAAACTAGCTTGCAGGCAGGGCACAAGACACAACAAGAACGCCTACATAAGGGCTATCTGGGGGGCACTTCCGTTGAAGGGCTGGAAATAAGTTTCATAATCTAATTTAAATTAAATGGCAGCAATTTTTTGGTTTCGCTGTTGGGCCACGTGCTCCATGGGCACGTCTTTCTCAGCCTGGTGCGCTTTCTTGCCAAGCCTTTCGCCTTTCGCTTGATGGCTTCATTCGAAGTTGCTGCCAGTTACGCTGCCAATGCCGCCGTCGGCAGCCAACCCATACGCCCGGGTGCGATTGGGAAACGCGGCCGTCTGCCCGGAGTCGTTCGCCCTGCCTGAGGTTCGTCTCCGGTTTATTATCCTGTCGGGAAACAATTTCCTTCCCGTGGTTGCTGCATCGCATTCCCGGACGAGCGTCGGTGCGAGCAACCGGGGATGAGTGCTTATCGTATGGCTGCTGCTGCTGTTGCTACTGCGTGTTGCAAGCTCCTTGTGTGTGTGTGTGTGGGCGCCATTACGACGGTGCATGAGGGCGGGTGGGCGCCCGGGCGGATATGGATGTTCGAGTGCTCGATTTTATCCTGATGCTCATGTAAAAGAGTGCAGCAAACGATTTGAGCGACGGAAAAATCGCTGTCGACGGTCGACGCTATCCGGCTATGCAGCGAGAGCTCCCTGCTCCGTGTTGGGATTGCAGCTGTAATGCGCTGAAATTATGCATGCAAAACAAGATTAGACATCGTAAATTGCAATCCAATTACGAGAATAGATTTGATTTGCCGGGGCGTAAATGCGAAAGAACTAACTGCGAATTAGGTTTTTCCTTCTTCTTTTTGTGTTGTATATGTTCAGCGAGTGTGACGGACACAAACTGCGCAGGTGAAACTGCATGAAAGAGCTGCGTTGTTTGTTGATATAAATAAGCGAAAGTATCCACTATCGATGATTACGGTGGTGTGGAAGTGTATAATTGCTATAATTTCAGTACACACTATCAATGATGCCCTTTCAACTCTTGATACTACAGACTAATTGAGTAGTACTTACTAGTCGTTAGTGTTCCTCTTTATGTTGCAATATATCTCAGGTTATCAATTTCCAAGCAACTTATTTGTTTTTCGCAGATTTCTACAAGGGTTTACAAGAAAAGTAAGCGACCGCAGCATATTCCATTCCTAGCTTCGATCAGGCGATCTTTAATGTGGAAGTTTAAACGCTAGCCACAACAACATGTTAATATCTCACATGTTATAGCGTTAGTTGAAATCATTGACGTTATTTTCGGACGATTCCTTGGTAGAATCGTCAAGTGATACAACCTAACTGTATGCCATTGAAGGGTCCAGGGTCAGAGTCGTCCAAGGTCGGAATCGGAGTTGTCCGGAGTCGGACTCGCCCAGAGTCGAAGTCAGCTGGAGTTGATTCTGATTCCGGATGACTTGGGTCGACTCCGAACGACTCCTTCTTCAGACGACTTCTACTCCCGAAGACTCCGACTCTGGCTCACTTCGGTCGACTCCGGATGCCTACGGTTCCGGATGACTACGACTTCGACTAAGAACAAATCCGACCCTGACCGAATCAGACTCCAGATGACTCTACCTCCAGATGACTCTATCTCCAGATGACTCTATCTCCGGATGACTCCGACTCCGGATAATGCTAGCCACACTTACCTTCCGGATGCGGTTCCGCCATTTTCAGAGTAGGATCGAAGTCGAATTCTTGCAGACTTTGTCCACCACTACTTGTATCCAATTGACACTTACGTTCCGCTATTTTGGATCCCGTCATTTGTGTGCAAACATTTAAAAAATCGTTTTATTTTCCTTTTTTGTGTTGGAAACAATTGACAATACACGATAAACGAAAAGTTAAAATATCGATTCAAGCTTTTTTTAAAATATTTATTTACTCCAAAAACACAATTCATCCACCCCAAACAAACACAACACGAATGCTATCTGGTTCACCAGCTCCGTACGAGTGCACTTTTTTCCAATTCCCATCGAGCGGGGGCAAAATCCAAAGTTGATGAATATAATTCCAAATTGAATCCCGAATACTTTCGGCACAGTGTCCAAATCAGAAGCGGCAGTTGGAAAAATTTATTTAGAAAACTTTCTTCCCCTCCCCTCCACACAATGGCATTCTATCTGGAAGGAAACCTCCCTAACTCTCTCCCATCCTGAATGCCAGTGCGAGTTGACGGCGTGAGGCATCGAGAAAAAGAAAGAGCCAACGAAACAGAAAAAAGGCGAATCTCTTTGCAAATAGTTTGGCAAGGCAAAACTTTTCCAGCTCGAAGAGCTTTATAAAGTGCACCGCATTGTGTACAACATCGTCGTACATGGGGACGGCCAGTTTCGCCAGCTCAGAGCGCAAAGCAAAGGGTGCCGAGTGCGGGAGCCCTGACGAATGCAAAGAGGTCACCTGCTTCATCAATTTCTTATCTTCACCTGTGCCTTTACAAATGCCTGGGCTGTGTGTGCCACCATTGTGTGTGTGGGCCTCCTTTCCAACGGACGAACAACAGCAGCAGCCTGTTCCGACGTTCCGATGTTCCATTTGCTGGGTGACAATTTTTGAGTGAAAAGAAAACGAAAAACGGCACAGCCAGCAGCCAGTGCACATTGGGCAAACGCCTGTATAAAAATCGAAAAACCAACTTCATCGCAGGTTAACACCATAATCATTTTCTTAAAATAGATACTTAAACTTAGTTGAAACCAAAATATTTCACGTTTTTATCTTAAACTTACCGAGATATAGGCCATCAAAGTGTAAACTTTGTGTTTTTTGTCCCAAATTTGAGCTATTTTTCGACCGAACATAAACCATCATATTTTAGTATATGATGGTTAGATTTTGATAGTTAATGTGTCATTGGAAAGGTTTTTTGTCATACTTTGATGTTATGTCAGAATATTTTGCAAAAACTTGTTTTTAAAGTTCATTAATGATTGAAAACCAAACATCACTGCCGAATTTTTGGATATTTTCATTTTGGAGAGTGAATTTTTTTATGATTCGACTCGATTTCACTCGTGTGTCGTATATCATAGGAAAGGTCAACATTTTCCCTACGTTTTGACGTTGAAATTAGCTGCGACCATCCGCGACCCCGAAAATTATTGAACATTTTCTTGAAAATAGCGCGAGCGATTTTGACCTGTTGTTGTATGAGCCATACACCACAAGTATCGAACTACCTGTCATAAACGGGCATTTGAAACAAACAGGCATAATAAACAAAGCTGAACCGAGAAAAAACAGTTTGAAAAAGATCGTAAGATAGGAATCAGCTCTTTTCAAAACTAACCATGAAAAACTCGGCTTTTTTAGCGCGTAATACTTAAAAATCGTTTTTAGTAACGAACTTACTCCGCCTTTGCTTTATTTCTTAACAATAATTGTTGATGCTGTTAAGTACTACACAATAATTTAATGTTGTGAGCGATAATTATAAAGGTTTTTTCGCTGTCTTGACGATTTTAGTACAGGACTGCCCTGTGTAGTAAGAGCAATGGTATTGAATGAAGAAAAACTGCAATAGCACGAGGAATTGATTTTCATCCCGGCGTTTGTATGGCCGTTGCCCACTGTGCAGTGGTACGTGGTACAAACCGCAGTGCGCAATAAATCATCTGCGGGTAGGATATTAACGACACACCGGACCCGCCAACAGAGCCCGACGCTGAGGCGGAGGACACTGTATTGCCATCATCATCATCCCACTCCCCTCTCCCCAAAAACTGCAGCTCCAAGATCGACTTTGGGCGCTCGCGGTTCCCCCCAAAAGTGCTATAAAACAAAAACTTTTTCCCGTCCCTTTGTGCGAACGGAGTGGTGCCACTGCCGTACGCGTTTGCCGATAGCATTTTTCGGCACAAAGTGCGAGTGCGGGGCCACAGAACCCCTTTCAGGCGTTTTGCTCATCCCCCCGGACGGCAAAGCGCCAAAGCGACCCGCTTCATTGTAAAAGTGCAGAAGTTAAAATGAATTTCACCAAAGTTTAATGAGGTGTGTACAGTCGGCCGTGCAGCAGCGATCTCGGGCCATCTCGGGGTAGCTGGGGAAGGGCAGCCAGGACGGCCAGAAAGTCTTTGACAGCCCTTGTGCCGTACCCGTACACCAGTGTGCTGCTGCTGCCGAAAGTGTGGACCGAAAGCGCCGAACCAAGCCGTGTCGATTATCACGAAAAAGACGACAAAGGGGACGGACGGGGAGCGGAAGGACAAGGACAATGGTAAAGGGGAAATGGGTTGCATCCTTCGCTTTCCGGTACTTTTCCTGGCGTAGCGGAAAATACAATTGTGGTAATGCGGTGGGCTCTAATTCATGTGTGAATGTGCTTTCTCGTGAAAGCAGCGCTGCCAGTGAAAACGCTCCAAGAGTTTCTGTGCCACCCAGCCAAAAGAGCCTGTGTGTGTGTGTGAGGGGAGGTCCCTTATCTCGTCTTTTGCCTCATCCAAGACGGGAGTGGGAAAATGTGCAATGGAAATGTGCATAGTTTATCTCGTTGCTCAAGCGACTGACGAAGGAAGGAACGATTCCCTCTCCCCCCCCCCCCCACCCATTTCCCGAGCTTAAGCCCGACAATACCATGGGCCCCCAGAAAATGCACCGACTCCACACTCGCTCGGGCCGGAAATGCAGCCGGTGTGAGATAGTGCGATGAGAACGGGGGAAGGAGGTGAAATTGCATTGTAAATTGGAAGATTTATATATTCCATTCAATGGATTCTGCTTCACTGGCAAAACCATGGGGTGGGGGGGGAAGTGTATTGCAGGCGACATCATTTTGTTATTCGCCTTTAGCCGCCTGTAACTCTCCTGCCTTCCAGCCTGCATTTTCGCACCAAACTACTTTGCCTGCTTTGGATGTGGGGCTTTGCGCGTTGCTAAGGACCGGGTTTCCACCTCTGGTTGCTTCGTCACCAACACCACCAAACGAAACTTTTCAACGCTCATCCTTCGCAGCGGATTTCGGGAAGGGAAGGCGCACGTGCCGAAGGAAATGCATCTCGCCTGTGTAGTATCACGCTTGGAGAGGGGGGGAGAGAGAGAGAGCGATCGTAATTGAATAGATTTAAGTGACACATTTCGCCACATGCTGATAAGAAGTGGTTCCTTTGCGTATCGTTATTTTTCTTTTTTTTTTTGTATGTGTGTGTGTGTATTTATGCTTCGGACAGCAGATGCGTTCAGGTGTGACGCTGTTAGTGCGACATATTTTTCATTATTCTGCTTCTGCTCATGTGTGTGTGTGCATTCGTGTGTAAAGTGCAGAGGATTTACTATCACTACCCTCATGCAATTGCATCTACATGGCAATCACAGTCGTACAGCTTCTCTGGCAAAATCGAAGAACTATGTTGTGCAATACCTGACAAGATGCTATCTAGAGGCAGTGTCTGATGGCTCATGTTTCTTTAGTATGTTGTCGTGTTTATTCTTCACTGTGAATTATTCTCTAAAGGAAATAGCAACTCATTTTTACGCTTTTTTAGCGACAAAGGTTGGTCTAGATGAAAATCAAAGTCGTTCTGGGTTTTAGATATTTGCACATAAATTAATTAGGTAACAAAATCGTCCCATTTTGATGACTAGCATACGTTTCTATAACTTAATGGTAGCATTTTATCGCAAGGATAGCAGAAAAGACAACCCAAAACCTTACATCAACAGTGCATAAAATTGTTAAAAATATTTCCCATAAAAACTTCGCTTCAAACCTGCACAAAAAGGACCATTCTCCCCTAATAAACCGCTCAAACGTTCCATAACGATGATAAGCTCGTGCAATCATCATCGCAATCAACCCATCCACCACCAGCAACCGTCCGCCCGATCCTCCTAAAGCCAGTCACAGTGAAAGGATTGGGTGCCGCGACTAAATATCCCTACACCAAACTTGTTCCTATTTATAATCCTAATTTATATTCTTTCCCTCAAACGACTCCACCGACTAATCCTACGAACGATGGTGCGCAACCCCCTCACACCCCCTTTAAAACCGTCAGCAGTCCGTCTTCGGCCGGCTGCCGGCATTGTCCTTTCGGATAATCCTTTCCCTCCGCCTCGGGACTCTAATCGGTGGTAATTATTCATTGTCGATCGAGGATTTCGCTATCCCCCGAGTCGTCGTCGTCGTCCGTCGTTGCTGGCAGGCTAACGAGTCGGGTAAAACTCGGCCTCCGGTGAACGGATTGTCACCGCACTTGAGTTTGTCCCCTTTTTTTGTAGGTGTTACTCCAGCTTCACTCGCACTGATTACAGATCCATTTCGCACCGATCGATCCCGGGGAAGTGTTGGGGAGTTTTTTTTTCTTTTTTTTTGTTTTATTTGCTGTGTTTTTCCCGAGACAGGCAGGAAAGAAAAAGGACCAAACAAACCTTCCCTTTTTTAGGGCACGGTGTACCTAGACAAATAAAATAATCCAAAAGTAAACGAAATCCTCCGCCCGTCCGAAATCGAGAATTGTCAGAAGTTTTAGATTAATTAAAAATATATCCCCATTACACTCGCGATCCCCATCCGGATCCCCTTGCCACAGAGTGCCCTCGCCCCAAACCCCCCTCCAAAGTGGGTCGGATAATCCTTTCGCTCGAGGAACGCCATGAGAATGGGCACGAAACAAATGAGGGTTGCCCGGGATCTTGACAACGATTTGTGTTAGGCAGAGCAAAAGAAAGCTGAAAAGGACCAGTGCGCCGAGATATTCTGGACGGCTGCGGTCACCCACATCCTCCACAGTGGCGTTGGGAATGGCGCCGTTGCGAAAAGATTGATGAATTACAACCACTAATTATTCTGATCGGTACAAATGGTACTCACTTGTTCGGTGCCGCTTCACCCCAACCTGGGTGGGTTGAAGTTGTTGGTTGGGAAGTGGAAAATACAACACAAAAACCACCACCACCACCACCCCCACCACCACCTCCTGTTGTTTAAGCAATGGGGTGTAGAGGAATGAGAGTAGTGGAGAAGAGCAAATACCACACTTGTACAGCAGTTGGAGTGTTCAGCAGCAAAAGCCAACAGAATGGGACTCATCCTGAATGACTTTCAATTGGAATCGATTTTTATTTATTCTTTGCTGGTTTTATGGCACAATCGGACAGGGGGGAATGAGTGTTTGTTTAGCTTATTTTTTCTTTTACACCAGCACATCCGCCAGCCCTTCCCCCAGCTTTAATTCCTCCCGGTGCGGCCGCGGGAGCGATGTTCGTGATGCACGTTCTGCAGCGTCCCTGATCGTCCTTTCATCGTTGCTCCGCCATAGAGCCATAGACAGTACACGCTTGGATGGTGCGCTTTTTCAATCCACGGCCAAACGAATGCCCCCCTCCCCTCCCCCGATTTACCCCCGATAAGAACTCCATTTCTTTTGCGAGTTTTCCACGCTCTCGTTTCGCTCGCTCAGAAGCCGCACGGTTGCAGCCGCCTTTGTCTGCACCTGGGTTGAAACGTAATAAAAGGATGTGATTTATTTTTATCGTTGCAATGAAAGCATTATCTGTGCTGCTTTTTTTGCACCACCTCGCTCAGATCTTACTGTGTAAAGAATTGTTGTTTACGGGTTTTTTGCTACCTTTTTTGCACCATCTCCTGTGGCGTCTATTTCGATGGCGATAAGCGCCGCGGAGTGCGGAGGATATTGGGCGAATAAATCATACGCTCGGTGGTCTTCGAAGCGTCTTCGAGCTAGCGACCAATATTCGAGCTAGCAGAGAAGTGGGCGGAAATGCAATCATTATAATAAATGCAAATCATAAGCGATAAACCGATCGAACCGAACGGATGCAACGAGCGGCAAACCGTGGACGAGGAAGAGGAGGAAATGGTGCAAGTAATCATAATCGCTGACAGTAATTAAACGCAATGTGCATCATTGTTGCACTGTTTCGGGATGGTATTTGAAAGGATTCGGTGACTATGGGGAGTTTTTTTGCAATGTTGCTTATCAAGGTACTATTATTAAGGACTTCTTCTTCTTTTTGGCACAACAACCGTCGTCGGTCAAGGCCTGCCTGTACCCACTGGTGAGAAGTGGGCTTGGCTTTCACTGGCTTATTGTTACCATAGCAGGATAGTCAGTCCTATTACGTATTATTGACGTCTATTAGGGACTTGAACCCATGACGGGCATTTTGTTAAGTCGTGCGAATTGACGATTGTACCACGAGATCAGCCCATCAATATTAAAGACAGGGGTCTCCAAACTATTCAGCGCGCGGGACTCATTGCCTCACAAATAACGTTGTTGAGGATCATTTGAACGTTATCTTCAGAATGAGTGAAATCCCTTTTTGATTACAAAATACTAACTGAAATAAATCAAATTTCTACTGATTTCTTTTGTTGATTCTTGATTTTCGCCTTTGAAAAGTATATAAGATTTAAATTTTGATTAATTGGTAAAAAAGGCTATTTATCTTAGCCTTTACAAAGTCATCGCGTGCCACATAACAGGCTCTTGACGGTTGTAGTTTGGAGACTTCTGAATTAGGACATTAAATAATCGATAATTTAATAATTAAATAATGTCACCGATACAACTAATCCAACCAACCGCTCTTAATATAGTATAAGCCTGTATAAGGGAGATATTAGACAATCCCGAATAAAAATGCTTTCATGTTTATCTTTTCAAAATCTCAAAGATGTTCCACACCCTTTTGTAGCTTGTTGAATGCTAAGAACTGTACAAACATTACCTTCCTTCATTACAAACATACTGATTTTGGGATTTTAATGATTGGCGCTTTTTGGGGCAGTCCCGTGGTACAGTCGTCAACTCGAACGACTCAATAACATGCCCGTCATGGGTTCATGCCCAGATTGGACCCGTCCCCCCGTAGCAAGGATTTACTCTCCGGCTACGTGGTAATGAATTAAGTCTCGAAAGCCTGTATAGGCCGGCATGTCCGCGTAGGACGTTAGTAGAAGAAATAGAAGAAGCTTTTTGAAGCCATCTGCGAACTGATTTGGGATTCAAATTGTATTAAGTGCATTTGGAAGCAATCTGGAAGCACATCGTTACTGCTTAAAATTGACCAAGCTGCTCCATTCTCCTCCAAAAGACGATTGATGTTATCAGTTGCGATGGATTAAATAATTAATCAAAGCAAACCAATTAGGCTTTCATGTCTTACAAGCTTTTAACTAGCTCAAAAAAAAGCACATTAACACAACAATGCCACCGAATCCTCTTTTGTGCAAGTACAACTGCAACAAAAAGCAAGCAAGTCCGCTACTTAGCTAGTTAAACACTGATTGCCACTGTATAAAACATCAAACAGGTTCAGTTTTTTTTTCTTCTTCTTCTCGAAATCACAGTCAATCCTTTCCCTTTACTCTAATGTCATCATCCTTTGGCATTTTGTGCTGCACTGAACTTCAGTTTTCCTATTTTCCCATCCGCGCAATAGGGCCAGCATTTTTTTTTTTTTTCATCGCATTTCAGTAATTTGCCATTGAATCCGTCGTTAGCCGTGTTTTAATTATCAGGCCTGTGCTTCAGCCCAGGCACAACTCCCTCAGAACGCAGCTTTTAATTAAAGTTTTGCCTTCGGTTGAAAAGATGAATTAACAATTTGCCCCGTGTGTGTGCGAGTGAATTATTTCGTATGATTCGTCGGCTTTTCGCGGCCCATTGCACTGAGTGCAGTGATCTGTAATTGCACGGACCCTCGCCAACCCTCAAACGTAGGGTGCAAATGACTGTTTCAGCTTAGCAAAAGATTCTTTGTCACATCATTCTTTGCACCACATTTGCACAATGCGTTCTGTGGCAGTGAGATTGGGGGTTTCGCGATGCAGTGACGTGTTGCTTTTCAAAAGCTTCTCTGACTGCGTCCGAAAGCACACACTTATCTGTGTGGCACGGCAACAACACTCCAACAACAGAGAACGGGAATACGATACACACACCTACCCCACAAGCTGTTGACGTTCCGTAGTTTAGTAAATCTCATTGCATCCCGCCACCTGCATATAAAGCCCGAACGAACGCGACCGAACCGAACAAAACCTATCCAACTGTAACCTTTTCTGGGTGGCTTCTGGGCGCTCGTTCACGGTTTGTGTATGTGTATACCTTGCAATTAAATTCGTGTAGTCACAGTCAAGTGCAGCGGTGCAGTTGCCGTGGAGCCCACGCAGTTTCTTTTCATCTGTGGAACCATTCCCCTGGCCTTTGTTCTTGTCGGTCACATTTTAATATCCTGTGCGAGCTCTCTTGTTCACACTGCTTTACTCCTGTGCCAGTAAAACTTTTTAACATTTTCCCCCATTTTAATTAATGATAAGTGTTGGCTGGTCCTTCTTTTCTCTCTCTCTCTCTCTCTCTCTCTCTCTCTCTCTCGTGGGGTAGAAACTTTAAGAAATCCAGCTTACCGGCTTACAGCTCTACAGAAGCGACGACAGCGATGGGACACGATTCGTGCTGGAGCTCGAGGTGGAGAGTGTTAGCTGCACTGGTGATTTTCCAATGTGCCATTCTAATGGTACGATCTGACGAACCGAGACGCGATGCAAATGTAAGTTGATTGAGCGTTTGTGGTGTTGATCTTGCTGATCGTGGCTCTAAAATGTCCTCTGTTGCGTGCAGTACCCTCCACCGGAGTTGCTGGAGAAGATGAAACCAATGCACGATGCCTGCGTCGCTGAGACGGGTGCATCCGAGGGTAAGAATCTGTGAAACATTCCTCACAACGGGAACCACCTTCTAATCGTATCAAAAAACACACACACACAGATGCCATCAAGCGGTTCAGCGATCAGGAGATCCACGAGGATGACAAGCTGAAGTGCTACATGAACTGTCTCTTCCATCAAGCGGGCGTGGTGAACGATAAGGGCGAGTTCCATTACGTCAAGATACAGGACTTTCTGCCCGAATCGATGCATCTGATCACGCTCAACTGGTTCAAGCGCTGTCTGTATCCGGAGGGCGAGAACGGCTGCGAGAAAGCATTCTGGCTGAACAAGTGCTGGAAGACGCGGGACCCGGTGCACTACTTTTTACCGTAGTGAGCTTTTTGTTTGTCCTCTTTTTTAACTACAAGGTTGCTTCATCCATAAGCCTTGGGAGAGTTATTTTGATTCATTATGTGGTTGAGTACAAATATGTGGGATAGTTGATACATTTAGCTACAAAGATTGCTAGGTATTAGATATTTACATTCTTGTGGTAACTCATGAGGAATCCAGGGGTCAGAAGAATTAATGTAGAAAGAAAGAGGAAAGCATTCTAGAGCAAAAGGATATCAAGGTGTAATCTTTTTAATGGAACTAATTACTTACTCACTTACTTATTCTTCGCTTAAATTGCTTTGCGGTCATGGTCTGCTGCAGTAGTATCCAAACCCGATCACGATCTCGGCCTCTAATAACGAACGCTTTCACACCATATTGCAACCTCAACTTAGGCCTACCACCTTAGCTCTGTCTCTGTGAACAACCTATAAAGACTTTGTCACGATACAAGCGAATAAAACGACCATCCCACAGGAGCGCACAGGATATCGTCATTGTATCATTTCCAATATTGTCATTCCACACACTCGAAGCACTAACATCCTTCTGAGTAACTGAGTCTCTCCAACGCGACTAAGAGGATTTAGTCAGTGACCGTACCCCAAAGGCATCTTGGAGGTGAACTGCTTCCTCAAGCTATTATTGAACGACCGGCAGCCAACATCCTTGCCCGTAACTCAGCTTCCATGCTGCTGTCAATGCTGACCTTTGACCCGAGATAGGTGAGAACTTGGAAGACTTCAAAAGTGCGTTCGCCTATCCATACGTTACCCTTACGTAGTTCTGGGATTATAAGTTCTCTGCCACAGACCAATCATGTCTAAATCTATATCCCCGTATGCAAGAATCTGGGTTGTCTTATAAAAGTATGTACCCGAGGATACCGTCCTTGCGTAACGGATGACCCTCTCTAGCGCCAAGAATAGGTGATCGACAAGTCCATTCCCCTGGCGCAACCCCCTCGGTAGTAGCAAAAGGCTTTGTGATACTGTTAATTATTGTTTTTAATTTACCGACACCAAATTGACACCGACAGCCCGAATTAATCACAATGTAACTCCTCCAACTTTAACTACACATAAACCGCCTATTTTATTAGCCATCGCTAAACTACAATTGCAACAGCAATGCTGGGAGGCACTCCTGGAAATTCAATCTTTATATTCCCCTTCAAAAAAAACAATCAAACTTGGACCAACTTGTTTCAGTTCGGTTGTAAAGCGCACTTTATCTTCTCGCAAGACTGGAGGAAAGTTAGGACAACAATGGTTCTTCAATGGGTTTATCGGTCTCCAAACAGCACTCACACCGGGAGGGGGGAGATGGAATATATTTCCACACTTCCTGGCATCGGAATGATTAGAGAAAGCAATCTTCAGTCCACAAAAAAAAACACCCTCCTCCAACCTTCCCTCCGTGTCTTCGCATCTTGATGCGTTCCTTTTGTCGCGGTGTTTGCTGCCTGTGTGCCTTCTTTTACCAGCGCTCGTCCGGCCCGCGGGCAATGGCTAAGAAATTAAAACTTATTATCAGCGCCTAATTACGCCTCTCAAGCTTGGGAAGGGGGAGGGGGGCTGTAGGGATAACGCCATCCCTCAAGAGTCGCAAGAACCGGTCTCCGGACCGGTGAGTGCGATGCAAAATTTGGAATATCATTAATCAAAGTTTCGGACCAACGGCGAGGAAAGAATATGACCAACCATCTCCATCCCAACCCCCGCCAACCGAACCGGATGGCTGCAGGATAAGAGTCGCAAAACTCTCACTTGGTCGAGAACAACACCAACGCCAAAAAAAAAAAGGCTCCAAATTACCCTTCGCGAAAAGTTAAAGCGAAACAACAATAACAACGTCAATCGAGCTGTGTTCGTTCGTCTCTGTTAACTAGATGCTGTAGTAGTTGGTGGAAAAGTGGCAAAAGAAGCGAAAAGTTGACACCAAAACGGGACGAAGCAACCATTGCAATAAAAGTGAGAAAACGAAAAGTGTACACAGGCAAAACAGAAAAGAAAGCGAGGAAAAAGGACTAAAGGCACTGTGGGCCAACTCAGCAGCACCCATATTGCCAAGTGCAGTGGCAAGAACATGAAAACACTGTAAAACTTCATCCCACTTTCTCTCTGATAAAGTATCGCCGTAATCAAGCAAATTAAAATGTAAATGAAGAGCCGGGCGGTACCAGTTTTACGCAACTGTTGGCCACTCGTCGTTGGGTGCGGAACGCGCGACGGTCGCCGATCCTCCAATCGCGCATCCATTTGGCTAATTAAAAAGAGAAAAAGGAAGCATCAACCCACCACCCCTTGCGTGCAAAAAAAAACCTCCTTAGGTGCAGCTTCAGTGCAGTACAGCAACAGTACAGTTCAAGAGGTGTTGCATTGGGGAATACGCGGGCCATCGCTGTGATTCAAAGGGGGCGTATGGCCCTTGGCAGATTCAAGGAAGCGTATATGTTTGCTCTACTTTATCTGAACTCTTTTCTTTAGGTATGTATGGGGAATAAGGACTTTGGAGGAGGGAATGGGAATAGGCATCATTTGTGTGTCATTCTCTTGCTACTAAAGCTGAAGGTACTGGCCTGTGCTATTGGGACCAGGTATCAAGTCATCCAAATCTCCTTCCTAACCTAATACACCCTGTCGCAATTTGCGACTCCTTGGATAACGTTCAGGAGGAAAATGTTTTTTTTTTTTTTCTAGAAACTCTGGAGAACTAAAACTGCTGCTTATGATGAGATTGCAAGAGCTTTACAAAGAATTTTCTGATGTACTGGTACATTGGGGGACATTGCTCCTTAAACTCCTGTGCTCCAATATATGCTAACTAGAAGGAATCTATAAACATTGTAAATAGCAGCGAAGGCGTCTCGGGATTATTGAAGATCCCATACAAAGCAGCAGTTATTGAGATGGTGCGCCTTGGATTCCTTCGCTTGTTTTACTAGTTCTTCCACCAATCGTACCCTTTACTATTCCAAGATAATCTTCCATCGACATCTTTGGGGTCGATGAAGTAACTGAATACTCGTTAAATGAATGATATGGAACATTCAAACTGCCGGAGATTTGAATCAAATTTTCAAGAGGACAGCGTAGTAGCTGCCGGATCAGAGCCATCCGTAAGCGACCAAAAGTCGTTCGGATCTACCCGTACCGGTAGTAATAGGTTCAGTAGGTGCAATGATTCTGGTAGCTGCAGGTAATCATAAGCGACATGTTACCCGATGGTACAGCAAAATCGCGTCGGGTCTTCAATCTACTTTGGCCCCGCCTGAACTAGTTGCACCAATGGATCGGAATCACGCATGCTTTCTTACGCATACTGATCCTTGGGATCAACTCGAACAACCTATTAGCGCATTCGCTGCATTCCACGGCTCGGAATCGATTCCGATAGGTTTGCATGGGCTAAGATAAGTAAGTAGCTTTAAACTACATTTGTTTTTTTTTAAGAATTGATTGTCCTTTCCAAAGTGTTGCTATAAGCTTTGTCCAATTGGTCCGTATTTTGAGAGCGATTGTTACCTATTTTCATATCAGTTCTCGAGGATGATGATACTACAAAGAAAGAACACAGTTAAGAATAGTTGCTGTAACATACATTTTTTCGTCCTTTATCGATCAGTAAGCCCATCCGAACACAGGATATTGTGTTTTTTCTGTAGCAAATCCTGTAATCAATCAATGAACTGTTAGACCATCTGTGTAAATATAACATTTGCTTTACAAAATCATCAACAACAACGAAATACCATTACAAACCAAGTGGCGAAGCTACAGATTTCTTTCTGGTGGATACGGACAGAGAGAACAAGCAAAACGCCTCGAAAGAACATACCCACTGACCATTGGACAGCATCCTTACCTACCAAACACTGGACACATCGCATCGATTAGAAAAACACGATAAGAAACACTGTAGGCTTGTAGGGTTCAATAAACATTGATTTGTATTGTTATACCGATCTCGATGTTACATATGATCTTCACATCCGGGAACCTGCTCGGAACCAAAAACCGGTGGCGTCCCGTACACGTACACGAGAGGACCGCTTAGCAGTAGAGGAAGGCGATACCGCCCACCCTCACACACACACCCTCCCCTTTTAGGCCTTGACGGCGTATCGGCGGCGGGGGAACTTCGCGCGTTTACGCTGCTCCTTCAGCGTCAGTCTCCTGGCGTCACGGTAGGACAGGGCCTTGCGCATCGCGCGGGTCTTCTTCGGGCGCAGATCCAGCGGCACGTACTTCTTGCCCTTGTACAGCTTGCGGAGGTTCTCCTTCGTCTTCGTGTTCATCACAATGTACACGCGTGCGATCGCCTTGCGGACGACACGGATCTTGGACAGCTTCGACGGAGCACCGCCGGTGACCTTAGCCACGCGCAGATTCAGCAGCTCCTTCTTCAGGTCCTCCAGCTGCTTGGTCAGCTCCTTCTTGTCCTTCGTGCGAAGCTCGGAACACTTTACTTTCACCATTTTGCTGGTTTTGTGGGGATTTTCGCTACTTTTTCAAGAAGCACGCGATTGAAACACCTCCGGTCACAATCGGCAGAAACGTCGAAAAGAACGGAAAGCAGCACACCACGACACGCCGTTGGTTTACAGTGGCGCGGGTTCACCTGACACTGCACGCGCACACACCGTATAACAGTTTCCGTGTGTCTGTTCTTCCCCTTGCGGAGGGAATCCAGCGGTAACACGGCGCACCTTCGCTAGTCACCTCGGCAATCGTCAACTTTTCAACTCGGCCGTCTAGCCACGGGCGCCATTTTTTCGTCAGCCTGTCAATTTGCGTAGATGTAGTTGTCAGCAGAATGCAAAATCACCCATCGCTTTGTGCGTGTGTGTGCGTGTGTTTGTGAGTGTTGTCATCGCAGCTTCATAAACTGTTTTGTCAGGCAAAGATCTTCGGAAACTCTGCTTGGCTGTGGGGGAAAAACAATCAATTCTATTCGACGATTCA
Organism: Anopheles coluzzii; assembly: GCF_943734685.1. Classification (NCBI taxonomy): domain Eukaryota; kingdom Metazoa; phylum Arthropoda; class Insecta; order Diptera; family Culicidae; genus Anopheles; species Anopheles coluzzii. The sequence goes on along the minus strand of NC_064670.1, from coordinate 4,127,251 downwards.
AGCCGTAATCTCTCACCAATCGTCAAGATGACTGTGGCGGACGCGTCCCGTGAGAAAGCGCTGGAGGATTACCGGAAGAAACTGCTGGAGCACAAAGAGGTCGAATCTCGGCTGAAGGAAGGTAAATACAGGGGGTTGAGGTTAGGGCGCTGACGATGACTAGCGGAATAACACTACGGGGGAAGTCTTTGGGGTTCCTGTTTTCACGGTTCACGGTTGATTTTCCGCAGTTCGAGAAACGCTGAAGGAGCTCACGAAACAGTTCGACAAATCGGAAAACGATTTGAAGGCTTTGCAAAGCGTTGGCCAGATTGTCGGCGAAGTGCTGAAGCAGCTGACGGAGGATAAATGTAAGAAACTGATAGGCCCAACAGATGATGGAGCGTTGTTAATAAAATACTTATTCATTTCAGTCATCGTAAAGGCAACCAACGGCCCAAGATACGTAGTGGGATGTCGTCGCCAGCTGGACAAAACCAAGCTCAAATCCGGCACGCGAGTAGCACTGGACATGACCACACTGACGATTATGCGTTACCTGCCGCGAGAGGTCGATCCGCTGGTGTACAACATGTCGCACGAAGATCCGGGCGAGGTTACCTACTCGGCCATCGGCGGTTTGTCGGAGCAAATTCGTGAGCTGCGTGAAGTCATTGAGCTGCCGCTGCTGAATCCGGAACTGTTCCTGCGCGTTGGTATCACGCCCCCGAAGGGCTGTCTGCTGTACGGACCGCCCGGCACCGGTAAAACGCTGCTGGCCCGTGCCGTCGCTTCCCAGCTCGACGCCAACTTCCTGAAGGTCGTGTCGTCGGCCATCGTCGACAAGTACATCGGTGAGTCGGCCCGTCTCATTCGGGAGATGTTCAACTACGCCCGCGATCACCAGCCGTGCATTATCTTTATGGACGAAATCGACGCCATCGGTGGGCGCCGTTTCTCCGAGGGTACGTCCGCCGATCGTGAGATCCAGCGTACGCTCATGGAGCTGCTCAACCAGATGGACGGGTTCGATTCGCTCGGACAGGTGAAAATGATCATGGCCACCAACCGTCCCGACACGCTCGATCCGGCCCTGCTGCGTCCGGGTCGTTTGGATAGGAAGATCGAAATTCCGCTGCCGAACGAGCAGGCACGGCTGGAGATTTTGAAAATTCACGCCGCCCCGATCGCCAAACACGGTGACATCGATTACGAGGCGGTGGTGAAACTGTCGGACAACTTTAACGGTGCCGATCTGCGCAACGTCTGTACCGAGGCCGGACTGTTTGCGATCCGTGCGGAGCGCGAGTACGTCATACAGGAAGATTTTATGAAAGCCGTCCGCAAGGTGGCCGACAACAAACGACTGGAAAGCAAGCTGGACTACAAACCGGTATAATTCTTTCGTAATCCCCCGTTGGATTAACGAACACGTTGGTGGAGCTCTCCCTTGGTTCGTTACTTCTAACGTTAGCGTTTTCGTATCATTAAAACATTTAAGTCATGTAATAAAAACCCGCTAAAAACTTACTGCTCAATGGTGCTTTGCTTTATTTCGACTTTTTCGATTCCATTTTTATCTTCTTCCGCTCAAAGTATTCCGTTAGGTTGTCGATCGTGTGCTTGAACAGGGTGGAGTAATCTCTTACCTGCTCAATCGTCACATCCTTGAATTGATCCTCAAAGTTCTTAACGAAAGGATGATCATCGCACGCCTTAAATGCTCGCTTTTCAGCGCAAAACTCATAAACCAACATTCGGACGCGCTTGCTCTCCTTTTCCATCGTCAACAGCATTAATCGCAGCGAGGCACTTAAACCCGCATTCAGTATGATTAAACTTTCATCAATCGTTAGTGGATCGTAAAGCTCGCTGGCGTCAGGCTTATCGTACGACACAAGAGCTACTTCGACCATGTTCTGCACGTAGCTTCGCACAGCGCAAAGCATTCCAATGCCTTCGGCAACCTTTTGGACCGTAAAATCGAGAGCGGGTTCCTTTAACGATAGTTTACCAAGTTCCTTTCCTTCGGTGACGTCCCACAGGCGAAGTGTACGATCGCCCGATACCGAGATCAGCTTCTCGCTGGGAATGATCTCAATCCCTCCCACATACTCCGTGTGCCCCAAGCAGAAACATTCTATATTGTGGCAGTCGGGGTACGCGCTGACCTTTATTTTCTCATCACGATCGCTCGTGACAATAAACCTAAAAGCCGAAACAGCAAAAGCAATTTAGTGCTCGAAAGTCAATATTATTCTGAACAGCGCGCTCACTTACCGCTCATCATCGCTAACGGCAAGCGCCAATATTTGACTCATGTGTCCAAGAATCCATTTCGGTTGCGGTTCCGACGTTTTGTCCAACGCACCAAACTCGAAACAATCGCTCTTGTCCGTGCCGAACAACACGCCATGCTTTGGGACGAACTTCATGCTCACGATCGTCCTCGCCGTGGTAATGTCCTCGCCCAATGGGGCCGAACATAGCTTCCCTCCATCTTCTTCCCGTAATTGGTAGCGTCGCCACGTCTTATCGCTCAGAGAGACGGCCAACACCTTCGCAGTTGGACAATACTCGAACGTTACAACGTTGGCCGGGGTTGGTTGTGTTTGATTCCCGTTCGGTTCGTTGCCGGCATCCGTATCCTTAACAGGCGCTTTCTGCTCGACGGTGATCGTGTGCAGCACAGCTCCATCCGTGGAAAAGAACACTATCTTATCCTTGATGGCGGCGACAATGTAGGAGGAATAGATTTTTAAATCATACATTGTTTTAGCACAAAAAATGAAACTGTTCTGCCCAGCGTGGTCCGAGAAATACACACAGCCAACCCACTGACAACCGATTTGTTTACATCGCTATCGCGGTTGACGTTTCACTCGCGACCAAGATGATTATACATCCGGAAATATTCAAAATAAAACCTTCTCGCGGTCGAATATTTCCGAGGAATTTCATGGTTCTGCGTAATTTGAGCATTTTTGGAAATCACTCTCTTTTTTTCAATTACAATTTCACTTTCTTCAGATTACTAAAAGCACCGACCTGCTGTACCAATGTGCGCCGTGTCAATAAACCTCGGCGAGTTCTTTTTTTTCCCTTTGCGGCATCGTATCAGTCTCCCCCCCTATCACTTTTCAAACAAACTTCACAAAACAAACGGAGAGCAAAGATTGCTGCGCTGTTCTGGCAGCCTTTTTTTGGCTAAAGGTAAATATGGGGCTTCCCGGTTTCCCTGGCGATAGCGAAACCGTTATTCGGAAGCCATTCGATAGGCTTTTCGGGTGTGCGTGTGCGTGGTCTGGTGGGCAGTGGGCAGGCTCCTTGAAGAATGGGTTTGATTTGCAAGTGTTGCGTTTTTTTCGGTCTTGGATCGATTGCGTATTTTGTGCGGTAAAAATTTAATAACGCAAAGCGGTTTCTCTGGAAAATCCGCTTTTTCGTATTTTTACAACAACCAACTTCTTTGTTTTTTTGTTCCTCCACCCCTCTCCCGTTCCACAGGTGGTATTACATCGGCCGACTCTACGAAAACAAGCGAAAGTTCCAGAACGGTGAACTAATCGTGCTGACCGGAGCGAACTCGGGCATCGGTTGGGCGACACTGCTCGAGCTGGCCGACCGTGGCTGTCATCTGGCGCTAGGTGTGCGCTGCCCAACAGTCGGCCAAACAATCCGCGACCGGGTGCTGCATCAGTGTCCGTGCGCAACGATTGACACGTTCGTGCTGAAACTCGAATCCCTTGCCAGTGTGGTAGAATTCAGTGAAAACGTTCGCAACCTCAACAAACCGCTGTACGCGCTGATCAATAACGCGGGCGTGTTTTACGTACCGCCCAGTGTCACCGAGGACAAGCTAGAGTATCTGTACCAGGTGAACTATTTGGCGCACTTCCTGCTGACTCTGCGCCTACTGCCCGCCCTCAAGCAGCATCCGTCCGATAGTCGCATCGTGAACGTGGTTTCGCAAGCCCACCGCTCGGTGGCGGAAATACCGCCGAACGACCGCTTCGGTGGCCCACCGTACCCCGACACAGCGACCAATCGGTTCCGGGCGTACGCGTACAGCAAGTTTTGCTTGGTGCAGTTCTCCTACCGCTTGTCGCAGCTGCTCGCCGCCAGCAGCACGAACATCCCCACCGTACACTGCATCGATCCGGGCAACGTGGAAACCCCAATCTATCGTCACTTCCCACTGCTGGCGAATCGGGCCCTTTTCTGGCTTCAAAAGCCGCTGCGGATTTTGCTCATCAAAACGCCACACGAAGGAGCTCAGGGCATCCTGTACGCGGTACTGTCGGAAAAGAAGCCACCCTTCTACGTGCGACGGTTCTGGGGCCGCGAGTCGAGCGATTACGACGAAATCAATCCACTGGTGCGCAAGGAAGCGCTCGCCGACACGCTATGGAAACGGAGCCGGCAACAGTGCAGCCACCATCTGCTGGAGATGACGGTGTAGTGCCCCCGCTGTACGAGGATCGCACCAAGGGGCTGCGGAAGGAACGGCTTTCATTTCGCTTTACCTCCATGGAGAAACCATCCGAGCTGAGCCGTTGCCTGGTAACGATAAGCGAAGTGAGCAATGTTGAAGCACACGAGTCATCCTACCTTGGCGGAGGATCCATCGAAGAACTTTGGATCACCATGGGGACTGCCCTGACACCGGTCGATTGCTATGTGGAGCTTCTGCTGCAGCAAATGTTAACGAACGAGCAAAGCAAATGTACGATCAGCAGTGCCAAACGCGGTGACGTCACGTTCACCATGAAGCTGGTGCGCATCGAGGGACAAAAATATTACTACCAACTCACCGTCCCCGAAACGCTCGCGCTGGCCAAACAGTACAAAGAGAATGGCGTGAAAATGTTCTCCAAATACCCGTTGTTTGCGCACGCCTACTTCAACCAGGCGGCCAAGTGTTTGCTGTCCTGGTCACCGATCGATCAGCTCGACCCGGCCATCGAAGGGGCCGGTACGATCGAGGAAATGCAGTCCCTGCTCGAAACGCTGTACCTTAACATTGCGGCATGCCTGATCAAGCAGAACCGCTTCGACGAAGTGCTGCACGTGCTTCGCTACACCGATCAGCAGGAACATCCCTCCCCGAAGGCAACATATCGGAAGGCGTTGGCACAGTTTAAGGTGAAACGGTTTACCGAAGCGCTCGCCACACTCGAGCGGATCGATTACGCCAGCAGCAAGGAGTGTGTCGCGTTGCACGCGCAGATCATTCAAACGCGCCAGCAAGAGGACAGCAAATACAGCTCAATGGTAAAGAAAATGTTCGCTTAAACAGGTAGCTATACTTACACTCTATACGTACACGATAAGCAATAAAATTAGCTTCTACGATTAACGATAATTTGGCTTACATGTTTAATAAGGTACACGTTGTTGGTAAGAGTTTCGTTCGCTTTACAACTTGGTAAAGTAAGACGACAGCGGTTTTAGCTTCTGCTTGACCGGCGACGTTACTTTATCGCTTGAATTGGCTGGCCGCTTTCGTTTCGTGCTGGAACTGGCCCCACTGGCCACCACGACTAATGCTGGTTTACTTGTGGCTTGTGAAGGGACCACCACCTCGAGACGGTTCAGTTCCTGCTGCAACCGCTTCGCTACATGATAATCGTTGTGCTGGTCCAGAGAATCCAGCGGAATGAACTTACCACAGTCAGAGCATTTGGTGTGGTTTTCGGGTACCTCGTCCGCTTTACTGTTACTCCCGGTGGCCACTTCTGCGCTGCTGGAGCGTACAGATTCGGGAGAAACTTTCGACAGAAATCGAGCGATTGACAAGTTTGCCGAGGGTGCGCCATTGCCACCGGAAGTTGGCCCTGCGGACACAACTGCCTTGGACGGTCGTTTGGCGGGAAGTGGCGATTTGGAGGTCATTTTTGTTTTCAAATCATTCCGGAACTCATCTCTCTGCTGCTGGCTTAGCGAGAGCGCAAAGTGAAAGTCCTGGTGTGATTGAAATTCATGTTCGGGAATCGGTTTTTTACACTGTGGACATTCGAGGTTTGGTTCCGGGACCTGGAAACTGTACTCTGCATACGTTTCTTTGTAATCTGGCTTCGCATCGGTCCTCGCATTGCTTCGCTCCACGAACGATGCCTTGGAAGTGGATGGTTTCTCTTCTGGCGGGTCTTCCGATTCATGTATGGTGGCAGGTGCAGATATCTGAACATCACGCTCCATTCCCGACTCTGGTTCTGGTTGATTCTCTTCCTGTTCTAGTACCGCTAGCTCCACAGTATCATCCAGATAAGGAGCGGGTTCAACTTCATCATTATTATTCTCCTCTTTCTCTTGCTCATTTTCAGTGTCTGTTTCTTTCTGGACTTCACTTTTTGGCTTCAGGAACTGTTCAATACCTTTCTTCGGTTTAGCTGCAGGCTCTATCGACTCTACAGTAGCAGAAAATTTGCTTAAATCTCCACTTTCAAGGGAAGACTCTTTGTTGATGGCACTTTTCGGTTGCAGGAACTGTGCAATACCTTTCTTCGGTTTACTTTCCGGCTGATTTACGTCTTCCGAAGAGCTAGATGCACTTGCCGTCTTCGCTTCACTCCCTGTTTCTTCACTCTTACTGGTAGAGCCGGGTGCTAAAGCAGACTGACGCTGCAGGAAATGCTGAATAAGTCCTTTCGGTTTGCTCGGCTCCCCATTTGATGCATCATTCCCTTTTTCTATCTGTTGCTGCTCTTCTTTAGAAGTTCCTGCTCCCTTCGGTAACTCAGTGACGACATCCGGTGTTTCCCCCGACACACTTTTACGACGTTCCGTCTCGCGTGGCTGTTCATCCGCGTTGGCCGCCTTCGATGAGTAGCTCTGGAACATTTGCTTAATGCCTGCACCTTTACCCGCCCCGTTCGGTTCAAACTTTCCCGCACTTATGCCCAAAAATTTGATGGGATTGTGCAGTGCCGTCGTTGAGTTGGACGCGAAGAACCGCTCCGTGTTGCGCTTGATTGCATCCAGCGCGTCGGCCGCAATGCGCTCCGCATCGTACGCAACCAAAGCAATGCTTCTCGTGCTGGACACGTCCACATTATCGATCTGCTGACTGTAGCTCACCGTTAGCTGCTTCGCCGTGCGATTGTTTTCGTCCAGATCCTTCTCCAGCCGCTCCGTCACTTCCGAGGCCAGCTCGTTCAGCCAGTGGTGGAGCGTGGCCAGCCCGGTGATTGCATTCTTTCCGGGAAACCGCTTACAGCAGCCGATACTTTTCGAGTGAAACTTGGCCGTCACTGCCTCCAGATCGATGCCGCGTGCCATCAGGTACATCCAGCTGCCCATCCGCTGCTCGAAGTGCTGCTGCAGCACGCTCTCGGGAAACTGTACCAGCTCCGACATGAACTTGATCTTCAGCACCTCACACACCTGATCGCCCAGCTTGCCGCCCAACCCCTTCACCTTTTTCAGCGGCAGCGTTTCGTACAGTTTCGGGATGCTGTTGATCGGCAGGATCGTTTGCTTGTTCGGCTTGTGGAAGCCGGCCGTCAGCTTGGCGAGGATTTTGTTGTGCGCAATGCCGGCCGAACATTCGAAGCCCGTCCGCTCCTTCACCGCCGCCCGTATCTCGTTCACAATCGACGCCCCGACCAGCAGCTTGATGTCGCTCTTCTTGTACTCCAACCGTTCCTGCGAATTGCTCTCCGCCGTGCCGCCCGCCGGATCGAACGTGTTCGAGAGCTTCGTGATGAATTCGCCAATGTTTTCGTACCCGACCGCAAACGTGTTGGCGAGCTTCTCCGGCCGCAGCTGAAATTTGCCCTCGTTCATCTCGTGTATCCGCGTCAGCACGCGCTCCGTTATGTCGAGGTACGCCTCATCGATGCTGGCCCGCTCGAGCAGTGGCGTGAAGCTTTTCAGCACATCCGCGACCTCTTTGCCCGCTTCCCGGTACCGCGTCAGATCTGCCTTCCCACGAACCTGCGGCACCTGTGGCAGTTCAATTTCGGGACAGTGCTGCTTCGCTTCATCTCCGCGCATGTGGCGAGTGACTCCCTCCGCTCTGGCGGGATAGTTCACAGCGATGATGCTACAAAAGGGGAAAACGAAACCGCATCATGTAGCTCCGTTCGATTGCACTCGCACTGCGCCACTTACCCTCCACCCTGCCAGGGGTTGTACTGTACCACCGCTATCGGCTTTCCCCTGATGGCAGGATTCAGCTTTTCCTCCACCTGGCAGTAGAAACAATCCATATCGACCTGAAAAGCGAGCAGCATAACAGGTTAGCATATTCTTACACTGGTCTGTTCCACACAACTTACCAGCACTACCACCCGGTCGAACTTGTTTTTAATATTTATAGTCGTTTTAGTGCTCATTTTGTTTGTTTATTTTTAGTTTTTACTACATATTCGACAACACAATTTCACAACGACCTGCTCTCTTTTCCGTCCCAGATTCCCGCCTGAACTGAGCCGTTTGACATTTCAGCCACTCCGCACGTGTTCGTTTACAGTGCTGGGTTGGCAAATTCGATGAATAAAACGGCTGTGCTTTAATCAATGAATCCATGTTAACGACTTATTTTATCCTCAAAAACATTTAAAACGCACTCTACGGTTGACTATTGCTAAAATAAGAGCTTATCACTGACTAAACCGTGTCGGATTGTGGTGCGCGTGTTCCGCTAATCCTTTGTTGACACTGCCTCCCCCCCCCCACCCCTTCCTGTCTGTCACAATCACGTGCAGCGTGCGTTTATTTTGATTGGGGCTTTCGTTTAGATTAGATAGATATTTATGGCCACCTCTGTGACGATTTTTATATAATGCCAAACAAAGGACCACCATGAATTGACCCGCTCAGTATTGTACGCGTGTGTGGCCACGGAATGATTGCGCTCGCGAAGTGGTTCCGGACAGCGACCAAGACAGCATTCAGCAAGAAGTACCTACTGCTCACGAATGTCGCGATATCGGTCAGCCTATCCGGGGTGGGTGATATAATCGAGCAGCACTATGAGATCTACAGTGGCGAGCTGGCGGCGTGGGACCGCCGGCGGACCCGCTTCATGTCCATCTCCGGCATGACGGTCGGTGTGTTCTGCCACGGGTGGTACAACTTCATGGATCGCCGGTTCCCCGGCCGCACGATTGGGCTGGTCCTGAAGAAGGTGCTGATCGATCAAACGGTCGCTTCGCCGATTGTGATATTCCTGTTCTTCGCCACGCTGGCAGTGCTGAAGCGCTCCTCGTGGGAGGAAATGCGCGGCGAGATACGGGACAAGTTCATCCGCCTGTACACGGCCGAGTGGGTCGTGTGGCCGCCGGCCCAAATCGTCAACTTTTACTTCCTGCCGACGAAGTATCGCGTGCTGTACGATAACACCATCTCCCTCGGGTACGACGTGTACACGAGCTACGTTATTAATGACGAGAGTGGCGCCACCGCCGCAACCAACGCACAGAAGGACTAAGGACTTCTTTCACCACCCAAGACAAAGGCAAAGCAATAAACCTGTTTTATCGTTAACACAGCAGTTACCATATCTCAATCAAGCGTTTGGTTTTATTTCCATTATAAGCTTCATAAACCACCGGCTATACACGACGGGGTAAGTTCATTTGGTGTGCGGTGTGCGGTGTGGGAACGTTGGAGTGGGATTGCGCAATTCCATACCCACTCCACTCAAAACATGCCGTCATACCGGCCCAACGGTATGAGCAGTATCACGAAGAACACAATATTCCTTAGCGCTAGCTTCCAGTCGTTCGGTACCGCGTACGGCAGCAGCACGCTCGTAACGCGATGAATCTCGTGCGATACGCACACGAAAATGAACGACGTTATCAACACGTTCAGCGTGGGAAAGCCGGGCAGCAGCACCAGCACCCCGTTCCGGTCCGCCGCCAGCCAGATGTGGTACTGGCAGAGGAACAGCTCGAGCGAGATCTTGCCAAACCAGGCGAAAAACGTCGAGTAGCGGGTGCGCAGTATGCCGGAAATGTTGCGCAGCAGAATGTACCCCACGATTGGGATAAACACCACGTACGAGTGCACCTCCTCACAGTCCTGCCGGTTGCGGCAGAAGAACGTCCACGTCATGTAGCACCCGATGCCGGTGATGGCGGCCAGCGTGGACGTTAGCGAGATTCGTTTCGAAAACAAATTGCCATGATTGTTGTCATCCACCACGGCGAACCGTTGGGAGATTTGAAAGATCGCCGCAAAGATCATCCCGTACGTGATGGTGTACCGGTCCAGCTTCCAGCGGTACCACCACTCGTGGATGTCGTCGTCCGTCGTCACAAACAGTGCTTTCCAGGGCCGGGTAACGAAGATGCGCTCGAAAAACACCTCACTCATGTATAGCACGGTGACGGTGGCCAGCATCGTAACGAACTTGATCACCACGTACAGATACTGGTACGGATTTGCTTCCGTGCTTTGGGCGGTGATGCGGGGCGGCAGCGATAGCATTAAGTACATGATGCTGTACCAGAACGAAAGCAGTGGTACGAAAAAGTAAAACTGATACGGACGGTTCATGCACAGGCACAGGATGACGGTGAGAAAGTTCATGCGGAACATGACGTTCAGGAAGCGCACCAGCCCCGCATTGCCCGTCTGCCACCAGTAGGTGAAGTGTGCGTACCCGGACAAAAACAGAAACCCACTGATCAGCACCTTGATGTGCATGTAGATCGGCAGGATGTGGGACGCACCGGTCATGTAGTAGATCAGGATAACGATCTGCATCCAGCCCTTTAGCTCGTCCGTCTGGTCCCGGTGCAGCACCTTGGTCAGTTTGCTGTCTTCGGTAAAAAATAGCCCGAGCGCGAACACATACCCGACCGGGATCCAGAAGCTAAACTCGGAGTAATACTTGTTTTCCTTCATGAAAAAGTTGGTGCGATCGCAGAGGTAAAAGTACGTCATGATGATTGCCAGCGACGCTAGCGCCGCTATCGGGGACTGCGTTTCGACGGGTTGATTCAGCGGCATGTAGGCGTGTCCGCCGCGCCACTTAACAATCCACTTGCGGACGTACATGGCGGTCGCAATGCTGGCACTGTAAACCAATGATTGACCATTATTAACTAGTTTGCTTGATTGAACCACCGGGTCACAATACTCACCACACAGCCAAAAAGGCATAGGTCGTGACCTGTATGATTGTGTACGGTTCGGCGCTGCTGCAGCACGTTCCGTCGTTGTAGTTCATGTAATCGTTACAGTACATGTTGAGCAAAATCTGCACGTCGTGCTTCAGTGTCAGCGAACTCAGCTGCTGCCCGTCGGCAAACTCGTCCACCAGCCCGGATGCGATCATGTTCGAGGAGGACCAGATCTTCGCCTCCGAATAGCGCAGAATACTGCTCGCCGCCTGGTTAATCCGATCGACATCCTCATTGCGCACGTTTTTCCACTCCTCGGTGGAGCTTTCCTGATCGACCGGATCCTGGAGTTTCCAGATAATTTTCGTCTTCTTCCCGTACAACCGATCGATCGGCGTAACTAAGCGCGTCAGATTCTTTTCGTACGCCTTCTGTATCTCTTCCGTCACGTTGCCGCGCTGAAAGCTGGGATAGGTGCAGCTGGCGATGATCAGACTGGGCGGGTCTTCCTCATGCTCCCATTTGATGAACTCGTCAATCAAGCTTTTCGAAACCTCGTTCGCGTAGATGTACTCCACCCGGAGCCGCAGCTTGTAGTCGGTAAATAGAAGATCCTCCGTGTTTTTCGTGGAGCTGTGTTTGGAATTGTTTTCCGTTTCGCTCGATCGGAGGTAGTCGATAAACTCCAGCGAAAGTGACCGAAGCCGTTCGTCCCCGATGAGCACGAAATGGTTCTGATTGCCCCAGAAGGCAAGATAGCGCAGACATTTGCGGGTGTCACTGCATTAGTTTAAAGAAAAATAGATTAGTGGGCGGAACACTGCAAAGGAATGCCGTGAGTCACTTACGTTTCTGTGTACTTGTGCAGCATGCATCCGTACGGCTGCCATTCCTTGTCTCCCTTGAACCGCCCAGCACTGAGCAGCCATTTGCACGAGTCAGAACCTACGAGGGAAGTTTTATTTAATCTACGCTTCGGGGCAAAATGTTTCCGCACACAATCGTCGCTTACCGTAACGCAGATGCAGAAAGGCGTGATACACTACGAACCCGAGCACCATGGCAAAGGCCAGCTTCTTGGCATTGTTGGCATTAAGGTTCTGTATGAACAGCTCCGCCTTGGACAGATTTCCGTTGTTGCCCATTTTTTGGTTTTTGGATGATTTGACCGCCAGAGGCTAACTTTTCTTCACATATTACACAAAACCATCGATCTCTTCGAGTTACATTGTGGAGCAACGAGAGCGGCAAAAAACACAATAAAAACTGTTTTCCCTTGCTGTCATCAAACGAGCGTCAGAGTCAGTTGCAATGGTGTGCGTGGTTTGGACAAATTTCATCTGAACGACTTTGTATAATAGTGTATATCAGCATAATAAATCGTAAATGGATTTTCTATTCATTAACAATCATCTTTTTGAATAATAACACCACGAAATTGTAATTAAATGGAAATAACAACCATACAGCTAATCGAAAACACCTTCATTTACAAACCTTGGCCCTTCAGTTTGACAGCATTGTTGATAGCTCCGCTACTTTTGGCAGAAGTCAGCTTGGCCCCAGGCTCAGGTGATATTGCGTAAAACTATTTACTAGCCGCTCGCTTATCGGGTTGTATCTCGCACAGCACGAGAATAATCGTGTACTGTTAGCAAATCCTTCGAGTTCGCCAAGCGCCATCATGGTTGTGGGAGCGTTTCCGGCCGCCAAGCTTGGCGTGCTGGCCATGAAACAGATCTCCAAACCGATCGCCAATCTGCTCAAGGAGCGGGCCAAAAACAGTCCCTTCTTTCGGAAGTACGTTTGCATGCCGCCGGCACAGTTTTACAACTGGATGGAGGTGAAGACGAAAATGTGGGCACTCAATCTCGGCAAACCCACCACCGTGCCCGTCCTGAACGAAGCAATGGCCATCGATCTGGGCGCGAACTTGCTGGGCGAAATCGTCATCTTTACCATCGGTGCCGGTTTACTTCTGCTGGAGTATCAAAGGTAAGGGTGAGAGCAGGCAGATGGAAGTAGGAGCATCTCGGCTACAACTTGTTATACTTGCAGGCAAGCACGAAAGGAAGCGATGAAGGAGGAGATGGCACTGCAGGAAAAGCTAGAGCTGCAGGCCACTATTAACGATCTGAACTTCCAAATCCAACGATTGGATACACAGCTGCGTGAAGTGGCGCGAGTCACTGCGGATCTGGGTAAACGGCTTGCCGAAATGTGCTTTTCCAGCGGGCAATTAATCATTTTCATCCATTGCAGAATCGAAATCATCTTGGAAACCCAAAATACTGGACGAGCTACCGTTCACGACGAAGAAAAACAAGCACGAGCAGCCCCTGTACATCCCTGCCACACCCGAACGGAAGGATGCTTCCAACGCGGCCAGTGGTAATAGAGGTGTCATATCCAATGCGTTGGAGATTATCGATAATGAAGTTTTTTATAGGGACAGCTCAGCAGACGGAGCCGAAGAGGAACACACAGACCAACGCCGGCAAGGCATAGTCACACGTAGCTTAAATTACCTTCTCAAAGTCAACACTAGACCCTCGAACGGCATCGACAGGGAAGGATAGAGACACGCTTTCGGTGTAAGCCGGTTCAAAGACATTGGTTCTAGCTAGCGTACCACAGACGCGTATCTCTTTTATATCGCTTATAACAATTTATTTTTAATTTATAATAGTTTAACAAGCATGACGCAACGTCCCTCGATCAAGCAGACGTCGTGCAGGTTGTAAACATCAGGCATGTAAAACATGCAAAGCAAGCAAATGCATAGATATGATATAATGTGAGATAAAGAAGCATCAAAAGTCCGCTCGCAATCAATTGTTAGAGTTAGAGCATCGTTAATTGCATTTTACCTGTACTTACTCCTGTACCGGCTGTTTGGTTTGCTTAGTTGCATTGTTCCTTCGGGTCCCGATTTCCTTTCTCTCTGTGTGAATGATTGTAAATAAGGGATTTCTAAGCGATTGGTTACTATCATTTGAATATCAGATTTCGTAAAGCACAATTCAATTACGGTGTTACATCAAAGAGAATCAGCAACCAGTAAGATAGATTGCTTTCGTTCCTTGTTCCCTTTCCCTAAGGAAAGCAGGTTAAACAGGGCGATGAACCATTCGGCAAAATTGGCCATGCCATTCCTTGCTTACTGGCCGCTGTCGAATTTCAGTCGAATGAAGCGGCTGCTCCGGCTGATGGTGCCAATGCCGATCGTTGTGTTCCGCGAGAGTTACAGAAGCCAAACATGAAGACTCGTCAACGTACAATGCTGTGATGGTGTCGTCGTCACACCGTCGTGTAAATAATTGATTGTGAGTGCGGAGTAGCAAAAGCAGCAAATAAATGAAGGAATAAACAACAACGAAATATTAATCGAATCAGCTAATTTATTCACAAAACAAAACAGAATGTAGCGTGCACACTATGGTTAGAGTTATGGAGGACGTTGTATTACTAGACTTAAAACGATACATTTATTGACGAGTTGAAAAGAACGAAAGGATGATTCTCTTATTTAGCATACCAATTCTGCTATTGGCAACATTTAACGGTCATGCCTGCAGCTAATAGCCGTACGAGATTTTAATTTTGTTAAACATTGCCAACCACCCAGCCCCCTAGTCGTCCCGTTTGGCCCAGCAAGGGAGTGGGGCAGCAACAAAGGGCGCAAATTGAAGCTACCTATCCTAACCGTTTTCGGGCCACCTTGGACGAATGGGACGGATTGGGCTGCTTGCGTTTCAACCGATTCGGTGTTTTGGCGGTCGATGAGCTCGGTTCGTTCGGTTCTCGGTTTGTACTCGATTCACCGACTGTCTCGTTCGCGGTACTGCTGCTGCTCGTCGCCTCTTGGCTTGACGAATCTTGGCTGGTGCTGTCGTTCACCTGGGGCTCCTCCTGTGCTCCTCGCTCATTCGACGCCTCGGCGGGCGCACTGTTATCGACTGTTTCGTTGTTCGTTTCATTGCTTTGCTGTATTCGTTCGGCTGGTTCTTCCACGGCATCCGTGGAATCGACCGACATGGTGCGGGAGCTTGCTGTGGATTCGGCGGATAACGTCCGGGAGCTTGCCGCCGACTCGGCAGCCGTTGCGTTCCGGGCCTGCTCTTCGCCCCGCAGCTTCACGAACCGTTTCTGCGCCGACTGTATCTGCTCGATCAGCCGATGGTGGAGCAGAATTTTGTCCATACAAGCGTCGCAGATAGTTTTGGGCAGCTCGTCCTCTTCATTGATCTGAAAACACATACACGCTGTAGTAGCTATTTTTATCAGGAAAATGTTGGCCCTTTGTTGGTTCCCGCACCTGTATTGGGAGATAGTTGTTGATTTTCTCCAGCAAGTTGTGTTCGAGGCCATCAGCACCGTAGATGAAAATTACGGTGCGATTCATCTTTGAACACAACCTGCATATAAAACCAGTGCAGCACGCCTCCATTAAACTGCCCATGGTGAGCGATCGTTGTTCTTTTCCACTTTCGATACAACTTAACTAATTTACTCGATGGAGCCTATCCTGTACCCTGGCAAAGTTTACGCTCACCCATTTGTTTTGTTGTGAAAGTTGTCACTTCGATCCAATCAACTTCTATGTGTGCATACGATTAACACAACTACGCGCAACGCATCGGGTATAACAGTTCTCGGCGCATAGGGAAGTGCATGTGCATTTATTTGAAAACGATTTTTTTACTAATCATATCAAGAGTGTATCGATAAATATGCATTGATTTTGTAAAAATGTATTGAGAAAAGCAGATTGGTTGTATGCATATTGAACATTTTCTTTGGAGATAATTTTCATTTTTACACCTCAGAAAATTGATGGAAAACGTTATTAAAAATTTTACATGTCTTTTCGTCAAAATTAATTCTGATAAATATTTTTATAAGAAAAATCTCCATATTTTTGGTAAATCAAATTCCGGACCCCAACAAACTGTGCGAAACAACAACTGCAGTCATAGCTTTGCTTACTACACCTTGGCGTCGAACAGAATATTGACAGCGCGTGTAGATGTGTGTGTGCAGAATTGACGTATAAGCGTATCCCATGACACGTATTGATAATTGTCATCGCTAAACTGGGTTGAAATTTTGGTGTACCGGAGCGCAAGGAGTGTGAAAATAGTGACGAAAAACCTTAAATTCGCACCACAATAGCACACCGCAGTGCAGGAAACGGCAACACGCACGTATCTTACCGGGTGCTCGAAGCGTATGCGATATCCTGTGTCCCGTAGGCCCGCTCGTTGTGCTCGAGAAAAGTTGACTCAGCTCGGTTCGGAATCCACACACAACTGCGGCGATGGCGTCGGCCTCTGAGGGAATGTCGTGTTACACGATAATAAATCCACCCGAAATTGAGCTGTACAATGAGATGCAGATTAAGCAGGACCTAGGTAAGTGGTGCTCGCTTCGCTGGACCGTCGGCCAAATCCACTAACACACACACCGACCGCTTGTCTTCCCTCCCGCCCACAGAGAAGGGTGAAGTGAACGTAAAGATTGAAACGATGAAGAAAGTCATCCAGCTCATGCTGCAGGGCGAACGGCTGCCCAACCTGCTGATGACGATAATCCGGTTCGTGCTGCCGCTGCAAAACCACACGCTCAAGAAGCTGCTGCTGATTTACTGGGAAATCGTGCCGAAAACGTCGCCCGATGGCAAGCTGCTGCAGGAGATGATTCTCGTGTGCGACGCGTACCGCAAGGATCTGCAGCACCCGAACGAGTTTCTGCGCGGCGCGACCCTGCGCTTTCTGTGCAAGCTTAAGGAACCGGAGCTGCTGGAACCGCTGATGCCGACGATCCGCAGCAGCCTGGAGCATCGCCATTCGTACGTGCGGCGCAACGCAGTGCTGGCCATCTTTACCATCTACAAGAACTTCGACTGGCTGGTGCCGGACGGGCCCGAGCTGATCGCAAACTTCCTCGACACACAGCAGGACATGTCGTGCAAGCGCAACGCGTTCCTGATGCTGCTGCACGCCGACCAGGAGCGGGCCCTGAACTATCTGGCCTCCTGTCTGGATCAGGTGAGCAGCTTCGGCGACATCCTGCAGCTCGTGATCGTTGAGCTGATCTACAAGGTGTGCCACGCCAATCCGGCCGAACGGTCGCGCTTCATTCGCTGCATCTACAACCTGCTGAACTCGTCCTCGAACGCCGTCCGGTACGAGGCGGCCGGCACGCTGGTGACGCTCTCGACCGCACCGACCGCCATCAAGGCGGCCGTCAGCTGCTACATCGATCTGATCGTGAAGGAGAGCGACAACAACGTGAAGCTGATCGTGCTGGATCGGCTGATCGCGCTGAAGGAGAACGAAAACATCGAGCGCATCATGCAGGAGCTGGTGATGGACGTGCTGCGGGTGCTGAGCGCCACCGATATCGAGGTGCGCCGGAAGACGCTCGCGCTGGCGATGGATCTCGTGTCGTCGCGCAACATCGAGGAGATGGTGCTGGTGCTCAAGAAGGAAGTGTCCAAAACGCACAACATCGAGCACGAGGATACGGGCAAGTACCGGCAGCTGCTGGTGCGCACCCTGCACACCTGCTGCATCAAGTTCCCGGACGTGGCGGCGGCCGTCATCCCGGTGCTGGTGGAGTTTCTGTCCGACACGAACGAGCTGGCGGCCGGCGACGTGCTGGTGTTTGTGCGGGAAGCGATTCAAAAGTTTTCCCACCTGCAGCCGCTCGTCATCGAGAAGCTGCTGGAAGCGTTCCCGGCCATCAAGTCCGCCAAGATCCACCGCACTACGCTGTGGATTTTGGGCGAGTATGCCAACTCGCTGAAGGACATTATGGAGGTAATCGGTGTCGTCAACCGTGCGCTGGGCGAGGTGCCGATTGTTGAGGCGGAACAGAGCCGTCTGGCGGGCAACGAGGCGGGCGAGGAGGAGCAAAAAACCACCGAGACGACGGCGAACAGTACCAACAAGGTTACCTCGGATGGCACGTACGCTACTCAGAGCGCGTTCAGCGTTGCGCCGTAAGTATTATTTGATGGTGGTGGTGGTGTAAATGTTGTTTTCTCACACAAATAATGACCGTTTTCCTGTTTCCTTCAAGGGTTGCCAAAAAGGTAGAACGACCACCGCTCCGTCAGTACATGATGGATGGGGACTTTTTCGTGGCGGCCACACTCGCCTCCACGCTGACGAAGCTGGCCTTGAAGTTCATCCAGCTGGAGCCGAATGAAAAGAAGCAGAACCGTTTGTGCACCTGCGCCATGCTGATCATGAGCTCGATCCTGCACCTCGGCAAGTCCGGCCTGCCGACGAAAGCCATCACAAACGATGACACCGACCGGATCTATCTGTGTCTGAAGACGCTGACGCTGCAGACGCCCGAAATAGTGGAAATCTTCACGCAGAGCTGCAAGAACGCGCTGGCCAACATGCTGACCGCCCAGAGCGAGGAGAAGGCGCAGGAAAAGAAGGACAAGCAGCAGAAGAACGCTGCCAAGATTCAGCCGGACGATCCGATCGCGTTCACACAGCTGGCGAACGGCAAACACGATCAGCTGGGGGAGAATGTGTTCGAGCTGAGCTTGAACCAGGCACTGGCCGGTACAAAGAGCACCGCACTGACCGACGTGGCGTCGCCGAACAGCAAGCTGAACAAGGTGACCCAGCTGACCGGGTTCTCGGATCCGGTCTATGCGGAAGCGTACGTGCACGTGAACCAGTACGACATCGTGCTGGATGTGCTGATCGTCAACCAGACCAGCGATACGCTGCAGAACTGTACGCTCGAGCTGGCCACCGTCGGCGACCTGAAGCTGGTGGAGAAACCGCACCCGGTGGTGCTCGCGCCGCACGATTTCTGCAACATCAAGGCGAACGTGAAGGTGTCGTCGACGGAGAATGGCATCATTTTTGGCAACATTGGTATGCGGTAAAGGTTGGGAGTTGGGAGTGAGGCATTTGCTAACGTTCTGCCTTCCTTTCCAGTGTACGATACCACGTTCTCGTCCAATGTGGTCGTGCTGAATACGATCCAGATCGACATCATGGACTACATTCTGCCGGCCAGCTGCACCGACACCGAGTTCCGCACGATGTGGGTCGAGTTTGAGTGGGAGAACAAGGTGTCGGTCAACACGACGCTTACCGATTTGCACGACTACCTGCGGTTGCTGCTCAAGTCGACCAACATGAAGTGCCTCACGCCGGAGAAGGCACTTTCGGGCCAGTGTGGTTTTATGGCGGCCAATATGTACGCACGGTAGGTAGTGTGGGTGGGGTGTGTTAGAGGGATTTTGCCTAGCTCATCTGCTCAACACAACACTGCTAATTACAGGTCCATTTTCGGTGAGGATGCTTTGGCAAACTTGAGCATCGAGAAGCCCTTGGATCGACCGGATGCACCCGTGACCGGGCACATAAGAATACGCGCCAAGAGCCAGGTAATTGGACGACATTGAGCTTCACGCGTGAAAACGTGTTTCTATTAACCACTGTTCTACATCTGCTTTCTCGTAGGGCATGGCGCTGAGCTTGGGCGATAAAATCAACCACACGCAAAAGTGTTTGCAGGAGAAATCGGTTGCCGCTTAATACTACTCCACCGGGTCCGCGAGCGCCTCTTAGTTTGTGAGAGATTCTAGTATTCTTTCCCCACGCATGTGCGCTAATTCGAACGATTACTTCGAAACCGAGCCCGACCGGGTCCGACATATTTCAATTAAGACAAGCCACATGCACACACACACACACTGACACACATAAGCGAACCAACTAAGGAGGGGGGAAATGCTTGGTTAATTATTGCACTCCTTTGGTTTTCTTTTTCTACATGTAACACACCCGGGGGAGCTGCATTTGTGTTGCCACTGCGTGGGGTTAGACCAGGTATCGAGTCTCCATTCCTATATTTTATCTTTACTTTTTTTAAATAGTAACAGTTATCTATTCGTGCACCGATTCGTAACGGAAGGAAAGGGGGATTCCGGCATGAATATTCTATCGCAAAATAAATAAGAAAAATCTGTTTATCCATTCACACGGGCAGTTTGTGCGCGTTCCATCAGCGTGGGATAGAGAAATGAGAATCGTTGCGTTTGCAGGAATCAAGCGTCCAAGGTGGTGCATAATAGGTAAACAAGAAATGCACCACGCAATCATACCATGTGGCACATTGCGCCACTCCGCTGACACGTAATACGTGCACGTACACGTTACACCGCCTGCTCGTAACCATGGTGATAGGCAATAACAAAACAGGCGGCGTGGGCTTTACGTTTATCGTACAGCAACCACAATTTATCTAGTACGGGGCTACGATGAAGAGAAATGGAAATTCCACACCGAAAGTGACCGATTACGCTGGTAAGCATCGTTTTATCAAGGCTTTTGCCTAATCAGTAACATTATCGTTCCGGGTGTTTTGTTCCATCAGAGGAAGAAGTGATCGCTCACCTGTGGGTGCAGCTGTTAATTCACATCAATGTTTATTTTTACGCCGTTTGGCTGCTGGTTGCAATAGTGTTTCTACATTACGAGGCAAGTAAACTAAGTTTTAAGTAATGTTATTTAGTGTTAATTTGATTCCCATACCCTTTGGGCCACAGTTCCTCAACATAAGCGGAATCGAGCAAACGTTGTCCATCCTTTCGCTGGTGGTTGCAATTCCGCTGGAAGTCTTCCGGCTCTATCTCGGCCACACCGGCAACCTGATGAGTGCGGTAAAGTAGCAAATCACTGTTTTGTGTGTTTTAAAAGGTTCTCCTTTGAGCTAATTGTGTACGTCCTTATTTTCCTCTACAGATACCCAGTTTTGCTGGCTTTCTTATACTGTCTACACTGATTCAGCTTCCATTGCAGATTTACCTGCTGCTAGCAACGCACACGATCAATCATTTAGCAGCAACCGTAACACAGTCGATCGCGATCGGTCTGCTGGTGCTGCAGATTGTAGTTGGTGTGCCGGCAATGCGTCAAATATCTGCCTTTCGCAGGAAACAGTTTCAAATGCAACGGTGGCAATATGTGGGCAAGCGAGCCGACACGGCGAAGGAAGCGAAGGACGAGCAATGAAATCGGGGAAAAAAACAGCAAATTTTCACTAAATAGTATTACTTTGTACAAAAGAAACAGTTCATTTATTTAAATTGTAAACGCGAACTACGCTTTGTAGGTTCGGTGTAAGTCATGTTTGGTGTAGAATTCGTTCAGATGGGTCAAGTTGGCACGAAACAGTGCTAAAAATTCCTCGAGTGCCTTTAAATTGTCCATGTTGGAATCGGATGTTCCCAGCAGCGATGACCTTGAAGGTAGAAATGAATGAAGTAACTGAAATGAAAATATTTTTTTTTATATTAAAATACCATTTTTTCCAGTAAGAAACGTAAACTCTTCGTGAATCCGGTACCCGCACTCGGGCCACTATTTATACGGCTTCAGTTGAACGGCCACAAGTTCGATGCTGAAACTAACTGAAACACGATACGCTTCTTTCGCTTGTGCCCCAGTTCCGTAAAACGAGAGAAAGAATCCGTCATGTGGACAGCTGAGCTTACCTGAAATGCCTTCTGAGCCAGAAAGCCATGATACGGCAGCAGACACTCCTCGTACGCCTTTTTAAGGTGCGGCTTCACCTGTTCGCTGCGCGTTTCGTCTTCGAGCAGGTTGCGAAAGAATTGCTCCATCATTTCGAATGCCCTGCCAATGGTAGTGGTGGTGAGGTAAAACAAGGTTAATTTTCTCTCCACAGAACGGTCATTATTGCCGGTGGACGCACCTTTTAAGCCACAGCAAACCGTCCGTTACCGTGTCGAACGGGTTGTCGTTCCCGTCCTTGTCCTTCAGGATTAAATCCTCCAGGTACTTAAACAGCGACTCGTTCTGTTTGTATTTGTCGGTTATTTTCTACACAAAAAAGAGGGAAATTCCATTAAACAAATCGATCATCGAAACTCATTCACGGTTTCACCACCATACCTGAACGTTTTGACGCATATCTTTCACGATGGGAGAGAACAGCTTACCGAAACATGCTGCGGATGATAATGTGTATCGTTTGAGAAGGGACTCTTTCCTTTGACAACGCTACACAGCTATACATACCGATGGCATCGATGATTTGGTTGGACGATTCGAGAAAGTGTGCGGTTTCAATCTTAAAATTATTGTTCTCATCAATCACTGGGAATGGCTTCAGCTGACGAAACAGGATCTTGGCCTCGCAGACCGCCTGGGCCGCGCTGTTGTCCGCACTCTCTTCACTCATCGTGTCACACCGACACGCAGACAGACGCACACTGTATGCTTGGTGGGTAACGGTCGAACGGTGTCTAATTTGCTTTCACCGCATAAAGTGGACGAATACCCCGGCACTCCAATGCTCGAATGGCACACCACGAGTGAACTCTGGTTTCAGCGCTTCCAATCTTGGCGTTCGGGGTCCGTCTGACGGTGGCGGATCGAATGTGACTCTGTGCATGGCACAACATGTAATCTTATCTACGCGCGACCGATGGTAATGTTTATCATCTGTACATCAGGCCGGTCAGGGGGAAGGAGGGGACCCTTCCACAAGCTTACGTTATCACTTTACGTCGACTGTACACCGGGCTGCAATCCCGTACCGTGAGCGGTGGTGGTGGCGTGGCTTTTGGATAATCGGAATATCTAAAAGGGGAAAAGAACGTACCGAGATCGAATGTTTAGTAGCATGTGAGATAAGACTAATTCATATAATTTCGTGGTGGCCGCGAAGGCGAGAAAAATAATATAGGCCATACGGCGGCATGTCTGATAGACCCAACGTCAGCAACACCCTCAGTTCCATGCTGTCCGAGGCAATATTTTTAAATTGTTTTGTTATCAGTAAATCTGGTTGCTACCAGCTACAATCTGGAAGCAATTTACAGTCATCATATTAAATAATAATAATTTGAAGCCATCATTTCAATTCTAATTAATTATTTAAACGCTAAAGCAACTGGGAAGGGTTTTATTTTTGCTTGCCCTTTCAGCGCAGCTAGCAAAAGTCCTGTTTTATCACGCTTCTGTTTGTGCTTCGTCTATTTATGCTTGGTTAATACTGTTAAGGTCTATCTTTAGAACGCTCCCCTCAGTGTCCACGGCAAACAACGTCAGCTCTGGCAGGTTTGCTAGCCTGGGAAGCGTAAATGAGATGGGTCGAGGCTGCTGTCCCTCCTGGAACGTCCAACATTTTTGCATCATGCCACTGTCGGTGGAGCGTAATTCCACCAAAACGATGCTCGACCCGTTGCACGACACCGTTCTGGTGGTGTTATCAAAATTCATTGACCCACCACCGCAACCCTTCCGTGCGTCGTTAAACCACCGATGATAGCTGAGCGTCAGTGCACTTGTGGGCGCAAAAAAGACACCATCGTTTTGCTTCGCTTCCAGTCGCTGCCGTAGCACCTCGCCTGGGCGTTTTAGCTGCGTCAGTCTACCGGCCAGACCGCCCGGTTTGGTAGCGATGAGGCGTTTCGGTCCGTTCGCACCCTGCGCACGACCTCCAGCTCCCCCAACAAACACGTTGTCGATGGCATCGAACCCATCGCCCATGATGGAACCGTCCGGGGTGTGACCGAGATCGAACGTATGGCCCATCTCGTGGCAAACCGAGCCGAGGGTGGTGGCAAAGCATCCGCCATACCTAAAAAGGAAGCATTTCGCACTTACTCTTCGAGCGATAAAGCGAGGAAAACCCCATTATTACGTGCGTCTGTAGTTGCTATCGTCCAGCAGTTTGGCGCAATCGATCGGCTGCTCGCTTAGCAGTGCATCGCAAACCGTCTCCAGCGTCGAGGGCCACGTGTAGAGACACCCGGTACCGAACAGGGCCAACCCGCCGCCACCCAGTGCCGCATGGCCGGTCGTACGCTTCCGGATGTTCTCGTACGAATAGTCACCATCACTGATGCCTTCAAAGTGCGTACTGCTCAGAAAGCCGACCACCTTCACCCGCTCCATGTCGTAGTGTTTGCGGTGCACCAGCTCGCCAGCGAACCGGTGCCAAAGGGCATCTTCCGTCATGGTGGTAGATTGAGCCCACTGCAGCTCGGCGTAGAACGGACGGCACGGTGCCTCAAGCGCGAACGTTTTGCGACCGAAACCATGCTCCTGCAGCTTTTCCGCGTACAAACACTGGAGCAGCTCGATGGCAAGCGTTATTTTGCGACACGCTTGCTCGCTATCGTTGTGCGCATCGTTTTCACTGGACTGATAGCGACCGCTGTGTCCTTTGCAGATGATGTAAACGGGGGCCACGGTAAACCGTCTCTCCGGAGCTGTGTACACTAAGCGGACACATGTTTGCGTGCTGCAGTACTGCACCGCGTACTGATGTTCACCGGGAGAAAGTCTTAACAGAATGCGAAACTTGCGAATGACTTGCTTGCTCTCACCTTCACTACCGACGGCATTCTCTATCGCGACGGAAAATGGGACGGATTGGGAATTGTCGGCTAGGATGCGAAATTTCCCACCGCAATATGGGTTCGCTAGATCGCCCTTCAGTAAGATGGTAGAATAATTAAACACTTCACCTTGCTGTACGTTTTTTAATTGAACATTATGCTTCAAATCGCACATTGCCTGTTTCTGCACCTGTATGTAGAGGGGTTTTTTCTGCGCGTGTGATTCTGGTTTGTTTACACCACTCCACGAATGACGTCATCAGTCAAACAGCTGATGAAGGCACTCACGGTAGCTAGACAAACGGTGTGCTTTGTGCAATTTTTCCGTCAAATGTAGCAATTATTTTCCACCCGTTTTATCATTTCAGCTGTTTGCGATACATTAAGAGCATTATATAAAGCATCATCGATGTTTCTGTTTTATTTTTAAACTCCTTTTTTTCTCACAAAAACACCTTTTTTTTAGGCCGCCCAAGGTTACTGCAACAGATGTCAAAAGTGTCGTCGTCACAAAGGCCTTTTGTTTTGAACCTGAAGCGCAGAGCCCCTGGGCCCAGAGCCGAAAGAAAAACATACTCGCTCAGTGGATAATTTCGCGCACGGAGAACGTGCCACCGACACGGACCATTCTAATTAAACAATGATCCGCTTAACGTACGGATAAGAAGCACGTTTAAAGGATTATCGAGGCTTTTTTTTAGTGACGAGAGTGTGTGTGCAGCACCAGCCAACATGAACTTGGGCAGATCGATACGCATCAATAAGTGTGGCGTGGTGATACTGGGCCTGCTGTTTATGTGCATTCTGTACTATCTCTGGAGCAGCAACAGTGCGAATGCGGCCAGCTATGCGTTCAGCAAGAATCCGAACGAGATCAACCTGCGCAAGCTGCTGATCGGTTCGATACAGGCTGCCCAGCACGGTGGCTTCGAGGTGGTGGCCGTGTCCAAGTCGCGCGATCTGCACGAGCAAAGCAAGGGCAAGACGAAGGAGGGCGCCAACAATCCGGTGACCGATGCGGACTACCGGTCCAACTGTGTGATGAAGAATGGGCTGCTGCGAATCTTCCCCAAGCTGAAGGTGATCTCCGAGGAGGACGACCGGCAGGAGCAGTGTGCGGATGTGCAGTTGTTCGATCTCGACCCCACGGTACTGCCGGAGAGTGTGACCGTGCCGGACGAACGTGTCTCCATCGATGAGGTGGATGTGTGGATAGACCCGCTGGACGCGACGCAGGAATACACCGGTAAGGGAAAGGATTTCGATTTATGCCCTCCAGGTATGCCTAATGATGGAAGAGCTTCCGTTTCCTTTCTAGAGCGACTCCACGAATACGTCACCACGATGGTGTGCGTGGCGGTGAAGGGCGTCCCAACGATTGGCATCATACACAATCCCTTCACGATGAAAACGACCTGGGCGTGGCGCGGCAAGGCATTGTCCGAGTCGCTCGTCAACCTGAAGCACGATGCGGACGTGAAGCATCCAACCATCATCGTGTCCCGGTCGCATGCGGGCGCTGTGAAGGAACAGTCGAAGCAAATATTCGGCGAAAACGCACAAGTCATAACGGCCGGCGGTGCTGGTAAGTGAGCGGACCGAGTGCTGCTTTTGGAACTCCCATTCCTCCAACGTTCCCATTCTCTCCTTCCAAGGCTTCAAAGTGCTGCAGGTGATACAGAACAACGCGACGGCGTATCTGCACACGACGCACATCAAAAAGTGGGACATTTGTGCCGGCGACGCAATACTCGGCGCAATCGGGGGCAGAATGAGCGATTTGCACAATGAAAACATCGTGTACCATCGGGATACGCCGGCGCTCAACCCGAACGGGCTGCTGGTGGCGGCCCTTTCCTCGACGCACGAAGCGTACATTAAGCGGATAGTGGAGAGCAAGCGTTTCGTGCGGTAAGGCACCGCTGGGCGATCTGCGCCAAAACATATCCACGAGGAAACCCGGGAATGATGCTGTAGTATGTTTGTTTATGGCAGCAGCAAGCAGTGTGTCCTATTTCCATCACTCGGCATCACATCACGATTACGCGACAACTGTACCATTATGATGAAAAGTGTGTGCGCACAGATACAATGCACAACGGCAGGCAATTTTACCGCTAAAAGACACACCCGTTCACTTATTTCTAGTATTTGATCTCAATTTCAATCGAATACGCGTCGACCACAGACTAGAAAGGAGGAGCCGGTGGAGCAGGGGGCTTGACGAAAGCTGGATGGCTTATTGTCCTTTCGTTAGTTAGTTGATTAGATGACAAAGTTCCATACTAAGAAATAAAAGCATCCGTAGCATACCAATTTGATATATAGGAAATACGCATGCAATCGGACTCTTTTGACACGAGATGACGCACTGCGATGGTTGCGTTACGTGGCGTTACGCGTAACGCGTCAGTGTTTCTCATGCTACACGTGTTATATTCGCTTGTTGAACATTGGCTTTTATTTTAAATTATTTTAAGCATTCTAACAATCTTACAACTATCTTAAATAGCATCATCTTGATAAATGATGAAAAATGCATTGGCATAAAATTGACTAGATGGGCTGGTTTTGCTTCTACTAGCAAACCCATAATACTGAAAAAATATTCTCCATCACCTGTCCCTTCGCCTGTTCAACGCGACAACCGATCGATCACCGTCACGATCCAGCTGGCGTACTCGCTAACGCGCGTGTAAATCCCGGGAAAGCCAGGCCGCGCACAACCGATCCCCGTCGAAACGATGCCAATCAGCACGTTGTCGCTCGTCACCAGCGGACCGCCGGAATCGGCCCAGCACGCATCGACACCGCCCGTGCCCTTGCCCGCGCACAGCTGCGTCCGGGCAATCGTTCGCGACCGATTGCCCCGCCGGTACATGCTTTCGCACTCCTCGTTCCGAAACACATCCACCACCGCCCGCTGCAGCGTGTCCGCCTTGTCGCCAAGGTTGCGGTTTTCCTGCTGCCAGCCCCATCCGGCCACCACCGCCGTCTGGCCCTCGACGCGGGCCGACCCATCCGCACCGCTCGACAGACAGATTGGCCGCACGGATGCGCTAAAGTCGATGCGCCGGGCCAGCTCCAGCAGAGCGATATCGTTCGACGGTTTGTTGCAGACGTACCCGGGATGGGGCACGATGGTCCGGATGCCGACCTCGTACGCACGGTCGGAGAATGGGTCGCTGTCGATTTGATTGCCACCGAATTCGGACCGGCGGTAGAGTCCGAGCACGGCCTGGATTTGGTTCGCGCGTAGTATCTTATTCACGCCACTGTTTTCCGAGGTGGGAAGAAAGGAAAGGAAACGCATGATTCATATGTAACAGGAACAAGGCTCCAATCGACTGATCGCTCATACTCACCTGCACACACAGTGTCCGGCAGTTAGAAGCCACCGATCGTTGACGATCGAGGCCCCACAAAAGTGTCCACCCCGCTTGGTAAGGCTGGCGATGTACGTGATTTGACCACGGTTCGAGTTCACTCCGCCAACGATCCGCTGCTGCTGGCTACCACACGGCACGGATGATACTAATTGCCCAGATAGATTAGACAGCTCAATTAGATTGGAATTGTCACAATGGCTTATCTGCACACCGCACACACTTACGACTTATCTGCCCTTCGATGGTCGTCAGCTGGCTGAGGGTCAACACAACCGACGCCACCACCCGCCACCAGCAATTGCGTACTCCTAGCGGCAGCATGGTAGAAGCACCACGGGGAAGGAAACTGTTTGATTGAAGCGACGATTGAAACGATCCGAAAAACTATCCTCCACGCGTCCCAATCGAGCGTCTGGTGCGGTACGCAGTCTACAACGAACTCGCCATTGTTGTTCTTCCGCAAGCACGCTTTATAAGAGGCGAGAAGTTTGGCGGGCAAAAACAGCAACATCCGCGCAAGCGCGCTCACCAAACGCGCAGCACAACAAGCCGGCATTGTTTATCTCCGCACGCCATGTGCGCGCAGAAAACCCGTTGAGAGCGCGCAAAAGCAGCCCGCTCTCAGAGAACAAAACGGTGGCTGCTGCTGCTGCTGTCACCTTCGCCGGTGTCAACGCATGATTAGTAACGCCGTCCCGACCACCGCATGCTACGAGTGTACGAGAGAGCGCAGCAGCAGCATGCTTTCTCATCGCAGCACGTGTTCGCGGTTGACGCCGTTTGCATATGCCGTTTTGGAGCGTGCCAGATGAGTAATCGACAGCCGGCGCGCGGTTGGGTGGCGTCGTCGCAATGGTACCGAGTTCCCACTTTGTCCCACCAACAATTATGTGTGGGGGAGGAGGGCGACTGCGTTTGCAGTTGCACCTATAAGCCAGGCACCACTGCTGCACTGCACCGCGGATCGTAATCAGCGGAAGTTGCATTGCAAACGCGCTCGCGCGCAGGGTTATTTCGCTGCTGCGCTGTGTGTTCTGTGTACAAATCGCGAAATAGTTGAAGGTTTCTTATCGGTCACACCCCGATTCGAGCGGATGGGCCTAAGCCGACGGGTGTGCGGATGTTATTAGACGCTCTTCAATCTCACCTCTAATCGTGCTGCGTGCTGCAAGCCGGTGCCACACGCCACTCTAAGGTCAGCGCCAAACCCGTAGCTGCTGCCAGTTGCTCTGCGGTCGGTGATTTACCCAAACTTCAAACAAGCTGCGCCGAAGTTCAACCAACTTGTTTAACGTCCAATTTACAGGTGCAGCATATGCGGCAACCGACTGACCGTCCTCGGTGTCGTTGACTTCTTCGATGCTGACGGAGATGAATCACGGAGCGGTAACTTCCGCAAAAAAGGTGAAAAATGGGATTGTTTTTAATATAGGCCCAAGTTTGGGAATGGATGACATTGGATTACAGCATTCGAAGGTAATAAGATCACCATTGAATATCCATCCCCGGGGTAAAAGTGGATGCAAGAGTTGTAGTGACACAGATCCCTTTCCCTACGATTGTTCGTCTGAATCAAATCAATTGAGCCTTCAATTCGTTGTAACCTTGCCTTCCTCCCCGGTCCCCCCGCGTACTTGTATCCTTCGATGGTTATCTCCACTTCCTAGCTGGCAGTCCACCAAACTCGATGCGAGTATCTCGTGCAAACATCCCATTCAACATTCGCAATAAGAATACCCTCACCGGTCTGAATGCGTGTGGCAACCGTCATCGCACAAAATTGATACCTTCGATCCATCCAACCAGTGGACCCAATGACACTCCTCAGTGCAAACGTTCTGAGGAATTGATTACAGCGCGTTCTCCAAAGCTCCGTATTCCGTCGCAATTTGTGCCCCCATGCGGCTCAACCAGACTGCCACGCTTCTGCCACGCTGTGCAAATGGGCAAACAATTTCAAGTGTAAGGTCAACTGCTCGATGCCAGCTTGTCGCGGCCGCGGGTACCCCACGGGTGGCATTAGACGCGTCTGTTTGCGTCTCTTTCAACCGCTTTCATTGATTAGCGATTCCGTATGAAGCGATCGTAAGATATTCACACATACACACACATGCAAGATTGCAACGAAATAGAATACATTATTATTACAAAGACATGTATTTTTCTTCCACATACCTCCCAATATCCTCCAACACAGACACACATCACGACGGTGCAGAGAGCACGTTGAACTCCAGCAATCGACGACTACTGGGATCGTGTTCCAATGTTCGATGAGCGGTGCCATGCGGAAGGTATGTCAGCGTCGTCGATTGCTACGATCTTGCCATTTGTCTCTCGGCTGCACGTGACTGCAGCCCGTTCCCAGGGCAACCGCCCCGCTTCGGGTTCACTACTGGCTAGTCACGTGTGTTTGCGTGGCTTACGATGACGGCTTCGCGGGTGCACCGACCTCCCCTCGGTGCCGCATTCTTTGCGCACACACTACGCTGCACGCCCCAAAAAAGGGGAAACGAAACGGGACAGGAAGCGGTATGAATTTATTATTTCACAATTTGTCACCATCCTCACCAGTAGTGCTCCTCCTCCTCGTGTTCCAACCACAACAGATTGGGGTTGGTTCGTGCACCGTTCGCGCGTTCGGTGCCGCAGGAAGTTCAAGGTTGTCATACGGCGGTGTACCGGTGCATTGACACATTGCTTGTTGGGTGCCTTAGAACGGTGATCGTTTGCCGTTGGATGTGCAAGTGAAGTGTCCCCTCATGTGTGTGTGTGTGTGTCATTTCTTCGTCCAAAAGGCTCCCCCACCACTCGAGATAAGCAGCAGTTTTTGTTATTGTTTCTGTGCGTGTGCGTGTGTGTGTCTTTCTCTCCGTGCTGGACCACAAACTGGCTCAAAGTGGTTCCGCTGTCCGACCGACCAGGTGTAACCAGGCACCGGAAGAGGAATAACGCAAACAAACAAACGCAAACAACCGCAAACACCCATCGCCTGTGTTGAGGGTAGAGTACTTTTTGAATAAGTGAATTTATGCAGTGCTTTTACATACAAAGAAAGAGTAATGTGGCGTTGTCGTCGGCGTCGTCGTCGGCATTGCTGCTGGTACTCCACCCCCGGCACAAGTGGAGCTTCATTTGCATTCTGGCGCCTTTTTTGTGTTTGTGTTTGGAGCCGTCAAAAACACATATCGTCCAGCATTATAACGGGGCGCGAACCGGTGCGTGAGCAGAAACGTTGAAATGCAAATTGACGGGCTCATTTATGCAAGATAAATGGCTCGATTATCAGGTGATCGCAAGTTGTGATGAAAAGGCAGCAGTTTCGGTTGCCCCGTTACTATTCAAATCCTGCAGCAATCGATGAGCCGACGAGTGAACGAATGGTGCTTGTGCGCGGTAACAAAGGCGAAGAAGATGCTGTTAAACACACACACACAATTGTGCAGAACAGTGTCCTTGGAGATCAAGAAGTGACAGCTCAGAGTAGCTATTATTGTAGCTAATTGATATTGAAAGGGAATTGCTACGTTAACTAGTGTAAAGAAAAAAGCTATCTATCCGAAGTTCAGTGATATTTACGTTAGAAATGAACATGCAATAGCCCTACCCCAAGTGGCCCCCCTCTCCCCATCTACCACAACTATATTAGGTCCATTATAATCATTTTATTTTTACAGGATACTTGAAATACATTTTTAAAAAGTATTAACCGTAATACAGTTTCAATTAATCTGCAGCTAGTTTATACGCATTTTGTTTGTTGGGTTTTGTTTGTTTGTTTGTTCTCTTGCTGTAGGATTATTAATTTTGAATTAGTGTTCGGTAAGATGGGTTTGTTGGAAATTGTTTCTTTTATACCATTTTTTATACGAAATGTACCAAAAAAGCATTTTGTTCGCATATTCTCCCCCCCCCTGTCCCTTTTCTCGCCTACCGGTCCTTTCCCTACCACTGCCCGTTGCGCGCTGTCCTGCTCCTTATCAGTAAATACATACTTGTGTGAAATTGTGTATCTGTGTGTGTGTGTGTGTGTATTTGATTAGTAGGTGTGCAAAGTGATGTCTCTTTTTTCAGTGCAGAGTGTGAAAAGCGAACCAATTGTATCACTGGCTGTTGCGGGTGATTAGTATAACGCATTACGTGCAATGGATTCTAAAACACAGACAAACGGGTAAAAGGTGTTGTAATTATGAATTTTAAAACACTCAGGCCTCTAATTAAAATGCCGAATTATCACTGGGTCTGATTTTGTATTTGTGTGTCTTGTGTTTGTGATTGGGATTCTTACGAACTGCTGCTCGCTCGAATCCATACCATCATACGTATGTATATGTACAAACAGCTTTTGCCACGCCCACTGCCATAGCACGTGGCACCTTCGTCCTGTTGCTAGGAAACGTGGCGATCCCACTACCAGCATGGTAGCTGCGATCTACAGCGTGGCCAATGAAGCGAGAAAACAATCCGAACAAAATACTGTTGCCGCTTACAGCTACTTCTTACTACTGCTAACCCATCTGGAGGAAGTGTGTACACGTTAAACTAGCGCAAAACATATTTAAAAACGAATCAACAAGCTGTTTTATATGCCACATCCATATGTGCATAATAGTATCTTTGTGTGTGAGTGTGTGTTTTTTAGGAATTATGTCCTATTATATCGTTTTTGGCCGTTAATTTCGCATGGTTTTTCCACCCCCCCTCCTTTTCTCGAGCATCCTCTAACGCGCCTTGTAGCATGTTAGCTTGCTTCGGGTTGCGCACGTGCGCGCTCACGAAAAGCATATGCATGGAGGCGCATGGTGAACTGAATTGCAACACACACACCCGAACACGCGCGACAACATCAACAACAACAACAACACGCAGATCGTTACGGAGATTGATAAAATCGCGAATGCCAATCAATAGGGAGGCGCATTTAATACAAGGGAAGGAAACGAACAACGCAAATGTACAACACATTGTCGACGCAAGAGTTAAATGCATCATGCATAACGGTGTGTGTGTGTGTTTATGTGTGTGTGTGTAAATTGTGTCACATAACGCATCAACACCATCATCAGAGCCCATCATCAACATCACCGTACGAGACGTTTGGAGGGCTAATCTCACAGTTTGTTTCTTTTGAATGCAATACAATTGCCGTTTTCATTCACCTTCGGGGGTTTTTGGTTAGCAAATATTCAATAGCCGTTTTTTTTGGCCGACCACCACACACACACACACACACCGAACAAGACCTCACACGAGTTGGAGCAAAGTTTCGCAAAATCCCCAGGATCCAATGCTCCCGTGGTTCGGTCACCTGTGCTCCGTCCGCATGGTGCAGCCTGTAGTGTGTGTGTGTGTGTGCGTGTTGTGTATGGTCTGTATGTGTGTAATATGTAGGTGTGTACGACTGTGTGTTTAAGTATATTCTATTTACAAATTTTCGAATTCATTTACGCTAAGAGTAATTTCTTTGTTTGTAGCCAAACTTAACTAGATAACATTTCGTAAACTTTTGCTTTTGCTTTCTCATCACCGTTCATCCATTATCCATCCATCCAATCATCCCATCATCCAGTGCATATATGCTTGCACGGTGTGATGTGTTCGCCACCATGGCCATACTCCCTCCTCTCCTAATCCTCCTGCACTTCTTCCCCTTCCCATTGCACTTTGTTGCACCTCTTCCGCTCATTTCAGTCCCTCTCCTGCAGGTGAAATATTCACGCCCTGGCGTGAAACAGTGCTAGGGCATTGAAAAGGATGTTTAAAATTGCCTTCGCTTCGGTGGCCTCAAGTAGTGAAATGGTGTGTGTATGTGAGAGCTTGTAAGAAAAGCGTACAACAAAATAATTTCAGAATCACAACAGAACGAGAAACGTTTAGCGTTTTACTTGCTAGCTTTACTTGCATTTGTCTTGTTTCGTACTCCAATCCCTTCTCCGCAGCTACTGCCTAGATGTGGATGTGTTTGTGTGTATGCTTAGTAGTTACTTATTTGCGCAGAATTAATGGCAATAGTTTGGAGTTTTGTCTTTACCTTTTGACTTGTAGTTTTATACACACGTAGAGCTTTTTGTTTTGTTTTAAAAGACAACAAGAGATGGTATGGTAGTTTACTTTCCCCTAATGGCCAATCATTGGGTTGGGTATCAATCGCTAGGGATAGCTAAGAGTTAGAGCGTGAGAAAGAGATGCTTTTACTGCTTTGTTGATCTTGTTCTAGTGTTGGTTGTTGTAAGTTTGTGTCGTGCCACTTTTGTCACCTGGTTCGTGTTCGCTCGCTTTTCCCATCATCATTGCCAAACGCTTTGCTTGAAGGAGCCAAGGAGCTAATCGCCCTCTCCCTCTCTCTTTCTCTTTCACACACATATTTTCTCACGGTTCGGAATGTATGTATCATTTAGCTAGACTTATCATTGTTCACGCTAGTAGCTCAACATTGCAAGAATAGGTGCCGAGATCGCACGATCGTTTGTGATCAATATACGTCCTGATCAACCAGCATATGCTGCTCGCTATACCGTAATGGATGGAAGGAAGATTGAAGATCCTTCTACCCGGGAAAGGTAGAAGGTACCAGTGGAAGAGTGTTTTGCGATAGAGGGAACAGAGTGTGAAGTCTTGAAGTTATGGTGGAAGAAAAGATCCAGTGATTGCATCCTTCAGTGGTAACAGCAACGTGTGGTGCTCCTGGAAGAGCTCCACGTGCTTTCTTCCTGCGCATTACAAACCATTTGCATTCTTAGGTACCACAGCCCTTCAGACTGCCCGCGAACGGGGTGTAAAGCAGTTGCGTCACTGGCTTACCGAAACTGTGTCTGTGTGTGAGTCTTCATTGTCCATTCCAGCACTTTCTTCTCCGCTTCTCATTCAATATTCTGCAATGTTGTGTGTGTCAAACAAACATATGCTGCTAGCATCCAATCATCATTTCTACGGCTTTTACATTCATTCGATTGCTTCATAATTCCTCCTTCCTGCTCCCATCACGGGCCCTTATCCCTTCTTTTTATGCTTTTGCGGTTTCCTCCATCCTCCGTCTCCGTCTTCTTGTATGTATTGTATTATCACAATTGTTTATTATTGCTGATGAATCTATTCAATCAACGTCATTTGTTCAAACGTAATAATGAGTGTATATACTTGAACGCGTGTCTTCTTGTTTGTGTGTGTGTGTATGGATGTTTTATGTTCTCAGTAGTGTGTCCGCAGTGTGTCGCGCCGTCTCTTAGTATTAAGCCCAGCAGAATTGGTATATGATAAAGTTTCTTCACTTTTCTTCACGCTTCCATCTTTTTCCTGACTTCTTGCTGGACCGCTCTGCCCATTGTCTGTCCTCCTCATCCTGCTCGTTACATATAGCCTTGGATTAATGCTTTTTTCGCTTTTGCGTTTTTCTTCCATTTTAATTAGTCGAACTTGTTTTCCCCTCCGATCGGTGAGATACCTCAATATAATATTGCAACCTTTATCATCTTTCATCGCGCACTCCATTCGGCTCACACGGCAACGCAGAAGCATTGCGTATCACTTGCGTGCGTGCGCTTATGCTTTTTGTCCAACACACACACATGTTTTGCTTATTATATTAGCTTTTGCTTTGCGATACAATTCACTTCGGTGTTTGGTTTGTTTTTTCCCCCTTCTTCCCTTGGGTTTCCAATGCCTTTAGGGTGTGTGTGTGTGTAAATTTTCTTTCCGTGTTCCGTGTATGTGACTGTGTGTGTTTTGTATTACTTCTTTCTGCTCGCCTGATATGATGTAAACGTGTCCATTGCACATTTACTCGCTCTCTTTGTTTGCTAAGTAAATAATGTTTTCATTAATAATGTATAATAAGTTTGTATATTTATATTTATTATTAAAGTACGCATTGCCTTTAAGGTTTAGTAATTTCATTTGCCCCCGTTTTTACTGTTCCGACCTTTTTTTGTTTTATGTTTTTTTTTTGTGGCTGGTTTCTGTACCGTCTTATGCACTTCTTCCCAGTGCTTACACACACACGCTTGGGGTAGCTTTGGAATATTTTTGTATGTGTGTATGAGTTTTTTCTCTTTCTTCTGTAAGTTTGTTTGTTACTTATTTCATTGAGATTGAAGCTGTATATCGAGATAAAAATTGCTTGCAAACTAGTCCCCGAACAGTGCGCGTCCGTCATATCAGGAAAATAAATCACTTTCACGGTTGTTTTTTCTTCTTCTTCTTGTTCCGTTCCTATCTTGGGACGATTTGTAATGGGGTGGCAGGTAAATAGACCTACACAACCCACCGCGCCAACTGTTCCGCGTCCGGTTTTGGAAATTGTCTTTGCGTTTTGTTTGCGAGACCCTTCCTCCTTAGGGTTGGAGGAGAGTTGAGATTAGTTTGCCCTAAATGCCTGTGGCTTGCTCGTACACTATTACACTCTCTGTGTATGTGTGTGTGTGTGCGTGAGTGCTGGGAACTACGTTACAAGATTGATCGGACAATTGGTGGCCATCTATGGCCAAAGTCGCTAGAAATAGTCAAATGCATATGGTTCGCAATGAGAACGTTTCAAAATAAGCTACCAACACTATGATCAAATTCAAACGGCGCAAAGTAAATGCATACTTATGCTACCACCCAGTGCACCGCGGTTCGCTGTTCCAGCTTCTGATCAAGTCTACCCTCTTTGCTAGCGAATGGCGAACAGAAAGCGCACTACACGCTGGCCGTTAGCGAATGCAATTACGCTTTACTTTATGTAACACTATGTAACGCCTTCAGGTTTAGCTAGCGTATATTAGAAGCAATTATGTTCACGAGGTTAACAAACGAGTTAAAAACACTGTTTTGTCCTCTGTGGCGTTTGACGCTCCAAACGCTGGACAAACCGCTAGAGACACGAAGAGTGAGCGAGTGAGAGTATTAGCACACGCGGCGAACCGAATTCTCTGTATCACGGGTTCGAACAAACAATTCTGTGCCGATTCACTCGTTCACCTTACCGCGGAATGTTTTCAAACACACACACACTCATACACGCATACAGGTGGTGGTTCGAGCTTTTCGTTGCAACTTTCATCCAAAAGCGCACTTCTGCTGCATCCCCACATCGAATGATGATATGGTTCGATGCATCTCGCGACTGGGTGTAAAAGTGCTGTTGCTTTGTCTCGGTGGGAGGAAAAAGGGAACCACTCGAACCACTGCGCGTGTGTGCTTAGGTTCAGTTACTCAAACAAGCGAAGGTAGCTCTATATTCAGCTGTCTGCCTCGTGCCGTTGTTAAATGCCCTAAAAGCAAAAAGATACAGCCGTAACAATAGACTATGGGAAGCATATCCTACACCCACCTACTGTAACACGCTTAAAATGCACTACTAACGAAACGAAGTATGTAAATGATCCAAACCAGGATCTCATCATCGCTTCGGGGTGTGGCACATTACACACACACACAAAAGACAGGCGCATCTCATGCGTTCTACAACACACTGGGACAGCAAAAAGTAAACTGGCCAACCCGTTGGGCATGTAAGAAACGAACGGGAAGGAAGGGGGAAACAGATTTTTATCCTATCCTACTGTGAGCTAAAACAAGCATGATTAACCTACACCGTTGCGCCGTCAGTGGCGAACAACGAGAACGATCGTGCTGCTGCGTGATCGCTCGCAATGCACCCTCTCTCTCTCTCTTTCCCTCCTTTAACAACGAGTTAAAAACGCACGCATGAAGAACGGTGGTGGAACGCAAGGACAGGATACTTTGGTCCCGGTAGCCTACAGAAGATGGAAAATCAATAAAATCATACACAGAGATGTGTGTGTGTGTGTGAGTATGTTGTGTGGGGGCGCGGGTGTATGAGTGTGCGTATGTCTAAAGGAACCTAAACGCAAAACTGCACAACCTAATGAAACCTAAGAGTATCGTTGTAACATTTTCTTTCTTCGCTCCTGCTGTTTGCGCTGTTTGCTGCGCCTCCTGCTATACTCGTGTCCTGCTATGCCGTGTCTTCGCTGTAATGTAAGAGGGGGTACATGTGTGTGTATGTTTGTAGCGGTTTGTAGTCACCTCAATTATTCTTGCTTAAGCCTAAAGCGTTTCGCTTACACTAATCCAGCAAGCCGGTGGCGCTGATTCACACGCATACACATTTTTGATTCCTTGCCTGTGTTCTCGCTTGCCGCGCTTGCCATATTACGCCCCATTTAAATGCGAGAAGCAGTCTAACGTCCGGTTGAAAGAGTTTTCCTTCCCACCATACAATTGCTCCAGTGTGTGTTTGTGTGTATATGTGTATTGTGTATATGTTTTCATGTCCACTGAACGAACCCGCTTTGCTGTAAAACTCAAACTCAATAGGTGGATTTCGTGGTTATTCTCAAGCGCACCTGCCGTGGGTTGGCGGTTGGCGCTTTCCAGCTGCGAACAAAACTGCACATCAACAGTAACGAGAACAAAAACCAACCAAGTTTACACTGCTCAGTTCCTGCCCGCCCGCGTTGTCTGTGACGTCTAACATCCCTCCATCGCAACGGTTACACCGCCTTCGAGTGAGTTGGGTTGTGTGTAAACAGCTTACTTCAGCAGATCGTGAGCCCGTTCGTTAGCAGCCGCTATCCTGGTGGCGTTGGAATCTCCCTACGGAAGTTGATAGCAGACAGGGTTATGGGGGGGGTCAGATCAGTCACGCACACGGTGTCGTTGGGGAGTAGGTAAGTAGCAAATAGAGGTGTTATTATTGATTCGGTGTGGTTTAAAAATTGGAATAAAGGTGAGGTATATTCGAAAAATCAATTCGTTTACAATATATTCGACTAGCTTGGCGGTAGATCTTACACTACACAATCAAAAGTTACGGTGGAAAGTTGGGGATCGCTTGTTGGAAAAGTAAAAGGCATAAGAGGCCGTAAAGTTAAAAAGAGTAAGGAATTAGAGGAAGTAAAAATAAAACTAGCAGGCAATTATTTGTTTCGAGTTTTGCTCATTGCTCCATCCCATCGTGACCAAATAATAGATCATCAGCAAAGCAGCAAACTCTTCTTGTTCAAAGCTGTTCGCAAACCAATCTACAACCGATCTCCGAATCACACGAAATAATTGCCTGCACAGTTTGCTGCTATCAAAAAGTACAAAACCAAAGGTCAATTGCGCACAAAATGGAACGCAGCAAATGTTTTTGAACCAAATAAGGAGTAAGAGAGTATTGTAAAACAATGTAGAGAGAGATTAAATAAAAGCAGTGATCAGATTATTTTACTGTTTCATAATCAATGTTTTATTCTTTAATGTCTTTGTGTGAGTCATATTTCCTGTTCTGTTCTGTTCTGTTCTATTCTGTGGCATATATAGTATATAATAATATCACATCCTACATACATAATAAGTATTATAAAAAAACGAATTGACATAAAGGAAAACTTAACGCTTAGTGAATATATTCCATTACACGCATAAGTAGTAAGTATCGGAAACTAATAATTGAACATACATTTATATTATATAGATAAAGAGAGTGAGAAAGAGTGTGAGAGAGAGAGAAAGAAGTAAGAAAAACTACCAACTTACATTTGTTCGTCTGTGTTCGTTTCGATATCCGAAATGGAGGAGGTAAAATAATAACGATAACCATACAAGTATATGTATATATATGTATAGATAGAGGTGTGTATATTGTATATATGCACTGCTATATATATACTCGGTACCCTTTTTATTTGAGAAGCGAGTGCGCTTTTTCATTGGCCGCCTTTATCCTGTCCTCATTTGATCCGCCCTAGATTGTTGGAAGAGCATTAAA
The DNA here is from genome assembly GCF_943734685.1 of Anopheles coluzzii. Taxonomy (NCBI): domain Eukaryota; kingdom Metazoa; phylum Arthropoda; class Insecta; order Diptera; family Culicidae; genus Anopheles; species Anopheles coluzzii. The sequence goes on along the minus strand of NC_064670.1, from coordinate 4,087,633 downwards.
ATAACGATCATGTCACATGCATAAACATAAACATAGGTATTTATATAGTATAGAGTATAGTATAGAATGAAAGAGTAAGAGGAGGAGTAGGAGGAGGAGGAGGAGGAGAAGTAAGAGCAATTGATTCTCAATCAGATTATTTTCATTGCAACTGGTACGCGCGATGGTAGTACTTGCAAAGGGGGTGGGAATGGAAAAGTAGCAGTGAAAGAGGGACGGAACGGAACGTTGAAACTAACGCAAGGAAACGCTCGGAAACAACACAACGCATGAATTAAGTAAGAAGGGATGATGAGTTGAGGTGCGCACAATACCAGTTCCTCTCACGCTCTCTAAAGCAGCGGGCGTGAGATTGGAGCACGCGAGCAAACGGAAATCATAAAACTAAACCTAGACAAAAACCAAACACAAGCAGCGGGAGCAACAGGGATCTTATTTACGGCTTTTACGATAAGACTGTCTCTCCATGTCTTTCGAGGGTCTAAAAACGAGCTTAAAATAAAGCGAAACGAATCACGCTGTGTGTTCGAACGGCGCGCAATACATAGCGAAGAAATAAAGAAGCTAATGCTTGGAATACTGTTAACGCAAGGAACAGAAACCAAATACCACACGAGTTTGAAGACGCGTTGAGAGCTGATTTTTACATTCTCTAGCATTTTATAGGAACGACACGGCGAATGTTACTAACAGCAACATTCAACCTAGCATTTCTCAGCCGATCCACTCAAGCAGCGAAACGCTTCGCATAGCAGCAGTGTATTTATTTAAAGCAATGTGCATTCCCCGCCGAAGCCATCCTCCTGTGAGCTGTGCCGCTTCGGACACAGGATGCTTCTTCAGTTCGTGGACAAAAAAAAAAACGCGCGCGAAAAGCATGGTAGCTGTGGATCGCATCCCGGGGTTCATCAGCGTTCTTATTACAGCAGGTACCGCTCTTGGAAAGCGATTGCAAAGCATAAACGTAACGACATGTAACACGTGAAACGAAACGAATACGATAAGGAAAATATATAGTTAGACAAACACAAAACAAAAGACAAAAGTAGATATATACGCTAACAACATCTGGGTTTTTGGGATATATCGGATTGTTCCGTCCGATCCATGTCGGGGACGGGGGGCCGTGTTGCACATTTAGCTGCCGTCCTCGATTTACAGGCTCAGGGAGCGGAGCGTTAGAAAACAACAGAATGATCAACATTGGCACATATAAAAGTGTGGGCTCTACCTACCAAACGGATTATATATGAATGGGTACTTTTATAACGATACTTACTCCCATTTTCATAAGACACTTGTTGTTGGGTAACAAATTGCACCATACTCTACCGTTTGGCTACGAAGGCACGCTAATCTTGGTGGGCCCGGGAGAGCCGGGGCGGGGGGAGGGGGGGAAGCCGGGAAGCGGAAACGATCAGACACACACACACACACACCGTAGTGTTTGACGTACTAGTGGCTACAATTTCGCACACCCTAGCGGTGTTGACAATGACAACAGCACACCAGTCAGCGGGAGCTAAATTCTTATTTTTTTTAGCTAGAAACTGGTTAAGCTATCATATGTATATTGTTTGATTGATTGAAATTGTTTGATATAAAAAGAAAGCAAAACAAAAGTACGTCAAATGCTACGGTGGTTGTCTTTTGCGTCAAAAAACGCTATGGCTAAACGGAGCCACGGCAAGCAACAATTAGATCGCTTTCGGTTTTTGTTCGATACAAAACCGATACATTCAACACATCATTCCATCGTCACAGTCCGTGAGGTTTCGGTGGCAGAGGAGTGGCATATATGGAACATTTAAACACTGGCGTATCGCTTTTTTGTATATCAGGTTAGGTATTAAACAAAACAAGAACAACACAAATCAGCTAGCGAACGAGGGATAGCGAGAGGGTAGTTAGTTAGAGGCGCTAGAGAAGAGAAGGTTGATTATGTATAAATCGTAATATGGTACAAAATCATAAAAAGCATCTAACAAAATCAAGCCCTTCCTTTATGGGGATATATCTATGTATATATATATACGGTTAAAGTATTCCTGTTCAGCGTGTGGGGAGCTACTACTTCTAACAAGTAGATAAACATTGAACCATATTCGTTTGCTGTTCGTTTTATGGTATATTTTGCCTCAGTATGAGTGTGTGTCAAGTATCCATAGGTATTCTTTAAACATAATTTAAAGAAGGAAAAAACAACAAAATCTAAATCTAAACTGAAAACGGAAAGGACCAGAGAAGAAATTTTGGCATTTTGAATTTTGAATGTTTGAAAATGTGCTTCCATTCTGTTTTTCACCCCACAACAACCAATTGAGAGAACGCATCAGCATCGAATCAGCTCATTTCCGTTTAACATTTAAACAACCCTGTAAAGGTTTGCACCCCTGGGTTTGCGTGTGTGAGTGTGAACAATAGCGCGTACGCTCTACGTCTTGGAAAGCTACACAAACATTTACTAACACACTGTGAGAGGTTTATTAGGCGGATAGAAAATGAAAGATATATAGATATAGACAGAGAAATGGCAAAAACAGACACGATAAAGACGCTAGACGAACACAAAACGTAAAACGGAAGACACAGCAGACAGTGGACAGTAGTGCCCGCTGCTGGGGCAGAGGCTGTACTGTTTCTTTTCTGGGTGATTTGTTTCGTAGTAGAGTTTTTCGTTGTTCGAAAGCTCAGGAAGTAGTTGTAGGTGTCGTGTGTGCGTGTGTGCGTGTGTCTAGAACAAACAACAACCGGACACAACAATAGTATTACACAGAGACCACAACAGCGCGTTTCAACGACAGAACATAGATATTTCTTCGCTACCGCAAGACGAACAAAACTAGAGACAAAAACCAACATAGAAAACAAACGGGGGAAAAAAACTAGACAACATAGGCACAAACAATTACGATTAAATATCGAAAAAGGAATCTAATCCAGAGTGAACGAAGAGGGAATTAAACGAAGAAAGGAAAGAAACCCGTAAGAAACAGCGGTCGCCATTTCTTGCGCCGAAAGGCAAAACATAACACTAGAAGAATGCGCAAGCAGAACCGCTGTTAGAATATGTTATGTTGTGGTTTTTTTTTCTTCTTCTTAATGTTTTATATGTTTTTTTGGATTTGTATTGCTGTATTTGCAAATGTACTGCAGTAGAGTGATGGTGGTGGTGGTGGTGGTGGTATTGATGTTTGGTTGTTAAGTTTGGCCAGAAACAAAACACGAACATATCGGAACGGAAAACGCAAACTTAAAAATCTAACCAGAGCTAATGGGGACAAAACTGAATATGCATGTGTGTAACGATGTAATAATCTGATCAAAAAACTAAGAAAGTCCATTCGGCTAATGTAGAGAGCAAGTAGTAGTATACATAAGTAGAAGGGTTGGAGCAGGAGAATATGTCTGGGCAGACAGTGTGGCGGAGGCAGCGGCGGCAGCATTTGCCACCCCGTTTCATTCTCGTTTCGTTTGCACTTTCTCTCACGTACTCTCTCTTCCAAGCACTGCACTGAGTGCGCAGATCGGAGCAGTAGCGCAGCGACGTACGATCGGACGGAGCAGTAGCCGTCCGCGCCGCCCACTGGCGGCCGTGCGCGGCGAGAGAAAGAAGCCAACGAGCGGAGCGAAACAGGACACTTACCTTGCGATTGATTCTGTCGATCTGTCTGTTCTGGTTCTCCAGCTCGGAGCCCATATCGAGCGCCATGTTTCGCAGATTACCGATCATCGTGTTCACCTGGCCCATGTTCTCCTCCATCTCATCTTCCCGGGCGTCGTTCGTGATCCTGCGCGGGGAATGCGGGGAATGAAGATTACAACATGGCGCATTACAGCAGGTAGACGGACACACTCCGCCTCTTACCTTCCGATGTAGCCAGCCTGCGGGCCCAATCCGTTGCGATCGTCCATCACTCGCTGGGGCTGGTTGTTTACCACCTTGCCGTCATCGTTGCCCTTCCAGGTACCGTCGTCCTCTTTGAAGGATGCACTCCTGCAGACGGGACAGACAAACGGTGTTTACAGACGACTCCGCAACCTCCAGACTCCAGGATATTCACCCATCCCCCCTCTCACTTACTTGTTGCACGGTAAGACACAGATACCGCAGCATTTTTCCATGCCGCTCAGATTCTTTTCAGCCTCACGCATGTCGGCATTGATCTGGTCCATGCCCTCCTCGATTCGGTCCAGTTGTTCTGTGGTGTTTTAGATAGGATTTGTGTTTTGGCATTTCGTTCGACAACATACAGAGAGAGAGAGAGATCGGTGTGCGCGGACAGCACCAAACATAAACCACACACACACACAGAGGGTAAGGACAGGATGGAGTGGGAAAGACAGTGATGCACAGAGAGAAAGAGGGAAAGAGAGAGAGAGAAAGAGCCAATTATATTTTGTAGATTAAACGACGGATGGATGGGTACGACACAATCATGACCACGCGATTCATGTAACACAACGAATTATCGGGGATTAGTGATAAGTGATCTGCTGGAGAGTGGTGAGTGGGAGTTATGAAATGCAGTAAGTAGTGTCTATGACTGTAGGTGAGAGATTTGGATGGTGATTTGGTTGGATCGAAAACCGGACAGGTTAGAGAGATGTGTGTTTGGAAGGTTCTGTTTGTTGTGGGGGTATAGAGTAGTGGGTGAATAATATTGTGCATTCGAATAGAATGGTGAGCCGGTAAGTAGTACTCTGCTGACGATCGTGACGAAAACAGAGGGAATAAGGATCGACAGAGCTCGATGTATGAAATGATGAAACAATACGTCAAAACAGTTGAACGTGATAGCAGAAATAAACTAACGTGTGTGAGAGAGTTAGAGGTTTAGTAGTGATGATAGTAACAGTATTAGTAGTAGGTAGAATATATTAAAAAACAGTACTATGTAGCGGTAATAAGTAGTAGTATTGAAAGGTTCAAAAAGGTAAATAACATTAGTTGTATGTCATGCAACGTTCTACACTCTCGGAACATAAAACAAAAAACACAACGGAAAACGGTAACAAATACGGAAGTAGAGAATGGGATTTTTAAACAAAAAAATAACATACTTCAACCGAAATTCAATTGAAAGCTAGCTTTGAGAAGGGGATGAGGTTCATATATCTGGCAGCATAATTCATTAAGGCAGTCCGAGCAGAAAGAAGTCATTCAAAACTAATAACCGTTTAAAGGAAAATAACAATGTAAATACTTTTTTTCGGTAACAAATGTGAATGAAATCTACAAACACAATAATGTGTGTGTTTAAACGCTTCGCCGTCATTAAAACGCCAATCGGTTGATAACAAAACAAACAGAAAAAGTGCCGCTTGGGACTAAAGGATTTAATTTCAATCAAAAAGTAACGAACTAAGCAACGAGCACCCTTGTTTTAGAGAGAAACAAACTGAAACCTATTACCGTTAATGCGTAATGCTGTATTAATTCAATCGTGAAACAAAAATCAACAAAAACTAAAGAACAATAACTCAAACTTTGACGCGTTACACGCGCGTACTCGCGCAATTTTACGGCGAAACAAAAAGAAACGAAAACAGATTACGGATACGGAAAATAGCAATTAGAAGTACACTAGTCGCCGCTTGATTCGGGTGGTTTTGATGTTTTGCATTATAATAATACCTGTTTGTTGTGTTGTTTTATTGATGCAGATGCAGAGTTTTAGAGAGTGATAAGTGCTGTGCTCATTGGTACGTTTGTTTGTTTCCGATTGGTAAGTACTTGTAAGTATGTTTCAGTAGTGGGTGAATCATCGTTAGTAGTTGCTGAGGTTTTTTTTTGTTTCGTTAGTTGGTTTCTTTGGTGGATTTTGTGATATTTTCTTGGCTGCCCCCCTATACAATGTGGCTTTGGGGAATTGCTACTTGGTTAGTTCGCGCATCTCTCATTTCCGTTTTGTGCCCCCGCGGCGCAAGCCGAGTTGCCGAGTTTGCCGAGTTGACTAAACTGTTACTGAGTTGTTCGAAGCGTTGAAATAAAACATACAGAGCTAAATGTGAGATTGTTTTGGTATGCTTGTACAAAGGTTGTGAATGGAGTGGCTTGTTAGGTTACCACAAGCCCATAACCACAAGTTTGCAGACAAATAAAATAGATTTTGCAAGCAGAGGTTAGTTTAGAGTTTCTACCAACGTAAAAGTATGATATCTCTGTTACTGTAATATTAGCTGTATTAGGTTGTTTTTCGGTAGTGTGTACTGGATATTATATCTTTTTTTTGTTTTTTGTTGTTGTTAGTTATTGAGATTGATATTGAGATTTGGTCTTGCTAACTCAACAGTGGATAAAGCTTACCTCCTTGTTCATCCAGCATTACGATGGTTCGCATTCCCACCTCAGTGCTCTAGATCAGAAAATATCACAAATATCAACTTAGCATCTCAGTCTCTCGGGGTTTTTGTTACTAAATAGTGCGACAATCTGTCGCACAAATGCGATTCTTACGTGGTACAAGAGCTTTTATCTTAAACTTATTGCTTATTTAGTAACATTGAGCAAGCGCGCTTGTTGCCGCTCTTTTTTCTCTTCGCCACGATGCTCCGTATCAAACAAACGCCTCAGAGATCGATCATTAAACTACGATACCCAGTCATGTCAATCAGAGTGCCTTTAAATCGTACGTAGTGGTTAAAAAGTTGCATTTTTTTATCGTTATCGTTATCCTAGTTCAAAACGACAAGCCATCCGACGCTGGCTATACTTATTGCAAACAACATCAAACGTATACACTACTACTATGCAACCCCTGCCAGTTCCCATTTTTTGTTTGAGCATTGAGCACGGTACCACAATTTATAGCTAACGCTGTCTCCTACTAGCAGCGTCCCGCGTTTTACTTGCTTGTTGGATTTCCACAACACACAGCAGCACGAAAACACTCACGACGATGTCAAAAATAAATCATAATCGATAAAACCTTAACCAGTTCATGTCGAGTAAGGACATATGGAACATAAGAATAGATATAGAGAAGAAAAATCACAATACACTGAATACGAGAAGCGGACCTACGCACGAGGCAAACATACTTAAATGAAACTGTAACATGAAGTAACACAAACGAAAACAAGTAGGAACTCATAACAACGAAACAGTGGCAGCAGTGAATTGGAAGTTTGTTACATAGTGAAAACTAGCATTGAAGATGGGTAGTGAATTAACGAAGTAGTAGTAGTAATGGAGGTCAAATATACAAGCGCTCCCACAAGAGAGCGAAAACGAGAAGGTAAGCGACGAGTTCAAGAGAGAAGTGCACTACAGATCATGATAAGAGATTACAGTAAGCAACTAAGTAAGCGGGTGGTAATATAGGTGCGTATGCATCTGTTTCGTGTAAGGAGCGCTAGGTGTGAGCAAAAGTGAATAAAAAAGAGAAAAGGGTAGATTATACAAAAAACTGAGTTCCATGAATGTGCTAATAAAGGTGGTAGTAGAGATGCTAATTTGCTATTCGCTGACAAAATAGTACAGCTGGAAATTGAAATGAGCTTAAATCTTAATTTTACGGAATGTGTTGGTGCTTTGGAGAATGGGAGGAACATTGCTATCGGGACGTTAACGTTTGCCGCATCTTCCATCGGCGGAAGACGCGAATAAACGAAAAAAGGGAATATCACATCATGAGAATACATTTGAGGGAAGTAAAACTGCAACATTGAAACGGATAAAACGGATGTGAAGGAAATGTAATGTGTGTGTGTGTGTTGTTTAATGTAGGTAATGTGGGCTGTTATTTTACGAGGATGAATAACCCAAAACAAAACAAAAAGAAACGAGTGTGGACGTTTGGATGTGATGTGATTCGAAATGAAGGATTGTTAAATTGTCAATGTACGATCAATATTCGGCACATTGTTTTATTTTTTTGTGGTTTGTTTTCTTATTGGTTGCATTCCGAAGGATTACAATATAATAGAGATTATGTATAGAATGTGTCCAATGATATGATGACTCACCTCCCTGATCGTCAAGGGCCACCAGGGTTCGAATCCCGGCTTCCTTGCTCTATTTTTGTATGGCGGCATTTGGAATAATCAGTAATAAGTGTAATTTGTTAATTGTTCTGCGTATACTGTAGCTGTGCTGAGCGTTGCGTTTAGTTTGAATAGTTATGGGAGGAGGGCTTGTTCCGTTGATGTTACAAAACGTTACGAACAGATCATTTGCGCGTGCAGAGGATAGTGGACACGCTTTGAAGGCGCATCGTTCATCCGTTTCATTCGTTTCCTCCTGCATCGATCGATCTGTTGTTACGCATGTTTGGTATATAAATACTATTTTTGTAATAACAAAAGTCATAATACTAGTGGATTGGTTATTTTTCCTAATTGTAGTGGCAGTTTTTTGCTGGGTTTTTTTTGTTCCTTGCCTGACGAACAGCAGCTGGCTATTTAAGGCTATTGCGTGGATAATCTCAAATCGATATGATACAACTTTCGCATGTTGTGTTTCCACGGTCGGCGTTTGGTGTCATGTCGTAGAACACGCGATGCAAATATCGCGACAAAATAACAGAAAACAAATCCAAACAAAAGTGGCAAAACACGGAACATAAATTCAACTCATACAGTCAACAATTATTATTAGTGTGCTTCGAAACACAGATAAAACAAGTAGAGGTAACAATTACCATATTGAAATAGTTGAGCTTTTTTAAACTCATAACAACAAGTAGGATGGATGTTAAGAAACTAAATTTAATTCAATTTATATAAATATTATATATATAAGTATACACTATGCTGATTTGTACATATTATTTTTAGCAACTAATTTCATGTAAATATTATGTATTTGAATATCTTCACAAGTTTGCTCCATTTGAGTGCTTGTAATAGTGTTAATGTTTAAGACAGGTAATGTGTATATTTTATACTATTTAACACATTGCGTACAATTTATGCTAAATACGAAAATAATACATACATACATTCATTTCAATAAAGAAGAATGATTAATAATAAAAACACAAGAAATTAACCAAACAGGAACGTGAGCCGTCTTTTACGAAAAAATAAAATAAAAGAACTACAAATGAGCAAAGGATAAATATGCTCCAAACACAGATAGAGAAAATAACTTTCAACACAAATCTCGTATTGTTTTTAATGAGCACATCTATAGCACCGGCAGTAATAATTCAAACCTGCTAAATATTGTCCACAGAGAAGGTTCATAGATAAATAATAGATTCAGAAGTATTTAGAGCCACAAATGTGTGTTTTAGTTTATGGTTGAATTTATGTTCTACGTGAAGTGGAACAGTTTTGTAACTTCATAACACATAGAATAGAACATCCTTTTAGCGTCATAGGTTTCAATGTATGGAATTAAAACGTTTACCGCTTCGTTTACGTATCCTGCGTACAACGGTAATGTAAACAAGTCATACTCATGCATCTGGATTTGTTTTTTAAAGAATGTTTGTATATTATAAAAGTAGCAGAATAGGAACAACAGTAATAGTGATAGGATTTGTTCAAACAGCTCTATTAGAAAAGAGATCAAAGTACAGAGAGCGATCCGACAATAGTAAAATCAAACACAGCTAGAGAAGGCAAATAGAGAGTAGAAGAGTTGGAAGGTGATTCTCTGTTTTCAGGTTCATCCAGCCTTGGTTTTCAATCTGGAGGAGGAAAAGTCTTCAAACTTGTGATGTGGCGTAAAGAGTTTGTACGATCGAATGTTTGACGAAGTATTAGTCATTTAGGCATGCAACATAGATCGGGACATACAAACACACGCAGCCTCAACGAAAGAAAAATACGGACGTAAAGAAAATTACAAGTAGAAAACACACCAACAGAAAACATAGTTCGAACACAAACAAGAAATTAAATGTTTAATAAATGCTGCTGCCTAATAAATTGAGACCAATAATTTAGGATTTAGCTATTCTTGCTCTAGACAAAGTAATTGTGTTGTACTAATGGGTTGCATTGAAGCTTGAGCAAGTTTTTTTTTTCTTTTCTTTTTGCAAAAAACAAAAACACGGATTTTCGTCTTCCAAAAACTATCAAATCGCGACGCAATACAAACAAAATTGAATATTTAATCATTAGGAATTGAAGTTTAACATTGATAATGGTTGTTCTTAACGCAAAACACAACATTTACTCTTACAAAAACACATTAACGCACTATTTTGACGCAGCGTCTTGCGAAAGATCAAACTAAGAAGAGTAACAAAAACACGTTCATGAACAAAATAAAGAACAATTAATGGACAATATGGCAGGCTTGGGTAAAAGGGCGTTTTAAATTGACATGACTTTCTCGGGATTCATATCGATAACACAGTACTGAGGTGATCGAATCGATTGATCGATCGATCGATCGGTCGCATTACCATGAGAGCAAAACATAGCATAACCAAACTAATATAGTTACAATTTTACTAGCTTTTGATGTTGTAAAACGAAACGATTCATCAAATAACACTATTTTACCGGACCACTTGTTAGGAGACGGTTTAAGCATCTTGCAGACCGATTAGAACGCTAGCGAAGAGCATGTCTCGATAGCTGGGGCGCTCTTCTACCGTAACCGGCACTAGTTTACTTTACGTAGACACCTCCCAAAGCGCGGAGTGGTAATGCCGTTCCTCTACCTAAATATTATTACTCATCCTCCATCATCATCATCATCATTATCATCGCGTTTCTAAAGGAGTTGCCACTAGTCTCAGAACCATAACGTACGTGATAATGCGACAAGACAAGGTAGTGGTTAACAATCAAAAGTAACAGATTGATCTTACCTCCTCACATAGTGCCAGCATACGGCGGGTACTGTCCAGGGACTATCGAAGAAGGGCGGCAGGTGACGACAGTACATGAAAAAGCACAGAGAATGCACAGAGAGAAAATCGGGTTTCAGTAGCTTATCTCACAGTAGCCCAGCTTCGCCGGAAATGCCTTCGATTGCAGGTGAAGGATGCGTTTTTTTACGCTTTTGCCATACCTCATCGACCACCTGCTGCTGTTTCATTTGGAGCTCCTGCAGCTCGGTCTTTGGGACGGCTGCCCCATTCTCTGCGGGGGGTGCTGCTGCCGGCATTCTGTAAATGAGCAAGTGTACAAAAATCATGTTTCAATCAGCGGTGGTATCATCGCAACTGCCAGGAAGTGGGTTTTGGTTTAATTCTACCCCGCAGGGAGGAAATGAACTTTACCTACACCAACAGATAAATCAATTTCCCTAATGCGTCATCTTATGTCACTAATTATTCATTCGGTCACCTAATGCGTAATGGGTTGGATTAGGCTGCATGTTTGAATAATCCATTGTTGTTGAAATTAAGATTACTTTTAAATTGACGCATGATGGACGTTCAAGAAGGAAGAGTTTCAATAGCTGTGTAAGCATAATATGCAAACAAAGACCTCCTTCGCATCATGCTACTCCCCGAACGCCTTAACGCATCGTCGTTAAGACAAAAGGCAGGCAATTGCAGTAGGCGTATACCGACTGCGTGGGCCACTCGTTATTATCCTTCATCCGCAGGATACGCAATCTCGTCTGGCGAGCAAACAACAACCCGTTTACTACGGTGCCGTTTGTATCAAACGCGCCATAGCTCCTGCTGCTTCAGCACGGGCAAAGGACGAAAATCGAGCATCATCAGCACATCTTTTGGATCTTTGGATGGGCGCCTTCGGATGAGGGTGTCTTTCGTGTGGTGTGCGTAGTACTCCCCAAAAAATCGATATCATAAGGTTTGATACGGCACAAAAAAACAACAACCGGGAAGGGCCGATTTGAGTATGCGCCAAACACCAGCTTTATCTGTGGCGTAGCGTCGTTGCATTGGTCCCGCTCTTACGCCCGCACACTAAACGGCGTGTGTGTGTGTGTGTGTCCCATCCTCGGCAACGCAGCGGACTGCGGTCTTCTCATCCTGTCTCGAGGATGCGATGGGGCGCTCGACGAGAGAAAAAAAGGACATAAATTAGCGCTGGGAATTGTCTCGAGCAGCTCCCTTTACACCAGCCCATCCCCGTCCCCGCCATTGGATGGCTCCTTTTTTTTGCCCAAAAATGAACCGAACTTGACCGTTCCAGATTGGAACACGGATGACGAGGTTCGCACTTGTTTCTTTAGACTTGACCCTGAAACGGTGTCACTGCTGCATTCGCGCGTGTATGTGTAGCGCGCGGCCACCCGCATAAGGACATGTGTGTGCCAAAACACACCAGCCAGCCCAATTCTAGCATAGTGCTGCGCTCCGTGCGTGCGCCAAGAAAGGGCGTAGCACAACATGAACACCGTCGTACTGGGGAAAACTCTCCTCTCACAGCGGGCACACCTTCACCGCCCAAAAGAGAAGAAAAAAAAAACGCACGCCCAAACAGAACGGTAGGAGTTTTCGCACACAGCCTCAGCCAATGATGATTTCATCTCGAACGCTTCAATTAACCCGTACGATACGTTTCTGAGTCACGGTACCCGTTGGGCTTGTCGGGGTGGGGGAGATCACAAATCATCACACGAATCAACACACATTCCACCAACGGGGTAGGCCCAAAGGTGTTCGTCCTCCCTGCTGCATCGATTTTTCGTTGCAGAAAGCCAACCCCATGAAAGAAAAACGGAAACTACACTACGGTCGGCAACTGTTCACCAAATTACCTGGTTTAGTTTGGGGTGGTTACGAGGAGAGTTAAAGCGTTGAAGAGTTAACGAGCTGCTTCGGAAAGCGATCGACAGAGGTTTTGGAAAAGTTTGACGCAGACACAATTTTCACCTCTTGACTCCGGGAACGAATTTGCTTCTGCCTTTATCGGAATGACGTTTCGGTCAGTGCTGGCGAACGTTGGATGGGGTGGGGAGGGGGGAGGTTTGACACCTTCGTTAAGCTTCGACGGCAATGTTTCGTTAAAAAGTGTGGCAGCTGTCGCGAAACAATTTTTAATAATGTTGATTTATTTCAGACAGATTTGCTAAAAATTGATGCAGAACAGGTATGACACTACTTCACACTACTTTATAATGGGTTTTTGAGACTTTTGTTTCGCTCATTTCGTAGAGTTCTGGCTTTTGGTCGATGTTTTGCAGACTACTGATTGACACAGTGGTCGAGCTCAAACACATTTAAAATCCTTTTTCATCATTGCATTTCGCTCCAGATCCTTCAGTTGGTGTAGAACTAATTTTATAGAAGAAAAAGAATCCAAAATATAAAATGTATTTGGCTGCATTTTTGAAATTTTATTCCAATATTTGTCATCGTTAAGTTAGAGATGATGACCGCAATGGCTGTACCACCGTCAGCAGCTGGATGGTTTTGTTGTTTACTTTTTAGTCAAGTTCCAGCGGCACCGCTCTACACACAGTTTACGCCGGCAGAATGAGCGAAAACGACGGAATTCACATAGAATATGTCGACGAGCAGGAGCTAAAGCGCGAGTTTCGCCGGTTTATGAGCGATCCGGAGACGAGAGAAAAGGCTGCCAACTATCTGTACGAATCGCTCGTGGACGAAACAATCCTGGGCATCGCGTACGAGGTGCACCACGCAAACAAGACGGGTTCCGGTGCCGCCGTCGAGGGTGAGCCAGAGGACAGCAAACCGTACACGATCGTCGACCAGCCCGATACGGACGTGTTCGGTTCGTCCAACACCAAGAAAGCCATCGACTGCCACTGTCCGAACTGTAATCGCATCGTAGCCGCATCGCGATTTGCTCCACATCTGGAAAAGTGCATGGGTAAGGACGCATCCGCATCCTCTGTACGCAGCAGTTCGTGGTGTCGGGCCTGCGAATGCATTCGTTTACATATTTTTAGGTATGGGAAGAAACTCCTCACGCATCGCAAGCAGACGCATCGCGAACACACGTGACGTGGGAACAGGCAATTATTTCGGCGGCGACGAGGACGACGAAGACGACGCGGACTGGTCGGGAGAGAAGCGCAAAAAGAAGATCTCGCAGGTGCGCACTAATGGGAGCAAGAAAAATGGCAAAACCTCATGAAAGTAGGTGCACGTACGGGGTTGATTAGCGGCAAGTGCTCCTGGAGACGGCTGAGATGTGTGCGGGCCAATAAAAAAACCCCGCAACCGGCATCAGCAACCCCTACGAAGAAAGCGCGAATGTGTGATGCATTCCAAACCAGTCACATGACTTGACCTCCCTATCCATCGAATGTTGGACCTCAGTAGAACGAACGCGGTTCGGTTGAATCTCGGCGATGATATTGTACATGCACTTTCTGCAATGTTAAATTGCCAAATGAACTCCACAACTGGTGGTTTTACCTAGTAAGCGTCGCGTTCGTGGTAACGCACGCCGATGTGGAACACCTTAGTATCCTATAAACGTGGCAGGGGCAGGTGAATTGAAACCCCAACTTCCAAGTAATAGTATATCTTAAACACACTACCTAGGCTAGCTGAAATGGATTAATAATGTAAACGTAATTCACACACTCCTCGCTCGATTTTCTATATGTAGCGCCAACCGGGGAGCTTATAATGTACGTTTAAACTTTCCCTGTAGTGTGAATAACCGTTCCATGTAAATAAAAGAAGATTTTCACACTGATACGACCCATCATTTCCTGTACGAATCACGCTGCAAAATCATACGATCGACGCGTACTGCGCGAACCTCTCGCGTACCGCATCTCCGAGTCCATCGGGACTGTATGACGCGCGTTCGCCCCCTCAACGTAAATAGATCAAGTGCAGACTGTGTGCGAGTGTGTCGCGACCGCACGGCCCGTAAATTAATATCCCAAATTGATGTGTAGTTTATTTTTACGATCGTTCTACCAGATGGACAGGCTTCCAAAAACCGCCGAGTACGGTTTGTTTACTTTTTATTTTGCGTTATTTTCTCTCAACTCATCCAGCGTGTGCGTGTGTGCATTCGTAAAACCGCGATCGCACAGTTTGACGCCCGACCGCCATCGCTCTCGCGCTGATTTTACATGCTCACCGTCTTGCTGTCTCTCTCACACACTCTCTCGGCAATAGGGTGCGCGCAAAAGGGGTTGGTGTTTCGCGCGTTGTTTGCCGCGCTGTGGTATTACAACGCTACAGGCAGCTCCGTGGTGCAGCTTGATCCAGACGCACACGGTACAGAGGTTCGTTACTATGGCTTCCATATCCGGCATACTACGATAAAGTAAACCGAGAGCGGGTCAGAAACACCGAAAGCCGTGCGTGGTTAGTGTTTTTTTGAAAATGTCACTTCTTCTCCAAGCAACCCGTCGAAGAACCAGTTTAGTTTAGGGTTGCCTCCCGTCCAAGTTCGTCGCCAGTTATCCATCCATATCCGTGTGGTTTGCAACATGATTCATACGAACGTGCCCGCGTACGATGTTGTGTTATGATGAGATCATAACTTACTCGCCGAAGCATACGCAATGAGGTAATGCGTTATTTCTAAGTCGCACCGGAATGCATACATAGCTTAAATCCGAACCAACTCAAGGACGGGCGAGTTTTAATTTATTCATGGTTGTGCAGCTGTGTTTATGGTCGATTCGGCAGGCTGTGCTGGGTGTGTAGTGCCACAAGGGAGAAAGAAAAGAAAACAAGAAATCCAATCGTCGCTCGGTGGTTGTGTGGTGCGCTTCGTTCGCACTAAATCAACGTTGGTGGAGTGAAAATCGCACAGAACGTGACCGGAACCATGACGATTCTGTGCTCCCATCATCGTATCGTGGAAAAGGAACCGTCCAAAGTAAATCCACGCTGGAAGTGTAAGTGTAAGCTGGTGCAACTGTTTGCAAATCTTTTTCGCATGCACTGTACTTCAAACCACTTGTGGCACTTATCTTATCGTTTCGTCCTTTCAGCCTGTACCGTGTTTTCGTTGCTGATGATTGTGTCATCGTGCCTGGTGGTTAGTTTCAGTTTGCACGGTCTAATTGCAGACTACAAACACCATTGTTTGCTAAAAGCAAACCTACATTTTGTGCCGATAGCAGTCGAGAACGGCTCCGATACCGGAACGAACCAAACGACTGTTCAATGTAATGTACCCTTCAATGCCTCAAGCTAACACACCTACTTTGATTGACCATTCTTTTCATCGTTTCCAGATGGCATTGATGAATATTGGAGCAATTGGAACAGTGGGTTGTACTGTGAGACCCTCAAAAACATGCCACTCTTCCAAGGAATCTGTTGTACGATATGGTTAGCTCTTTTCCTAGTGCACGGCCCAGGAGGGTAAGTTAAGCCGGTGAAAAGACCGGGAAGCCAACGTAGTGCATTTATATTCCTCACCTTTTTTTCTGCAGAATTCTTCCACAACCGTGGCGGATAGTGTTTCCGTCATTGATATTTTTCCTAGGCTGCACGGTAGTGTCCCTGCTAACGGCGAGTTTCATCACCCAGGGCCTGAGGCATCTTTGTGCCGAGTTTCAGAAGGTGGACTCAGTTCAGGGTATGAGCTGCGCCCGGTTGATACTTTACTTTTCATTAGTCCAGGACACCGCGGCGCTCGTGCAGGTGGATAAGAACTTTTTCCTAACGCTGGCATTTTCCTGGATCTGGGTCGGTGCTACTGTGTTTGGGTTAGCGATAATACTGCTCCGAATCTTCCTGATGCCAGACTTTGAACTGTTTCGAGTCGTCGTATCGATGCACGGAATGCGTAAAGGTTTGTTGTTTTACTGTATTTAATTTATTGTAAATTTTAACCCAGTATTTGTCTTCATTGTTTTAGATCTTCCCATGCTTCAAACAGAAGAATCGGCTAGTTGTACTACTTCTGAGCTATGAGTGTTGGAATTGATGAATAAATCAATGGTGTGTTGTGTGCATATTAGTGATACTAAACAAATCTTACAGTAACCTCTCAAACATGACGAACACAGGTCAGGTTTTACTGATCAAATATAGAAGGTTCCACTTTTCTGTTAACTTTAGGATAGTTATGCAGTTTTCCTACTTGGTGGGCATGAATAAACTTATAACATTGTGAACTATTCTGGAATAACAATACAGAATCCTAAGGTCCTACCCAATGTCAAGGTAAGTCATATTTGTTCTATCATTATTTTATCAATATCACCATTTAGAAGAACTTAAGTATTTTGTAAAACCCTTAAAATTCAAATTTAGATTTACTTCATTAATCAGTTTCCGATTCAATTATGTATCAATTGTTCGCTACTAAATGCATTTTTCACGTGTCTAAACATTGAAATGGAAGATCAGTTTTGGATGCTCTTTCAAAATTACCGGATTTCAAGAAAATTCAATTTATCAACTGTCAACCTCCGGCACCGACCACCAGGTGTCCGACACCCGGTGCATCGCTGTCAATGTTTGTTGTGACTCGCAAACAATACGCAGCAAAACAATGTTTCCCTCTGTGCAGTAGCATAATTCCTGGACAAACACACTCACACCCACACCATGAGCTTAGCAGGTAATGATGAACAGTATCTAACATTACGGAGGATGGTGGGGGAGAGGGAAATTACGACACTGGGCCCCCACAATGGCATCCACAGACAATGAAGGGCGTCCGTGGCCGTATCTACAGCACCGAGCACACACACCCAACAGGCAGCACGTACAAGTGATTATTTGTTTTATCGTCAACGAGTTGATTAGTGCTACGAATGGTTGGCCACATCCGCTGATAATGCCGCCCATACAGCCGTTCTGTGCTGACGCCATGAAGCCCTACTGTCAGCATTGCTAATTTTCGGCCGACCCAACACGCGTGCGAGTCGCGACCCTCGCACAGCATCTTTGACCGAAATCTTCACCACTACAGCTAAAGCCCCACACAGCTTCACGGTTGAACGACACAGATCGATGCTTCCCCGAGTGCGCGGGTCGCAGGCAGACATTGGCGGAGGCTTTCTCGGGATCGTGAGCCGAGCGGCAGCAGCAGCCGCAGCAGCAAAACGAGTCTGGTGGTGGTAAAAGTGAAAGTACGGCGGCACCATAGCCTGCTGTGATCCAGCGTGATCGTCGTGTGTATTTGCGCCAGTGTGTTGGTTTCTTGGCATCTTACGCAGCTGTTTTAATACCATCTTGCGATCGTGTACGGTCGTGAGGCACGGTGTCGTAGCGGACACGCGTTCGGTCCTTATTGGTTTGCAGGGAAATAGTGAGACACTTACCGCGCAATAGTGTAGTGGGGTTGTGCTTCGCAGTCGTGCCCAACATAAGCCTTTATCGTGTGCAGTATTTCGCCACCGGGTGTACTTATAGTCTTCTGCTGTATTTCTGCCACTAACGCAATTGTGATACAAGGTGATTGTGCTTGATCGTGTGGGCCTGTCCACGTATCGTGAAGCTGGCGAGAAAGCCGCAAAAAACATAATTCATCAACACCCTTTCCATATGTTTCATCCACGCTTCTCTTCCAGCCCACCAGCACCAGCACGATGACGTACAATCTGGATGAACTGAAAAAGCGCTCCGTCGTGGCGAGCACCTCTCACAACATAAGCAACAATCTGAAGCCCGCGCCCAAACATGAGAAGGTACCGGAATCGGGGAAAACGATCACCGAAATCACGCGCACCCACCGGACGGCGTACATCATCTTCGTGTCGCTGCTGCTGGATCTGCTGGCGTTCACGATGATACTGCCGCTGCTTCCGTCCCTGCTCGAGTACTATCGCAAGAATGACAACCAGCTGTACGGTTACCTGGCCAACAGTATTAAGCAATTTCAGCTGTGGATCGGTGCGCCGGAACGCTTCACCAGCGTCCTGTTCGGGGGAGCGCTCGGCTCGATGTTTAGCTTTCTGCAGTTCCTGAGCAGTCCCATCGTCGGTGCGCTGTCCGACTACTACGGGCGCAAACCACTGATGCTGCTGTGCGCGGTAAGGTGAAAGGTGAAAGCGTTCGAACGGCGCAAATCGTTAATGGTTTCCTTTTTCCACCCACCTTTACAGACCGGCATTGCCGCTTCGTACGGCATTTGGGCGTACTCGGAATCGTTCCTGCTGTTCGTGATAGCACGGTTCGTCGGTGGCATCAGCAAGGGCAACGTTTCGCTCTGTATGGCCGTAATAACGGACGTGTCGAACCAGCAGAACCGCGGCAAGGCGATGGCCCTGGTGGGGATTGCCTTTTCGCTCGGCTTCATAGCGGGTCCCATGATCGGGGCGACGTTTTCCCGCTTCTCGGACAAAACCGGCACGCTGTGGTTCTTCGCACCGGCCATGTTTGCGATGCTGCTGGCCGTCGCCGACATACTGTTTCTGGTGCTCTGCCTGAAGGAAACGCTGCCGAAGGAAAAGCGATCCACGCGCATCATCAACTCGCTGTCGCATGCGATCGATCACATCAGTATTAGAGCGTTGTTTCGCTTTTCCGCGGTGGAAAATCTGTCCCAGAAGGATGTGCGCTCGCTCAGGCGGCTGGGTGTGACGTACTTTCTTTACCTGTTCCTGTACTCCGGGCTCGAGTTTACGGTGACGTTCTTGATGTACCACAAGTTCGGCTACACCTCGATCGATCAGGCGAAAATGTTCCTTACCACAGGTACGGGGGGTGTTCGGGTAACGTTTTGATGTGAAATTCAAGAGATTTATTTATAACATTGCGTGACATTTTCTTTCCCCTTTTCCTCAGGTGTACTGATGGCGCTACTGCAAGGTTCCGTTGTACGCCGCCTTCCCGACCGACTGGTAAAGACTTCCGCCGTATTTGGCCTGTATTTAATCATTCCCGCCTTCATCATCGTCGGTTTGGCCGAGTCGTCTCCAGTGCTCTACCTGGGCATGATACTATTCGCCATCTGTAAGCGTCCTGTTGCCTCAACTGCCTCACAATTGGCTTTTTTTACTAACTCTTCATCTACATTCCCTTTTTTTAGCCACCGCGTTTGTAGTCACTTGCATGACCACAATCACCTCCAAGTACGGTGACTTCCATCAGAAGGGAACTGTGCTGGGAGTGTTCCGATCGCTGGGAGCTCTCGCCCGGGCTGTCGGCCCTATCGTGGCCTCGATGGCGTTCTGGAGCGTCGGTGCTCGGTTTACTTACATCGCCGGCGGCATACTGCTACTGTGGCCCGCACTGATGCTGCAGTACTTAAAGCTGTGAATGCTCCTGCTAACCCACCGCGTTGCGTCAGTTTGTGTCCTTCGTTTTTCTATTCCGTCGTTTTTTGTATTGTTATAGTGTATACATTGTATTTATAAGGCACCAACAACCGGTATTGATATTTTTTACAGTATTCTGTAAACTCCTTTTTACCAACCTGTGGCTACAATTGGCCGCATTTGGGGTTTCGAATCTCCGATGTATTCGACTAGAAGAGTAATGTTCTGTGAAAGGATTTAGCAAACAAAAATTGCATCTAAAAAACGTAGAGCAAAGCGCGTTGTGAAGTAGGTGCAATAAAGTGGAAGTGAAGAAAGGAAGAAAGGAAGAAACAATCTTCAACACCAGTTGAGTTTGCGATGGAGAGTAGCAATATAACCAGTATAGTGAAATAGTTTAAGCAATGCAGTGAAACAATCAAACAACACGCGACAACACATAAAAAGAACACTTTTCACTTACAACAACGTGTTTATTCATTAAATAGCACATACTAATATAAAACATGTTCGAAACTGGACAATCAGTAGCAGTGTAAGCACGCCCAAGGGGTTCATTGGTTTTCCATTTTGGTCCAAGCATGAGGTTGAGGTGAGGCTACCAGTACATTAGGATGGAATGCAAGGTCGTTTTTTCAAGCCGTTCACTGAGTATGTTAAGTTCTAGATACTAAAGGCGTTTGTTTTGGAAAGAGAATTTTTGGTGTTTGTGTGCGCAGCTGCGTCATGGTCAGCTAATACCGTACAGTGTACCCAGCACGGTTACAAGTACTAGCCCATACGCTAAACTGTTTGGCCGGAACGTTGAAGCACCGGAGCAAATGCCATCCACCTCGATCATGTGATCTATGCAGCGGCACCGTCCATGATAGCAGCCCGTGTCGCGATCGATGCAATTATCGTTCACCTCACAAATCCCGTTCAAGTGTACCGATGAAACACATTTCTGCAAGATGGATGAAGCATTTTACAAAAAACCGGGTAATGACCGGGAATGAATCAACTGTATACGTACAAATCCTGCCTCGTGGAATCGGCTGGCACAGGTGCACCGGCCCGCCGTTATACCGTCCGTCCCGGTGGTGATGCGGCACTGGGAGTGTGGAATGTTGTACAAACACTGTATGTTTTCCTCGCAAAGGTCGTAAATTTTGCTCGCAACTGTGGAAAATCAGAACGGAAAGTATTATAATTTCCCTACCATATCGAACGAATCGGAGCAAAACGCCTAAAGAGCGGCTTACGTACTGGGCAAACACCGATTGCGCTGCTCGTTCA
Organism: Anopheles coluzzii; assembly: GCF_943734685.1. Taxonomy (NCBI): domain Eukaryota; kingdom Metazoa; phylum Arthropoda; class Insecta; order Diptera; family Culicidae; genus Anopheles; species Anopheles coluzzii. Next base: position 4,066,305 of record NC_064670.1, on the reverse strand, counting down.
GCACGTGACTGACGCGGCACGTACAGATCTCCTGCGCGCAGCGCGAATTGTCCGTCACGCATTCCTCGTCCCGGAAGCACTGGTCGCCCTGCTTCGCATCATGCAGGCAGCGGTTGCGGTCCGCGTTCGGATGCTTGCCCGGGGTGCACACGCAGATCCCGTCCCGGCAGTACGTATCGTTGCCGATGCAGTTGTTCGTCAGCCGGCAGTACTCGCCCAGGTAGCTCGTCTTGTAGCAGCGCTTCTCCCGCTCGACGTAGTGCGCACCGTCCACGCACTGGCAGGAGTTGTCGCGGCATTCCGAGTTGCCCGTGCTGAGCGTGTACTGGCACTGGTCGTTGTGTAGACAGTAGTCACCGATATCGGTAGCCGCTGGAATGGGGAGAAGATTCGAGGGTGCCGATGGAATGCAATGGAACTAATCGAAGGGACTAAGATGTGGGTGCTATGTGGGGTTAGTGAATGTTGTTACCTCTCAAGCATCGACGCGTGTTATTGCTGTCTGTCACGGCGAAGTAACCGGCCATGCACGAACACACGCCATACTCGTGGACGGAATTGTACCGTTCGCAGTACGCCTGCAGTGGACATTCATCGTCCGTGCGGCAAACGTTGGCCGTTCCTGTGGTGAAGTGTGAAGGCAAAGGGATGGTCATTGCAATGCCAAAACAATACCCAGCCTCTCGTGTGGAGAAGCTGTGCAAGGGAATGGTACTGTTTAACTGTTCCTCATACGGAAAACACGAACCAACTATCGCCAGAGGATTTTAACCCCAATCGAATGCGTTTTTGCTGTGGTTTGATTGCGTGTATGTATCATTCTTTAGCTGCTCACTTTACCACACACACATACACACACACACACACACACACACACACACAAACGCATTCCAAACACTTCCATCTCATGAAGCAAGTGGGAATAAAACACCGTAGCCCGTATTGTTCGGGAGCCTTAAACTCTCGACTTGCCTAAACACCTTCCAAGTACACTTAGCCCCAATTCGATACGGCGTACCTCTGCCCAAATCTTACTCCCTCTTAATGCCCCCTTCCCTATTTCTCTGTGTTCTGGGGGTTTCCCTCTGTTATGCTGCTATGGGATGATGCTGTGCACCGCATGACCATTAGCATTCCTCTGCCCGCGCCCGATGTTATGCAAAACGAGCATGATGAATCTCGGAATTCTCTCCAGCATATGTGGTGCTCCTTCCCAACCCACCATCCCACCTAATAGGGAGGTACTTCACTTCCGCTTCCAACCGCATCTATCACTGAAGAAGCGTAAGCGCATCCGAGCGGAAGCACGTGAAGGCCATTTGCGTATACGCGTGGTACCACACCTTTAAAGTGCGCAATCGTATCGGGGGCGCAGTCAATGCTACTTTGATGCTTCTTTTTTGCTATTCAAGCTGATCGATACACGAATGGGAGTTGTTTTTGTTTGTGTGTTCCTCTTTTACGAGCAGATGGACATATGTGTGTGTGTGTGTGTTTTTTTTTCTTTTTAGCTAATTTGTGAACCGCGAAGGCTACGAAACTGATGGTTTGTCTTGGGGGCAACATGGTAAGTGCATTCTCTTCACTGCTCTTCTTCGCTGGAAGTAATGTTTTGTTCAATTTAGGTCATTTGCAACACAAATGAACTGATTTACTGTACTGTTTAATAGAAACTATTGAATTTAAAACGCTACCAACCGTCGTTTAGCCCCATCGCCCATCGATAACATCATTTCGCACGTGAGCGAGCGGCCCTTGTTTGCGCTACCAGCCGTGCGCATGAAGTCATACAAATTTATTGCACTCCTCTCACCACCTGGAACGGAATCCCCCGATCGACTCCCGCCTTCCCCACACCAGATTGACTGCCATTTTTTAATCAGTCCGTTTCGGATCGATCACTTAAATTTTTATTGTTAGTCCATCCAATCAATTTCCACCGAAGTGCCAATCAATAATGATTAATGCACATAGCGTGGCACAAATCGGTTTTTACCCAAGCGATAGCCTATCCCGATAACACACCCTCAATCACACACACACACACACTGCCGGGACTGCGCAATCGGGTCAATATTGTATTGCTTCAACTGCACGCGTTATTTTGATAGATTTGAGCTACTTAGCCCATTTTACTAGTACTGTACGCTGCACCAACAACAGGAGGGTGGACTTTGTTATGCTGGACACGGATACGTTTAAACTATTCCATTGGTAAACCGTTTTTTTTTTTCGAAAATATCTACTTCCGATGCTTCAAACTCCCAAACACACGCACAAACAAAACACCGTGCAGTATTAAACCACGCGAAAAAACGCTCCAAACGGTTAACCCCACTCGCTCAGGGTCAGCAACGGCAACCACACAACGCGAAAACCATTTTTCCACTTACGCCGTATAAACGTTTGACACCGCACAACACTTCCGATGATGGCCAGTAGCAGCGGCAGCAGCAGCAGCAGCAACAGTGGCCCAGCAACGCCCACCGACGTCCACCGCAGACTTCCGGGCGTCGTCCGCGCTCGTTTGCGCCGCCGACCGGTTGCGTATGGTAGGGTGCACATGGTACGCACCAGCAGTATTATTGCGCTTTACGGCGTCGTGGTGGAACGATCGCGGCGTGGCGCCGACAACATCACGGCGCGGGATCGGATAGCACACTGATCCACATTTTCTCTTTTTGCGGCCCCGGTCACACAGACACACTCCACCCAGGTTAGGGAGGGGATGGGAGTGCAGCTTCAGCGTCTAATGTTGCAGGCAACAGTGGCGGATTGTGGTGGAAACGCAGAGACGCCCAAAAAAAGAGAATACACACACACACGCACCCCCCTCAATGGTGCGCTGCTAACAACAATGGAACGTGATGGAATTGCGCGGTCAATCCGTGCTTTTTTTTCCTCCTATGGGGTTGAGTTTTCCTCTCACAGCCGCGCTCCCAGCAATAAGAGGGGGGGGGGAGGTTTGCTGCTGCTGCTGTGTTGCTCATTCCGATTCATTGGTCTTCTCTATTGTTCGGTGGACTATGGTAAAGATGCAGTTCACAGTTTTTTGTAATGTATTTAATTTACAATAAATAAATATAAAAACAATATTTGTTCACGATTATGGACCATAAAATGGTCAGCCAATTTACCCGGTATAATAAAAATATTTCTCATTTCAAACATATTTCATGTCCGCTGCGCATTCGCCATAGTGCCTATTGGCCCACCAACTATGCCCCAACCAACCCTCTCGGAAAGAGGGGCAACGTGTTTTCACGGTGCAATCAATCGGCAATTACACCGCCTCCGGGGGCTTGGTCCGAGGAAAAGCTCGCAACAGTACGATTTGTTGATACATACGGATTTGGGAGTCTGTAAGGTCTGTAACAGACCTCCGCTACCTTCTCACCCGCCTCACCATCAACCGCCTTCAGTCAAAGGCGGTACGAATTTGAGATAGAAGAAGAAGAAGAGCCATGAATCTCACCACGGTTCAACCTCGAATATGATGAACCACCTCAATCGCAGCATGCCATTGTTTCCAGCGGCAACAGCAACAGCAACGATGAAGAAACACAGAACGATGGTTACTGGGTAGAGTGAAAGAGAGAGAGAGAATAGGGGACTGCAAAAACCAAACCAAACCGTTGTGCTTTATGGGAACTAAGCGGAAACAGGGCGATTTAAAATTGTAATAGAAACTTAAAAGAACACAGCATTGTGTAATCGCATTTTAATGAATTGGCTGACAACTTTTCACCGACCATTGAAGGGGAGGAGAGGGAGGTTAATTAACTTTTGCCGGACAAAAGCATCATCAACAACAACAATCCAACAACGGGGGAGAGCATTAAACAGGCAAACCAGAGGGATCAGATGTTTGTTACAAGCGACCGAGCGACAAACAGATTTGAAAGGCGAGGGAATACGGATGGTAATTAATGTAGTGAAATGAAAATAACGACACGAATTATACAGTCGCAAATCGTTGAAATGGTTTTGTGAAAAGTGTTATGCAAAAAGTACGACAATAAAACGACTTTCGTTTGGGAATTTTTTGTTTCTTCAAGGTATTTGTGTCTCTTGGCTTTACCCAGCAAGCGAAGGGAAACAGATACACCAATAATAAGGTAATTTGTGTGATGATCGATCGCCAATGACCAGCGTTAATGGGCCGGGAGTAGAGGCTCATTACGGCCTATTAGCCCACGCTCGTACCATGGCGAAACATTCTAATATGCCCTCGGTAGGATGTTACTCACTGGCCCTGGCCCATGTCCCAATGTAATCGCGAGCCGATCCTTCAATGTACCTATTTATGAAATTCAATTACTCTTATACGCCTCCGATTAGAGGCCCGGCGTGGACCCCCACCCTGATGGGGTGGGGTGGGGGGTGATTAAACGACTGTCAATCGAGCAGATCGAGCGAAGCGGAGGTTAAGGTGCAGTCAAAACAACAGCGTAAATCAAGCGACTAAGCTATGCGGAAACCGTACCCAACTACCCAACAGCACCCCCGTGGTCCACACAATCTTGCACAAAAGCGTGCACAGGTCCAACGGGTTCCATTTATCAATCGAATGGTGATTATGATAAGCGATACGCGTCGATAACATCATCATCATCATCCCTTTTTGGTAAATGCGGAGCATAGTTTTGGAAACAAGCTGTAAATGGCTGTGAATGAGTGACCCAAAACGGCCCATGTGTGTGAGTGAGAGAGAGAGAGAGAGAGAGAGAGAGAGAGAGAGAGAGAGAGAGAGCGAGAGAGAAGGGATAGCAGGGCTGCCCGGCTGGGAGGCGAGTGTGATTGTATTCCCGCGCACGGCCAAAGGTCCACAGCAGAAGCAATCGTCCAATGCTCAACAGGTGGTAATACACGCGTGCTTAGATTGATGTTTGTCACCATGAAGTCCCCCATCCCCCCGTCCCCCATCCCTCGAGAACGATAGCAATGATAACGATCGATGCGCTATCTCACGGGGGGAGGATGGAGGAAAGAATTTAAAAACAACTCCAAAACACACGAACGATCGATTAGTAATCAGAGGTTGATGGTTTGCATGATTTGGTGTAACACTTGCCCACGACTATTGCTACAAACCGTTGACGTCAGCTGCAATGCGTTAAAATGGCTTAAACGTGCAGCGAACGTGAATCACCGGGCGTGCAGGCGTGCTTTTTCTGATTACAAGGAAGAATTACACTGCAAATCCGTGTGTGGATCATACCGCGATGATGATGGGACACCGGCTAGCCCCGGGGTAGCCAATAAATGGTGGTGATTTATTAGAATCATGGCGATTACTCCCTTATCGCAGGGTGGAGTCCGCGACCGATGACGTTTAATGCGATCAATTATAGAGCAAAGGTCGACACCGCTGGGCGATGGCTTTGTACGGTGCGTCTCAAACACGTGTGTGTTAAAGTGTTTCATAATTAACATTCTTACATTTATTTCACAAAATTACGGACTACTAACATTTTCTATCTAACCTTACCCTAAGACACTCGCTTAATTCGACCCCACTCAATGGCTTATGTACAATGTGGACGCGCCTGGTGATTACCCCTCTTGCGGGCACTACATAACATCGATCGGTGAAGCCGGATCATCTTCCTCCTCGTCGCGATCCTCGCTCGAGCCACGGTCCGAGTAGCAGTCCGAGCTTTTGCCGTCATAGTCGATCGAGGACGGGGTTCTCCTACCATACCGAGCCGTCCCTTCATCATCATCGTCCTCGTCGTCCTTCTCGCCCAAGTACTTCTGGGTGCGGGACATTCCCGTTCCGGAGGAGGCTTTCGACGCGTCACCCAAACCATCGGCCGAACCCAGCACGTCCGTCGACTGCTGGCAGCCACTGTTGGCTCTTCTCCATTTAGCGCGACGATTTTGGAACCACGTTTTAACCTGCGGAATGGAGGAAAAAAAATTGATAATGGATACACACTTTCCTCAGGGAAGCACTGATAAGGGTGAACACGTACCTGTCGGTCACTAAGCTTCAGCTGAATTGCTAGATTTCGACGATCTTCCGGCGAAAGGTACTTGTGGTTGGAAAATCGTTTCTCCAAACTTTGCGTCTGCTGGGGCGTAAATCGGACCTGACCGCCCTTGCGCTTGGAGCCGCAGGTTGGCAGCAGATAGCTGTACGGATGGGGGTAGAAGGGCCAAACACGCGGGGAAGCTGCAAATGGATAGAAGGGAAAAAAGACAACGTCATGAGTAAGAAAGAACCTTTTGGGGCGACCTTTTTGTTTGTACAATATTATTCGACTTTTCTTTTCATTTCTAGAGATAGAATTGGTTGCAGAATCGTGACCAAACAAGCGCAAAAGGTCCGATTCCGATTCAAACTACAATGCAATCTCACAAGGATAGAGGATAGAAATGAGAACAAATACAGACCCATTTCCTGTTCCGAATACGTAACGAAGCCCAGACGTCCAGCACGTCCAACGGACAAGAAGTGCACCATCCTAAGGAATCTCAATAATGTGCCGTAGGCGGTGCGTTGTTCTTATTATGGTTGCGTTATTTGTCTTTTCCATCGATCCCGACCGCCAGTGCCGGGAGCGGAAGCTTGATTTAATTTGTATCAATTATCCGGTATGCACGGTACGGTACATTTGGCAAGGATTTCGGTATTCCCTGGAGGTATTCTTCATGTCTCAACTCTCTAACAGCACACGCTACAATGTAAACCGATGCCCAAGGTTTACGGTGCTAGTAGCCCCTAGTTACCTCAGCCTATTACTGTGTGCCTCCGGTTTTGTTTGCTTCGCTATTTCACCTCGATAAACACAGTGGGCTGTGACTTTCGGAGGTGTCAGGCATGGCGGGATTAGTGAGGAAGACCCGAGCCGAACTGAGCGGGGCCGGTCGGGATTGTCGGTTATTGCGGCGTGTGTGTGTTTGTTTGCCCGATGGCAACAAAATCACAGTTCATTTAGGGTGCAATTTTCGCTAATCGAGTGAGACGATAAAGACGGTAAACAGGTCGCACCGGTCGCACCGCGGCAAACACGGGCAGTGAAAACAGGAAAGCCACGGACAGGCGGCATTAGCTGATATCGGAGAAACTGGGAGAAGTGTGCATTACACACCATGATACAGACAGCTGTTATCTATCGGTTTAGTCTTTCGGAAATCTGGGAACCGACGTTTAATCGAAAGCAGATGGAGTTGGCAAGTACACGAGACAATGATACGCGCAATAGAGTACGCGTGAAGAAGTCGCGTTATGTGAAGCGTAAAATAAAATATTAGGGAATTCGTAGGAAACTGAACGACCCATCCACACCCGATTTCGAACCCATGGATTACGGATCAAGGTGAGCGGAATGTCAAATTGATAATCGTTTGTCAAACGCGAGCAACCGATTAGGAACCCCTGCTAATCGGAGCCAATCGGGAACATCGGCCACTTCACACGAGTTTTGGTGTCTCACCTCCTTCCCCCATCCCTCCAATAGTGCGGCCTGTCACCGATCGTACCTGAGAAAAAGCTAATCCCTAATCCCTGATAGCGCAGGATGACAAGGTTCGAATCGTCCAGGGTTGATAGATAACCATCCACGGCCATAAACAGACCGCGCTGGTCGTGATTTTTTTTTTTTGATGATGATGAGTAGTTGGAGCAGAGTGGGACGCATTTGGGAGAAATAACATGATTAGAATCACACTCGATTGGGTAACGTTCGTGGGTACGCAGGTGAGATAGTTTACTCGCTTCCCTATCAATCGCCACTGCAGCCTGGAAAGGGCGCGTAATTAGAATGTAATCGGTCGGTTGGTCGGTCGGGGTGCTTTCTTGTAACCCTTATATGTTATAACTGCGTTGACGTCCGCGGCGTCTGTCTGGCGTGTCGGGTCGGGGTGGGGGTTTATCAACGATTGGAAGATATTTTGGATACATCGCAAGCCGTATCGATGACATCGGCAGAAAACATTTTGGTGATAATTTCTATCGAGTTAAGCAGCCCAAACGCAAGCATTGATCGGTTCGACGAACGAACGACAAATGGCACAGTTCCAGTAAACCAATACCCCTTCTAGGAGGGGTGGGTGAGTTGGAGGAGCAGAGCAGATAGGTATGTAACCTATGATAAGATGAACAGCACGTTAATCCTTCCCGTCTATATGGCGGCTCCACTGTTCTGAGTACCCTTTTCGAACGCCGTCTATCGACGCAATCGTTGGCAGCAGCGGCCGAACGACCACAGGGGTGACCACTAGGCAGCCCTTTCGAGCCTATTTTACAGCTACAAGCCCGTCGGGAGAACATATCCAACAAATAAAAAGCTTTTCGACTTGTTTGAGCTGGGGATTTGAATGTGGCGCCAGGAGCGCTTTATTTAATTTCAGATTGATAGCGTTTCTTGCAGGGCGAAGCGGGGGGGGGGGGGGGTTCGGGAAGGCCTCATACAAAGCGCAGACTATCGCGCGTTCAATCGGTTCTTGGTGCGGCGTAGGATTTTGTAACTGGGTTCCCTTTCCCCTCGCGCCGCTCGATCAAATAGGCTGACGCGACGTGGCGTCAGTGTGGCAGGAACGCATCAGACAGCGTTTGTTTGCATATGCATTTGCTTACACGGTTGTAATACAACCGACCACCGACCCGACACGACTTGACGGCTGTAATCGGCACACCGTCTCGTGATGATCGTACACAATTGTAAATCGATCGAATTCGAATTCGTACTTCTGTGTGTGTGTGTATCGAGCGTACACACAACGATAGGTACTAGCCGAAGAAGCGAGATTAGTTCGATGGTGTAATCTTTTTATGGTTTACCACATGTTTATCTGGTGCTTAATTTGACTGCCGGTTAAAGGGCGGCCGTCGGAGTTCATCACAACTGACCGAAATTCAGTGGGGTTCGATTGTAGTTTAATTGTTTGTGACATAAAGGAACATTTGGCTTGGTCTTATTTTACTTTTCAAGAGATTTCATTCTTGATCTTGCTCACCAAAGTGTAGTCAGTGTCGTGTATCATTTCAATGCACTTTTCAAAACTGCTTTAAAATCCCATTAGCATAACTCGTCTTTACGAAAAATAAAAAAGATATAGCACGTAGAAAACAATACAGGGGGTTTCAGGGGTACTCATACTTTTGGGACACTTTCTTATGGGAAGTAAACTTTATGTGACAGAAACTGAACTCTACCGCACCCTTTTTGGACATGTTGCTTAAGAATCCTATAGGAAATACCAATGAGCTTGTCCAAAAAAGGTACCGTAGTGTCCTATGAAGTACACAGCCAGTACGAAAGAATCAAGAAAGTGTCCCATCATTACGAGAAGCCCTGAAAACCCCTATATTTCCTTTCAATTTCCCACTAGAATGTCCTTCCATGTTACAATGTAACTAGATAGACTGTGGCTTATGTGGATTTATGACCCTGATTTTGCTATGAGATTGACTGGAGGAAGAAATAGTTGCTTTGTATAAATTTTGTTTGATGCTTTGTCCTCTTCGACTGCCTAGCGTCAAGCGTCTGTCAAAAATGACATAAAATTGTGGTTTGCTTTGATGGTTGTAGAACATTTGGCCATATTTCACGCATTACTGAGCAGCACACTCATGAAATAAATTAGAGCAACCATTGTATCTAGGCAACTGCAACTACCGCTCCTCTTCAATTGAGTCTGGGAAAGTGACTGATAGCGATTTATCAACCTTGGTCAAGATACAGATCCCTTTTAACTCGATCTTAACCTTTGGAAATCATCATAGTAACCATGGTTTTTAGAATGGTTCCCGAATGAAAAGCGACGGAAGGGCAAATTAAACATGAAGTCAGCTAGATTTCACCGCGAGGCCACATGAGGTGAAATATACAGCGAAATGAACTATTTGACAGGCGAAATATCTGACGGATAAAGCATCATAGCAACCAACTGATGTGCAATGTAAACAAATAACGTCCACAAAATCGTATTTAAATCCATTAAATAACTTCAATATCGAGTACTTCGTCAATTTTGAGTCAACAGTTCATAATTTCTTCCAATTAGGGAATGTTCTGCTTAAGAAGATATTATTTTTAATAAAATTTCGAAAGCGGATGTTGTGTCTCCCCCAACCCTTTAGCTGGACCTGTCAGATATTTCAGCTGTCAAATAGTTCATTTCGCTGTATATTTCACCTCATGTAGCCGCGCGGTCAGCAATAGAAAGCCGGAGCGTCTCACTCATGTTACGAATTATTCTATTTGTTCTTTTAAGCGTAACGACCATCTTGGTCATGCCGGACCACACATCCGGATAGTCAGTCCTTGCCTTGTAAGACAGAACAGACCTTTTCATCGATTTTCCCTCACCATAAACCGCCATGCAATGACACACGGAAGTAAGGCAATCCAGTCCGGCGGCCATAAAAGCATCAATCTCAGGCTCCCCATCATACGTACAGACTTCTGCAACCGGTTGGAACCGCGGAACCGACTGCATCTGGTGGCAAAAATGGTGGTAAACTCACCGACGGCTTCCATGTCGGGTGCCTTATCACCCGAAAATGCGCCCCAAACCCGTGCAAATAACAACAACCCCATTTGTGTATGTGTGCCCCTCCGCTCACCGGCACACATTGCTCGCAAGCGCAAACCCTTCGATGGTCCACCAATAGCTGTAAATCAATTGGCAGCTCGATTAGCTTGGCGTAACGGTGCGGCCCATTAATAAATCTTGCAGGTGAAAGATTACTCGTTTGATGCCTCGTTGGGGCGGCTTCCTTTCATGTTTTGTGCGTTTGTGCGAGTACAAAGTGAATTTGTGGCAACAAATTGCCCCATTCTCGGGGCCCACCACCCGGGAAGGTATCGGTTCCGAGTATGGGGATTAGCTGGCAAAGCGGAGGTCACGCACAAGGCACTTCGCTTTCACACATTATATCTGGCCCACTTGAATGGCAACTAAAGCGCCCGAATGGTGTTTTTGGGAAAATTGTCCCCCTATGGGGGGACGTGCCGTTGACGGCGATGGTTGGGCTTGTGGTCGTTGTCGGGAACGGTGGGTAACGATAACTCGGGAGGGAATAGCAGCGCATTATCAATGCTTTGATCGGCGTTTTTTTCTCCCTTTACAACCGTGCTTAATACACTTCCGCGCGGTATGGGCCCAAACTTATTGGTTTGATTTCGCAAATGCAGCTAAAAATAATTATTACACATCATCGATACACTGATTAGCAGCGTATCGATGTAATCGTAAGCCTTTGAATCACGTTTTAAGACCGAAATTACCACCGACTGCAGAGCAAAAAGTGAGCAAAAGCCATTTCGCTCGGTAAACACAATCAAGCGGTTTAATGGTGTTTGCGAGATTAAAATTAATGATTGATTGAACAGGATACTCTAAAGGATAAAGCTCAACATCTCCCTAAATACATACCTTTATGTAACACTGACGCATAATGCTCCAGGTATGCCGCATTGAGTGGATTGAACGCCGGCATGCCGAACTGCAGCGGGATCGGTATGACGTTTTTCGAAAAGTCCAGCAGCCCCGGATACATGGCAGTTGGTTTTTTGGGCGATTCCGATCGAACTGATCCACCGCCACCGCCGCCAGTACTACCGGAACCGATGGCCAGCGGTGATGCGAGTACGGGTGAACCCGGCGGTGTACCACCAGCACAGTCCGTCGGGATGCCATGACTCTGTAAAGCACTGCTGTAGCTGCTCGGTGCAGAATGTGTCAACGATCCCGGTTCACTGGACAAACTGTTGGCGGTACTCGTGCCGGCCAGACGGCTGGCATGGTGATGCTGGTACAACAGGTTCTGCTGCTCCACACGCTGCTGGTGCAGAATGTCATCAATCCGGAAGGACGATTTGCGCTTGGACGATCCCATTTTCATTTTCTTTCTATTTTTCGCTCTCTCGTATGCTCTCTGTTTTCTGTTCCAAATGTTCCAACAAATTTGCGCATTCAAAACACAAAACTCACTTCACGTTTGGTTTGCTCAACACATCACACTGAAAGTGCAAATCACCAATTCACTCACGGAACAACTTCGAACGACCGGCGGATAAGCGACACGCAACATACGACACGCACGACGACCGCTCTGTACCCCGAACAAACGTTCCTACCTTCCGGCTACCAATCTGTGACTAACGAGTTTTATCAATCCGACGCATTATATACATTAATACTGTTTATTAGAATTCGAATTCGAATTTCGATTTCGGCTGATAACAGCGTTTTCTCCCCCCCTCTCTGCCCGATAAAGCGGTCGATTTTGGTGTGGTGCTTTGCGTAGCACGGTAGCCCTCTTCCTGCATTTTGTTTGCCTTTCGCTCTGGTGCCGACCCAGGCGTTGGTCGCGTCGATGGTCGATTGGTGGTCGCTGCTGTCTTTTATCAAACCCCATTGCACACTTCCTTCCAACGATTTCGGCGGATGGGACGGGTGTGTGGGCTTTCTTTGTCAAGTATGCGTCTTATTCGCCATGCTTCCACGCCGATTCGACTGCTAATGCAGGTAATGTGACAATTGTATGATGCAATGAGGATCGTTTCACGTCTGCCTTCTTTTTTCCTTATCCATGTTTAGGTTGGTTCAACAAAATAACCATTTTTAAACTCATGTATCTCCAACTCATTCATTGCCACAGTCGCCGCTGAGCCGGAAAACACAAATAGAAGAGAATCGCGCCGGCTAGGTGCTGATTGTTTAGAGATAATTTCCTTCCAGCCACGTGCGACAGTGTAACCAGATGTGTGAAGCCGGCGATCTTCACCCACATCCCGGTGTTCACCCACAACGATTGATCAATCCAAAAAAGATGATATTTCTTTCCTTCTTTGAAAAAACACCCAACAGTTGTGTGATTCTCTCCTTCCCCTGGGCTTCGAATCAGCTTAAGCTTAAGACGCCATTTAATTTAAACATCGCTTTTCGGCAGAATTTCGTACGCGCCCCGTTGCGTCGTTGCGTCGTTTGATTGATCGAACAGCGTAACGGAATAAACAAATATTCGAAGGAATCTTTTTCCGAAGCGAGCATACGGGCATATACTTTTTTTGCTTCTTTTTGTGGTGATTTGCTTTCGTTGTTGCGGCTAGTTTCAACTCTAATCGGTAAACACATCAACTCAAGAGGGACGATTTTGTTGGGGTCGCTGGGAGGAATGGTATTTTTTTTATCCAAACAACGAGGTTATCCGTTTGTTGGTGTATTGATTGTACGATGTAATGTGAGCGGGAAAATAATACAAATCAGGATTATTACTTGTTATGCAATGGTGTGTCATTTATCCATAAGTCATAAGTCCATTTATCCGTTCCTTTGTTAATCATCACTAGTTCCGACTCTGACAGATGAGCTTGTCCGATCACTTGATCGTAAAACAATTAACCCTTCACCGATCTTTAATCATGCCATAAAGTATCCGTACCTTCAATCGGATCCTCCCAGCGATGTAATGATCTGCCAACTGCTTAAACGATCTCGATCGTAAGACAGCGTTTGCCTTTGGTGGCCAGTGCCAGTTTTCACGGCACTGGGAGGGAGATCCATGCTCGTTGTGCAAACAGAATGTGACACAAAATCAATTAGCTTAAGATAAATAAATAAATACACACACACACATATATATGCACACCCGCAAAATGGTGAGGCCCCCGGCGAAGCCATCACACGTCGTGCAGCGCTTCGGGAACCGGCTTGGATTGGATTTGGATGGACGCAGAGCAGCCGCGAGTGCTACCCCTCGGTACTGCGGATGTGCATGATACGTGAATGTTTTCCTTTCGAATGGGTTTTCCCGGGGTCTTGGAGCAAGTCTTGACCTTTTTTTTGCTTTGCTTTGTTCCACTGCAATCAAGTAGTGTTGCGTTGCCTTTCGAACCTGTCACACTTTCCATATGGGTTCGGTTACGGATCAGTTTCGGCGCGAGAACTCGTTAGCCGTCGGTGGTAACCGGGGCCGTGACGCATCACCATGTGGATGGTGTTTAGTTGTGGGTGAAGAAAAAGAAAGAAAATAAATACGGGAACACTGCAATCCCGGTTCGGTCTTAACGGGTTTCGCTTCCTAAATATATACCATTTCTTGTTTTGCCTTTAAAAAAAGCCAACAGAATGAACTGAATCATGTTTTTTGTAAAAAAAAACACGCTTGTGGCACTTAAATGCAGTTTCATAGAATTATAGCAAACATTATATCATATTACCGAAGTGTTAGTGCTTTTAGTATAGCTTAATTCTGTAACAATATGCCCGAAAGCGCGTCAAACTTAAATGATGAATAGTAAAGTAAAGCCCTCAAAAAGGACACATACACCCTTTAAAGGACGGCATCATTAGTTTAGTAGCAGCATTTCCGTAAACATTGTCCCACACACCGAAACCAATGGACCAATGAATTGGACCAAAACATATCCATTAGCCCCGTCACTAGAAACCGCAGTGTCAATAGCGTGTCGTAATCGATACTGTTAATAGAATAATCGGACCCCCCCTCCCCACCGAAAGCGTTGTGCCGCGTCCAATCGTTGACATATCGGGGGCAAAATCCAACATTTCGTTGCGTGTTGCGGATTAGTGCGGCCAACGCTTCGAAAATAGCCGAGATAATGGATGGGTGTACATGGATTTGGGTGATACATCGCAGCCAAAAGGCGACCAAAAGGCTACACTGGCTACTGTAGCGGATGGACGTTTTAGATGTATTTAAAAAGTTTGCGTTTTTGCATGCACTGTTTGTGTGTCGGCTTCGGCTTCTTAGGACCAAAATGAATCCATTTAAGCGCTAAGATCAAGCGTATTTTCAAGCCACAATCGAGACCACACAGGGAGCTGCACTTGAGTCGGCTGCAGTCGCTGCGGTGAGAAGAGAGCCTTCGTGCACCAGCACCAGCAGCATTTATGGTGCAGCAATGGCAAACACAAATCTCGCCTGTGTGCTTAGCTTTGGATGTATCGGATCTGTATCGGATTACCGGCAACATCTGCTCTCCCGATACCGCATGTAATGTGTATCCTGGGCCCGTTCGCGATGTACTTGGCTGGCGGTGGGTATAGTGGTAGTGAAAAGATGAACCCGAACCTCTCACCCGAACACAAAACAAACAAATGAAACTAAAGAAGTGTCACATCCCGTAATCGATTTATAGATTATCCGATAAAAACCATCCATAAACGATCCAACAAAGCATCTATTTTGTTTTTAGGATGTTACCGAGGCAAGATGTACACATTTTACGGCAATGGCAATGAGTTGTCGATAAATTAAACTATTTCATTGTGATGGCAAATGAAGCTGTGATAATCAAAACATGATTTGCAATCTATTTCAAACATGATAGAAACACTTTTTTTACATTTTTACCACCCTCAATTCGTTCACATCAACAGCTAACAACGCTTTAGATACATTTTACAGTGCATAAATAGCGCCAAAAAAGAGAATCTACCCTGCTTCATCAAAGCAACATGGTCTGTTTGATAATGGGTAAGCCACGCCCACTTCGCTTCAGCAATGGCGTCCCTAAAATGGCTAACACTGCGTATAAACCGTTGCCGTACACTTCTTGCCGCTTGCTTGCGTATAGGTTCGAGAGAATTAAATTGAATTTTTCCAATAGCACAGTTTGATACACTCACACATTAGTATGATTGGAATTATCTTCATTTTATTCCCGGTTAGATTAGCCATTGTTTGTCGTAACAATTCTGCTTTGTTCGTACGATGTTCCCGTTGTGTCGTGTTTGGTGTGGGGTACTTTTTTTGGAATCAAAGCTAATTAAATTTCGATAGCGGCTAAATCCAACAAACAGATTATTGTCAGTTCATGCCGCTAGGATTAGCCGCGGAGATCAAGCAAGATAACAAAGAAAGGGTGTAATGTTCTACAAGCCCCCCCTACCCAGCCCCTTACTGGGAAATGGTGAAACGGTTCAAGTTTTGCAACAATCTTACATTAGCTACTATTTATAGAATAAATAACTCTCCTCCGCATGATACACTGATACGGGCGCGATTCTTGGCAGCTTTCCTTGTACCACACCTTTTATTCTGGCTAATAAACAGGTTACCTAAACATCTTATTTGCTCCACCCTTGCCCTTATCACAGGCAATGGCTGGCCCACTGCCCGTTAAACCATCGCTACGGAGCACATTTCGTCGAGCTTATCGAGAACACACGGGCAACGTGAAATGTGCGCGATTCCAATCCCCAAGCAATCCCTCGCCCGGATTAGGCGGTCCGAAAGAAACGAAACAGACACCGAACGAATAGCTAGATAGATAGCTACTGCCCCACCATGATACACTTCGCGCGGGCGATAAACGTCAATGCCGGCTGGGATGGACGGTCTGTATTTGACAATAAACGCCGTGTACGCTCGATTAAAATCTCACGTGCCCTTGGCAGCCCCTCCTGCGTTCGTTTCCCCTAGTAACGAACGGGAGCTCTCACTCCTTCCAACCGTTGCGTTTAATGCGTTTAAACGTATCTATTTATATTGTATATCTTATCGATCGTTATCCTGCCTCCTCTGCCTCTGCACCACTGTCTTCACACACACTCCCCGAGTAGGCTTAATCCGCCCGAACAGTCCACTCACCGCATACAATCCGGCACAATCGGTGGTTCGCGTTTGCCACTGTTAATCAGGCGCATTAGCACAATCGGCGGTGTATCGTGATTTCTAGAATCACCCAACATCGAGAAATGATTTGCCACTGCGCCTTATCTAGGCCCGATGTCCCGATCACCAACCGCCGATGGTCCGTTTCATGTGGCCGATGCAAGCGACAGTAGTAGTGGTGGTGGTGGTGGTGTGGTTATCATGGCACATTCGCGCCAAAGGGGTTTTATCAGATTGGATTAGCACTGGATTGGGATAGCAGTGTGTGTTTGTGGGGAATCGGGACCGTGGCGACGATGGGCTTGCGTGTATGCCCGAAGATACTTTCGATCCAGATTTATGACGTACCCATAAATCATTCCCTCTGCTCGTCCATTTGCTATCATCGCGAAGCATTAATCCAGGTGTACTTATTTAAATTTCAATTAAAAGCAGATTATCGGTTAAGCGTTCTGGTGAAACAACAGGGAACCGTAAACGACGATCGCAACTCATGTAACATTAAGCCAATGGAGAGCGCGCTACTTCAACGAACGAAACGATGTAAATAATATGTCTTAATGAAGATGCACTCGACTGTTGTGTTTCCTTTTTTCCTCAATCACCAACAGCCACATCGGTGCATTTGCGCTTTCACTGCGGCACCGCCAGTGGAGAAGAAAGGACGAATGAAATTATTGTAACTGCTCCAGTACATAACTATCCATTTTCCAACGCTTCTATCGAACCGACCGCCCGAGACGGTTTATTTACATGACTTGGGGACGAGCTGACGATACTCTGGCAACGTTTATGTGTGTATCCCATGTCGAGAGGGCGTGCGATGAGCTGCGAGAATGCGCACAGCAGCCCATTTTGTGTTGCCGCGAGACGATGATGATGATGATGGTTCGAGAGGATCTTTTCAATCTTGCGTCTTTCAGTTCTTGTTCCACTCGCGCTGAAACGACACGTTCGATTCTCTTCGATACTTCTGGTGTCGGTCGGTGCCGGTTTGTACTTGTGGCGATATCGGTCAATTGAGTGAGCAGCAAAAGCATGAGCAGTGCTTCGTCCGGTAGAATCACCAGCAGCAGCAGCAGCAACAGCAGCAGCAGGCCATGCGGCAGTTCCACAGGCAGTAGTGCGATGAACGGTGTTGGGTCGAATTTTCGTGTGCCGAAATGTGCACGGTGCCGGAATCATGGCGTCATCTCGGGATTGCGTGGACACAAAAAGCTATGCTCGTACCGGAACTGCCGATGCGCGAAGTGCGAATTGATTCTGTCACGGCAAAAGATTATGGCTGCACAGGTTAGTTGACGAGTGATAGGCATGTAAAAGTGTAGCTTAGTGAGTAAGATGAGTGTGCTTGTGTGGAAGTTTTTGAGCAGAGATTTGTAGAAAATAGTGGAAAAAAGTCCACCAAGTATCAAAATGAGTTTTTTTTTTTGTGTAGTCAGTATTTTGATCCATGCTGTTTCTTCCCGTATAAAGACATTTTGGCTGGTATCATTGAATCCGTCCGTAGCGGGAACGTGCAGCGCTCACACGGAATCCTATCTAAGGCAACACAATTCGTGTGCCCTGTCCCAACAACACCGCGGTAAACTACTATAGCAACCATCTAGTACGTCAAAAAAATGAGTGACGGGACGTACGCTGCCGCTACGTACGGATTCAATAATACCAGCCGTTATGTACTATACTTCTGAAGTTACTAGTACAACATCATTGTTATACTCAAGCTCAGTTTATGTATTTCAGATTTTTACAAACAAATAACATTAATAAAAAAAATAAAAAAATCGATTCAACTCCAGGTTGCACTGAAACGCCAACAAGCGGTCGAAGACGCCATCGCATTGCGACTAGCGTCCACGGAGACTGGCACACAGCTGGAAGCGTTACCACCTGGCAAAATTTACGGTATGACCGTCACGGAACCATGTCCCTCACCGTCACCCTCTTCCTCTACCGCCTCCGTCGATGTTATCTCTTCAACGTCGTCAGACGGCCTTGGAGGATTTGAAACACCCGAAGATGTGCGGCTGAGCAGACCGAAAGGTATTAAGGGCAGCTTTACCTCGCAATCCTTCGCAAATTTCTAATCGAATATTGTTTCACTTAGCCACTGGAAATGTGACCGTGTCACAGAACGCACTGGACATGCTTGCAAAGCTATTTCCACACCGCAAACGTTCCGTGCTGGAGCTCATCCTGAAGCGGTGTGATTCTGACCTACTGAAAGCGATCGAGCAGTGCAGCCAGACGCAGAATATTAGCGCCTTTAAGCCGCCAACTCCAACAGCACCGGCCACAACTGTACCAGCGCCAAGCACTAGCACCACACTGGTATGTGGCCTTACATGTGTTTTCGTAACCGAATTGGTATTCAGCCAATTTCTTTTACACTTTCAGACCCAACCTCCGATCAGTCCGAACGGTTACTCCCCATTCATTGCGTATCCAAAATGGCTGCTACCGATGTCCATACCGGTGTCCTTCAGTCATATTGCACCCAACCTGGCACCGCGGTGCACTCTTCCCAACTGTGTGATGTGCGTTCATCATCCGATGTAACGTTACTCGTTTTTATGCTAATAATGGTTCGATTGTGCGTAAGATTTGCATTTGATATTGAAATAAAATTACCAAAGATTGTGATTAAATTGTGCTTGTGACCATCTGGAATCAATGCAGTGTTGACAAAAGAACGGCTAATGGATAGCGGGACAAATTTGTACAAAGGCAGAGCCTAGATGTTCTTCGGAACCATCGAAGGAATCTACTTATAATAACTCCGGAAACTCCGGAATAATCTCCGTGATATAAACTGGGCTCAGATCGGTCCATTGGATCGACGCACGCCAGCTCCTGCAAAACCGGATGCAGTTTGAATGTCATCTGTTCGAGTCCTTGTCGTGACTCTAATTCCTTCGTACTAACACAACTGAAATGTAAAGGCTTTAACGTAAAGTTCTGGGAAAGATTGAAAATTGACAAGTTTACGGTACCGGGGACCTTAAGTAGCATGAAGAACTCAGGCACTCTATAGGGGAGCGAAAGGGGGCAATTTTGTTAGATGCACAATAACTTGCTTGTTTGTAACCGCTACCCACTAACACTTAAATATATGCAGAAACATTTCTCGAGACTCCACAACACAACTGGATAGTCCGCTTTCCATTATACTCATCACAGTTTATAGGCCATCGTTGTTGTTAATGTTACTTCGACTTCCAGTCTATATTTGCCTCTTTATATGCCTTACTATGAATTATATTGACCATCTTCCATAAGGCATGTTTTTGTTCTTCGTTTCGAAAGCACAACCTATTTCAACTTTTCTGTTGGACTTGAGTTGAAAAAGTTTCCATATAATAGAAGCTCTACTGAAAGTTCCCAAGCGCCACAGATTAAGCTTAAACGACTGGAAAATCAAATATCCATAGGGAAAAAAGAAAGCTTCATATAGCTTCACTGTTTTTCTCAATAGCTGGCGCTTTTTAAATCATCTTTATATTGCTATCGTTTTCTTGTAATTCGTCTCGCTTGGCTCTATCTAATCATGACCCATATACTATTTAAACTTTCCGAGCAAAAATCTATAACAATGGTCATGTGGTCAGATATCAAAACACCATTGACCATTACTCAAGTCACACTTGCTTCAGTTCTGGTTGTTGGCTCTGGATTTTAGTATTTAAACAATCGTATCGCCGTTATAGTTCTTGTGATGCATAACTTCAAAGCAAACCCCTACAACAGTACAGAAGGAAGGTGAAAGCACTCAAAGCGAGGAAAGCTTCACTGACTGGGTATCCCACCAACAGATGGCGCCACCAGTTTTTATTTTTATTTTTAAATGTGTAAGTCTTTTACCGTCTACTAAACTCTTTTTAAAGTCTTTTCAGATTCCTTATAGGTTGAAAGCATGAGCCATTCAGGCCTCATGGAGTGGTTGTTTGGTGGATTTGTGGTTAGCAAGATGTAAAAAATTCTTTTTCGTTTCTTTTTTTACTAGTAACTGCTGCTGCTAAACAGAATAAATCAAAATTTCATTTCAAATAAAAACTAAAGTAAAATGCCCATGTGTATAACTCATTTAAGACATTTGTAGCGTTTGACAAGCACGATTACGTAGTTATATAATCCAGAAAAAATAATCAAAAAACCAATTACCTCATTTATATCTCATAAATGCGAAAATAACCTTCAACATCAACAGCCCATATCAACAACAAGCAAACGGAACTACCGCCATCAGTTACTCAACTTCAGAATCAATGTCGCCCGAAGGGTTAACATGAGTTCAAGGCCATTCCATGTTTGCTTGGGATTTCTTGTGACTATGTTGCAAGAAAATGGGACACAATCATTATTTTCCAAGCAACTACGAAAGCAAGACAACATTTTCAATCGCTCTATCTTTTCGTTGAAAACATAATTGGAACGAAAAATCATCATAAAACATGAAGCCCCCCAAATAGTTTGAATATTACAATATCACATGAAATAAGACTAAAATATAAATTTAAATTTAAAAATTTAATTAGAACTTACCATCGTGATGCGGCGCAGCACGTTGTGCAAAACCGAGTTCGAACCCCGCAGCTTCGGCAGGCCAAAAACCGGTTTTCGTGAGCTCGCCAACGCTCCAAATCGGTGCGATTTTCGCTCGCTGGCGATTGTTTTTGTAAGTCGTTGTGAGCGTTCAAGATGGCCGCCAAATAGCTCGCGCTGGTGTGCGATTGTGTTGGTGGGCAAAATTAAATGACCAAAAAAATAAATACACTCCACCACCCGCCCCCCACCACCAGCCACCCGTGGAACTTAAATCAGTAAAAAAAATGGAACATGTTACATGCATGATCATCATATTCCACTATGTGATATTTCAATACATTAGCCTGAGCTAATTAATCTTTCTGCTCTTCCAAGACAAGCAACGTCGTTTTCCGAGCTGTATAGTTATCAGACCATGTTTCGCAAGTGACACAGACTTTAAGAATGTTTTTTCATGTTTATTTTATAAAAATTATTTCTTTTTTAATTACAAGCACAATAACAAAGAAAAGGATCAAGAGTAAAGAGCATAGGCATTTTTTCAACATTTTTTCCTTTTCTTTGGTGGTCCGGGTGATGCGGGCGTGCGAGCACTTCAAACGGCGATCCTATGCGTTGCACAGTGATTTAAAACATTTCAGCTACTAATAAAATAACTCGTATATCCATTTTCTATTGATTTCCAAATAATCAACAAAATGGAGCACTTCTATATCGCATCATCCAACAGATTGTAAACATTTGTCACGCGTCCATGTGCACGGCAAGCGAGTAAAGGACGGCCAGAGAAAATGAGCGAGATGCAGCTATTTTTTCAACGTCAACGTCAAAAACCCTCGCCTTGTCCAGCGGGATCGGTGTGTATGAGTGTGTGTGCGTGTTGTGTGTTTACATTCGGCGAGTTCAGCGCTTGAAGGCGACGCCAAGCGACGCCACCGAAAAATCGGCCATTTTCAAAAAGTCGTGCTTGCGAACGGACGTTGTCTCGTGCGTGTGAAGAACAGTTTTTGCCAAGACTTGGTGCGTCGGTTACCCTCAACAAGCGGCTCAGTTGTTCGCAAGCGTTCATCGCTCTACCAAGTACTTCTCGGAAAGTTTCACGTCGTACAAACAAAACCTATTTTATCACAATGACGGATGTTTCGGCCAAAACGTAAGTTTAACTGCTGGTTGGTTGGTTTTTCGTGTGATTTCGGTTGCGCGCAGTGTGCCCCCCGTAGTTTGCAAGTTTGTGGTGCGTGATGAGCGCGCTTTCCCGAGAAAGAGAGAAAGAGAGCGAGCGAAGTTGGTGGTGCTAAATCGCGTGCGTGTGTGTGTGTGTATATGTAGCTCAAGCGTCGGGTGTGGGTGTTGGGGGGAGGTAGTTCTTGGCTTCTTTTTTTCTCTCACACATACACAAGTGCAAAGCATCATCAGCATCATCCATATATATGCCCCTAACCACAAATTCAAACCAAGCGGCGCGCTCTTCCTCACCGTGGTTGTGTGTGTGCGTTTGTGCGTGCGTGCGTGCGTATGTGTGTACTGTGTGGAAACCGCTAACGGACAAAAAATTTGTTTTCTCTCCCCCCTCGGCAGTGAAAAGACCCCGGTCACCACCTCCGAGAAAGAGGTAGAGTCGGACGAGGCAACGCCACAAGTAGCGCCGGCCGACGCGACAGAGGAAACAGCAACCACCGATAAAACTGCCGCCGTTGAAACCGACGGTGCCGCCGCCGACGCCGCAGAAGTAGCGGAGAAGAACGGCGAAGAAGAGCCGGCCAAGGCGGACAAAGACAACGGTGTCGCCACGGAGGAGGAGGCAGCCGCCGCCACCACCACCACCACCGCCGAGGGCGAACCGAAAGAATCCTCGACCGAGGACGGCGAGGAGGGCAAGGAGGAGGACGGTGCTGCTGACAAGGCGGCCGAGGCCACCAAGAGGAAAGCCACCGACGTGAAGGCTGACGGTGCGGCGGCCGCGGAGGTTGACGGTGCCGAGCATACGACGCCCGAGAAGAAGGCCAAACTAGACGACAGCAGCGACGCCAAAGCTGCCGAGGAAGTTTCCACTTAGAACAGTAACACAAACTTAACTTTATAATTATAATCATCGTAAAAATGTCTCGATACAACAAAACCTTCATACATTCAATAAACTATTCTTTTCTGGAGTAACTAAACAAACACACATACATGTACGCGTGTTGGTTCTTTTTTTTGTGTTCCGGTCGGTGTGTTTGTGTCGCTCGCTTTCGCTGTGTGTGGTGGTGGTGAACCTATTTTTTGCGCCAAACGGGAAGGATGCCGCGTTCTTTTTGATTGGGGGTTTTCATGGATGAAGACAAAAGGAGGAAGAAAGAATTGTTTTTCGTGCGTTGTTTGCCCGAAAACAAGGAGAAGGTGCTACCATTTCGCTTGAACGCGCCGCGCGCTTGATACAACAATGTGTCGTTAAAAATATGACGCTACCGCGCGCCAATATAGGAAGGTAAAGAGCAGAAAGAGAGGAATAAAAAAACATGCATTAATCCAAGTAAGCGCTGGTATGGCAGCAAGAGGTGCTACAGTAGTGTGGCGCTAATGGCAACGAAGCGAAGCGAGCACAAGAGAAGCAACCAAAAAAAACGGAGGGAAAAAAGCGTCGCCTGCTTTCTCGTCCCTAGCCCAGCGTTGTATACCCCCCTGCCCCGGTGTGTGTGTGTGTGTGTGTGTGTGTATGTACTGCACGCTCATGCAAAAGAATAAATGAAGCCGAAAGCGAAACAGGCATGAAAAGAAAAAAAGCCAAGCAAAAAGACGCCAGACACACACACACGCACACCGGGCCGGGGAACAGAGAAAGAAACGCGGAACAAAGAAATAATACGCGGTTTACCGGTAGGGCAAGGGCAGATGTTACCGTAACCGGGACCCCCGGAAGATGATGAGAAGGTGTCGTGTCGAGTGTGTGTGTGTGTGTGGCTGCCGCTGCTGTCCCGGGAGGGCCTCTACCTCTACCCTCAGCCTATGCATGCACGCTCTCTGCAAAGTGTACTGGACGATTTACGTACATTCCTTGCACGAACGCGCGCGCCATTTGCAGGAAGTGAGTTTTCTCGAAATGATATTAATCGAACGAAAGGCAAAACGGGCGCCCCAATATGGGAAGCGCTTGGCTCGTTCCTTCCAGCATCCCCATGGCGTTCGATCGCAGTAGGCAATGAATCTCATCTTTACAACATCCGTCAATGTTGAGAGAGAAAAAAGTACATCATACCCACCCGCACTGTGGTGTGGTGCGCAGTTAAAACGCAAAAAACACCAACCAATGCATTTTTAGAGCGTTTCCAATCGATCTTTTCTGTTGAAAGAACATCATAACATTGTCAAAACAAGTCAACTATTGTTTAAAAAAAAAGGTGGACAAAAACATTCCTAAGGGCGCGAAAAAGTTTTCAGTTTTACAAAGTGGTGCTCCGGCGCGCCACCGCAACACGCTACACGTGCATGTGTGCGTGTCATATGCGCGGGTGCGATACGAGAGAGTATGTGTGCGCGCGCGTGAGAACGGGCATTTATGGAACCAGGGGAGAAATATTGGTTCTGTTTCCGCGCACTTTTTGCCGCTTCCCCTTTTTTGCACCCTCCGCCCGGTGTCGTTGAGGGAGCTTCTTTTTCGAATGGCCCCGGACGCCGGACCAAGCAAACCGGCGCGGCTGCTGGTGGCAACGGATGCCAATCCATTCCAATTGAAAATCCATTTTCTGTTTTCAGCCACCAGCCACTTTTGGCCTTAGCAATGGTGTGGTCCGCTATTTGTGTGCGCGCGCGGAGTCTTCGGAATCTGTCGGATAAAAGGTTTTTAATTTCATCGCCTTCAAGTGGCAGAAACGCGCGAGGGATAGCGCTGTTAGTATGAAAAAAAACGCCACTCACACCGCCAACACCAACCAGCGCACACACTTCCGTTCGCTCGAGGGTTGCATTAGCGATTTTTGGCGCTGCGTGGTGTGTGTGCCCGTGCGTTTGTGTTGGGAAAGAGAGGTGAACGAGCTGCGGGATGTTTGAAAAAGGAACAAACCCGGATCCCGTTTGCTATCTGCTACAGCTCCTCGCACCGGTGGTGGTCCATCCCTTCACTCCCTTCCACACGAGAGGCTGGGCGAGAAGAGGGGGTGGGGTGGGGAAGGGTTCGGTCATTTTCAAGGATTATGAATGGCCTTGAAATGTAATGCGGGACACGCACAAGGGCCTGAGAGATGTGTGTGTGTGTGTGCTCTGCTCCAGAGTCCGAGGATCGCATCTTCTCAGCACGCTCTTGCAGGGGTACTCAGTACAACAGTAAGCGTGCGTCACCGACACAGGCCGGCGAAGCGAAACTCGATTGATGAGTAACACGCTTTAAATTAATTATATTGTTGTGTGCAACGCGCGTTGCTCCGCTGAACAACGAAACGTGTCATCGTGTATAGAACGGATGCTTGCTTTGCCCCGTTTCGAATGCTGCGGGCGATACAGTGTACACGATTGGATGTCATCTCCAACCCCTGTAAAGGTGAGAGTACCGCGTGTGTGCGTGCTCTCTCGCTCTCGCGCTTGCCTTTCCCGCTCGCTCTACCGCTGGCACTGCTGCATGCACGGCTTGCGGTGGTGGCGGAGGAGAAAAACCGATCGAATCGTAGTAATGAGCTGTCGGCGAAAAAGACCGGCAAGCGAGCAAAGAAGAACACAACGCGGGATGTGCCCGCACACGCACACCAACACGCGGGTGCAAACAGGCGCGCAAACGCACACATGCAACACAGCAAGCCGTACGCACGCAACGGTAATATAGCGTAGCCCGTGTACGTATACGTATTCGTTTGCGGTACGATCTGACAAAAGCTTTCTCGACCGTACGTACAGGAAGGATATTTTCAAGTGATCTTTTTTCCGGAATCGCATCCCTCCTCTTCGCCGTTGCTTCGCCTGCCTACCTGCCTGCTGTAGGTCAAAGGCGTCATGCAGCTGTCCCTTCGACAGCTGCAATAAATATGTTGTTTTCGGAAAGTACATGGGTCCGGGTTTTCGTTTAGGGCGGTAAAATTCATGCGTTTGGTAGCCTTTCTCTGGCCATGCTGGAACAAATATTCCCGCACAAACGATGGCTTCGCAAGCTGTGCAGTAAACCTCGGGGGTAGAAGATTTTGCTGCAATAAAGAACAAAATCCTTTGCACACATCTGTGCAAATAGCGCGCCGAAGATGCCGACGATTCTGGCCGACGCTCAGTTGCAATCCATTTCAACGAAGGTGGAACCACATTTCCCTGAAATTCGTTCAACTCTGTCCCCATTACGAATGTTCCACCGCTGCTCCACTGGGAGTGGAGCGAGGAACGATATCTCAGGTGGTGCGAGACACGGTCGTGTGCTATTCGCGCTATTGCTTGTTGTACTTATCACCATTTTCCGCACCACCAGCGCTCATATCTCGCAAGAACAGGCAATGTTCGGCGACGCCGACTATCGGCACATCGCGGCAAGATAGCGCTGCTGCCGGTGGGGCCTGTCCGCGAATTGCTAAGCAAACAGAATCGATAGCATATAGGCGCGCGCGTTTATTCTATCTTTTCTGCTAGTTTGTTGCGCGTTTGCTGGCAGTGCGTCACCGATCACATTAGCGGCCAGTCTAATTTAGTAACGCCATGCCATGTTGATATCAAGCCGGTCCGTAAATAAATCATCTTTCACTCCGCGATGAGCAAAGTGTACCATGTTTGGGCTTTTCTGAGGTTATGAAGTAGAACTACAAGTTCATTGTAGATGGGAGACCAACACTCCAATTGCCTACTAGAATCGATTACTATGCTAGGCCGAAAAGGAGAGTTGATATCGGAAGAAAGAAGAAGAAACAAACTTATTTAGATGCAATTGGATTTTTTCCAATCGGCAATGCTGCTAACAGATGAAAGTTTCAAAGTTGAAACATTTCATAGCTAACATTTCTCCCATACAATTGTTGATACTAAGTCATAATAGTTGGAGCAATTATGTAGAGAGTGTATTGATTTTATTTTCAACAACTGGTGATAATTAACTGTAAAATTATCAACTTGTCGACGAAAAAAAGGTGGTAAAAAAGTGTTGAAATATTTCATCATCACAAAAAAGCCATATCAGACTGTTAAAAAACTTGTTATGATCGTGTTTTGCAGCTTTTTTATGCTTTTCTCGTACGTAAAATGTCCCTCTATACTGAAAAATATGAGAAAAACCCATCCAGTACAAACGATTTGCGCAATAAATGTCGTCATACCGTAGCGTTGAGTTTCATTTCACGCCGCTTCAAGCGTCAAAAGCGAAACGTCAAAATCCGCACACTGGGAATCGACACGAACAGCGCGTTCGCGTCGGCAGAAGCCACTGAAACGGACAGATTTTCATTGATGCTTGTACGTGTGTGTGTGCGTGTGTGCGTGCGCTGAATGGGTGCGAGCGTGACAGCGCCAGTCCAAACGGCATTAGCACGGGACGGCACGAGAGCACCATTTGTATTACACCTTCGTCTTCTCCCCAAAAATATGCTTCTGTTTTCCTTCGCTGGACGGGTCGGCTTTGGTTCAAAATAGTGAAAAATTGTACGCGCATAGGCCTGCCGGAACGGTTTCGCAATGTGTCCGGGCGTGAGGCGGGGACAATAGTGCACCGTTTTCGAACATTTGCGAACCCCGTTGGGCCCCCTTGTGTGTGCAAGTGCAAAACGCGAACACGTCCTGTGTGAATGTCGCCGTCTGTGTGTTGGTCTGTTTCGGTGGTCGGCTGGCTGGTGTGAAGCGAACCGATGAACGCTTGCCATTTTTGATGCTTAGACCGCGCGACACAAAGCGGGGTGTTTGCCGTGTTGTGACAATCTGTACGGCCGACGGTGTGGAAAAGCTACGAAAATATCGCCCACCGTGTTGCGGCCAGCAATTTAGCACCATGCATGTAACGCAGTAACGCAGCGCGACGGCATCTTTGTCGGCGTGAATCTTTCTTCTTGAAAGCTCACCCCCGCTGCGCTCCTCCCCCCTCCCCTCAGGCTCGTCGTCGCCTTAGACTCCCCCTACCATCAAACCGTGTAGTACAGTCGCGGAGGAGAATGCCAGTGCGGGAGAAGACAGTGCGCGGTGGTGTATGCAGTTTGTAGAGCGAGAGAGAGAGAGAGAGTGAGGGGAAAAAAGAAAAGAAAACAATAATAACATTTCATCAAACAAAAATGGCCGGAGCACAGATCACCTGCGAGAATGATCCGAACTTCGGCATCATCCTATCGTTTATGGAGCAGTTCGGTGCGTACCTGGACGTTGGCGAGCTGAACATTGCCCAGCTAAAGTCGATGCTGGAACAGAACAGTGAAGCGGGTAAGTAGTTGCTGTGGGAGCGGGGAAATCGAACGAACCCGAATGGGTAATGGTTTTGCAATCTCGTCTCTTGCTTTGCTGTTTTGCAGTCCCGCAAGCGTTGGTCGATCTGCATATCAAGCTGATGCGAAAGATAAACAAAAAAGTTCCGGCCGCCCGGTGGGAGCTCGCACTGGCCAAGTTTGCCCACTCGTACTCACACCAGGACGCATGGGAAATCGAGCGCTTCGGGTACAAGACGGCCAATCTTGGCGTGAAGTTACGGGTGCTGAAGGTAAGAGCGTGCGTTGGCCGATCGTTGGCTGTGCAGAAGAAGGAAATACAAAATCTTTTCTTTTCTGTTGCATTGTTTCTTTTGCAGGCATTGCTGGAAGGACAGTTCGATCTAAACACCAAGTTCAAAACGCAAATCAACACAACCACGGCCGGCGATTTGCGATTGGATCCGCTGGGGCGAGACCGGCAAGGGAACTGCTACTGGTACTTCATGGACGACAGTGCCAATCTGCAGATCTATCAATCCGATCCCGAGATGGAAACCTGGACATTGGTTGCAAGGTAAAGGGGCTACTTCTGCTACCACCTGATCTGGACACACCAACTGTATTCTTTGTTCGTCTTTTGTTTTTAGCAATCGGGACCAGTTTGTCAATATGATCGAAATGTTAAAAGACAATCGACCGATAGAGCCGCTGGTGCCAGTAAATGCGGGTGAAGAGGAGGAAGACAGTGGCGGCAGTATGAGCGAATCGGAGGCACTGAAGCTCGATGGTTCCATCCCGGCCCCGACGGACATACCGCCGAGTTTGATAATATCACGTCGGACGTATAAAACGCCCGATCAGCTTGACGCAACGGCCACTGTGGAACAGGAGGATGAGAAGGAGCCGTTGAAAGAAGAGACAACTTCCACTGTCGCCGACGAAGCATCAGTACCGAAAGTGGAAGATAACAGCGCACCGAACAAGCAGGAAGCAAGCGAAGATCGCAAAGAAGATAACGTTCCTGAGCCCACCACGGCGTCGGAGTTGAAGACTGAATCTGTCGAAGAGAAGAAGGATGCGGTGGCAGAGGATGTAGCCGAATCGAAGGCAGACGAAGCCATGGAATGTGAACCAGAATCAAAAGCCGTTGAAGATGAAGCTAAGATGGAAGTGGACGAAGTAGTTCCAGCAGTTGTTGAGCAAACAGTGGAGCAAACTGGCAAAGAAAAGGATACTGGAACTGCCGCCCCGAAAGAGGAACAGCAAGAATCTGAAAAGGAACAGGCGACACCGGAATCAAAGCAGTCGGAGACGGATGTTGTTCCCGTCGCGGAAGAAACTCCGGTCAAAACGGAGGCAAACACGGAAGAATCTCGCTCGGAAGCTGACGAGCAGGTGAAGGTGGACGATGAAGGAAGCAGCACGCGTGTGGAAGAAACGGGTACGAGGGAGGATAGCAAGCAGGAGGAGCAGGCCGTTAGTGAGGCAATTGAAGATCCCCCGGTGGTAGTGAAAGGCGAAGGCAGCGGGGCCGAATGCGACAGTGCGTGTTGTGAGCCAATGTTCAGTGAAGTCATCGAGGAACCGGTGATGTTTTTCTTTGGTGTGGGTGCCGGTGCCGAAAACGATATGGGCAATACAAAGAAGCTCGAGGCAGCCACCGCACCGGAATCGAATGCCACCGCCAACGCCAAGGAAGGCCGTGAGGAGACGAACGATTCCCGCACGATAGGATCTGCAAAGGCCGGCAATGGTGAAACGAAGTCAGTCGTCGACGAGGAAGTGGACTTATCGAGCAAGGTGTCACCAACCAAAGAAAAGGAAGATATGGCAGAGCAGCAGCAGCAGCAGCACGACAGCCAGAAAGGCGCACGGGAGGGCAATGGGGCAGAGACAGAGGAAAGGGCGGAGGATACAGTGCTGTCCAGCAAGCGAAGCCCAGCGGAGAAATCTTCCCGTGCGAAGCGGAATGACAAATCGTCCGCTGCTGCAGCAACCGATCCGCCGGTGGCGCTTGTGGAAAAGCCCGTCGAAAAGAGACGTGGTTCTAGGAAAAGCAATACGCCTAAAAAGGCATTCGATTCGTCTGTGACGGCGTCGACGCATCAGCTGATGGAAACCGACGAGGAGGATACGGGCAAGGTAAAGGTGGAGGCCGCAGTCGTTGAACAGGCGAGTGGAGCAGCAGGGGCAAAAAATGGTGATCACACCGTGGCTCCCTCTTCGGAGGAAAAACCTAAGAAGGAGCTGAAAAAAGAATCGGACGTGCTGGACAGCAAAGAAACAGAGAAGCAAGTGTCGGCTACGGCGGGTTTGCATGACAAAAAGGGAGCGAAAGCCATCCCCAAAGACGTAGTTAAAACCGAGCCATTGAAGGAAGAGGATCAGAAGGAGCAGCAGGAAGCTAAGGAGGATAAACAAGCGGTGGAGTCTACCGATGCTTCAAATCTTAAGCCAAGTAAGGAGGAGAAAACCGACGAAGCAAGTAAGGAAGCGACCGACGTGAAGGAAGAAAACGTTCAGCCGGAAGATCCCGATGCAACTGAGCCACAGGATGGGGAAAGTCCTCCAAAACGCAAGCGTCGTCATCGGAATGGATTGGGTGAGTTTGTTTTTGCTTTGTGAAGCTTTCATCGCAGCTCCT
The DNA here is from genome assembly GCF_943734685.1 of Anopheles coluzzii. Lineage (NCBI taxonomy): Eukaryota > Metazoa > Arthropoda > Insecta > Diptera > Culicidae > Anopheles > Anopheles coluzzii. The sequence continues at coordinate 4,035,188 of NC_064670.1, read as the reverse complement.
TCTCAATGTGTAATTTTAATCTTTTTTTCGCGTACTTTACAGTTGATGGGCTCGACATTTCGATGGTGCTGGATGCCGGCTCGGACGGGGGAAACAATCCGCCGGTGCGCCAGTCGCGCCGCATTGCGATGCAGAAGATAAAGGAGGAAACGAACCGGCGCGAAATCGAGGACCAGATGCTGAAGAAGATGAAGGCGGACGCGGTGAAGAAGAAGAAGGATCTGGGCATGAAGCTTTCCGACGACGACTACCGGGCGGACCGCACCTCGCCCGACCACTCGTCCGACAGCAGCTCGGACGGCGGCGTCGGTGCCGATGGGCGCCGGAGAAAGAAGAAGAAAAAGAAGAAAAAGGGCAGTCTGCAGCAGCAGCAGCAGGCGCAGCAGAAGGCGCAATCGACCTGGAACAGTGCGTCCCCGTCGGAGAGCAGCTCGGAAACGGAGGCGGAAGATTACTTCGCCGAGCCGTACCACTCGGAGGAGGACGTGCGGCGGGCGCACGTGCTAAAGTCGGACCACGAGTTTTCGCCCGAATCGGATCTGGAGACGGAGGCGCCGGCGCAGCCGCTGAAGCGCGCCCGAACGGCCCGCAAGGCGCGGCGCACGCGGGACGCGGCCGAGGAGGCGGAGGAAGAGGAGGACGACGACGACGAGGACGGGGGAGAGGATCACGCGTGCCAGGAGTGCAAGAAGACGGACCAGCCGGAGTGGATACTGCTGTGCGATTCGTGTGATAAGGGTTACCACTGTGCGTGCCTGAAGCCGGTGCTGTTCACCATTCCCGAGGGCGACTGGTTCTGTCCGGTGTGTCTGCACCGGCAGCTGATCGAGCGACTGCAGTCGAAGCTGGAGCTGTACGACGCGCTGCGCGCGAAGCTGGAGGCGGAAACGAAGCGACGCCTGGAGGAGGAAGCGTCCGCTCGTGAGGCCGAGCTGGCGGAGCAGGCACTGGCGAACGAGCGCGAGGAGCAGCTGAGAGCGCAGCGACGGGCCCGCCAGCAGCAGCGCCTGCTGGAGCGGGCCGATGCGGAAGGGCGCCGGTCCGGGTCCGGCTCGGAGGAGGAATCTTCGCGCGATCGAAGGCGGCGCAGGCAGCGGCATCGGGGCCGGCGGGCACCGAAGAAGCGGTCGTCCCGTTCCCGATCCGGCGGGTCGAGCTCGAACGGGCTGGGCAGCAGTGGCGGTGGTAGTAGCAGTGACGGCAGTGGCAGCGGAAGCGACAGCAAGAGCAGCACCGACTCGGACGACATCCCGATCTACAAGCTGCGGCGTCGCGCATCAGCCAAGGTGAGCTACAAGTTCAACGAGTACGACAGCTTGATCGATTCCGCCATTCGGCGGGAGATGCGCGGCTGCGAGATCGTGGAGGAGGATGAGGACGAAGACGACGGGCATGGGTTCTCCAAGGGCAAGGACATTAGCACGATCATAGAGGCCACTACGCGGGAGGAGCAGGCGCGGAAGAAAGCACTCCAGAAGGACGATGAGGAGGAGGCCGAGGGCGAAGAGCGCCGCCTGAATGGAACGCAAGAGCAGCAGGACGGCGAGCACGAGGGCAAGACTGCGCGCGCGGAAGGCAAGAGCGAGGATGAGGATGAGGGAGAGAAAGGCGCAGTGGGCCGGCAGGAGCGCAAAGCACCGACAGTGGCCAGCGGCCGAGCGGTGGTCAACTCCGCCGAGAAGAAGAACAAGAAGAAGAAGAAGAAACTGTGCAAGATCGAGTTTAGCTCGGACGATGAGGACGACGACTCGGACGAAGACTTCCGCGGGGAGGCGAGCGGTTCCGACGACGAGGAGGAGGAGGACGATGACGAAGACGAGGAGGACGACAACTCGCTGTCGGGCGACAGCGAAAGCTCGCTGGATACGGGCCGCGGGCGCAAAAATCGGCTCCGGAAGCCGAGCAGCCGGGCGGCGGTGAACAAGCGTCGCCGGATCGTCGAAAACTCGGACGACTCGGACGAGGTGGAGGAGGAGCTGCGACGTGCGAAGGCGAAAAAGTCGCGCAAAAACCGGGTGCTGGATGACAGCGACGAGGAGCTAGATTTGGACGACGACGACGAGGAGGACAGCGAAGACTACGACAGCGACGATCTGTGCAGCGACACGGAGACGGAGAGCAGTCGCAGCAGCAAAAGCAGCAACAGCTCGAGCAGCAGCAGCGCACCCAGCACGGAAGGGGACTGGCGGCGCAAGAAGAAATCCAAGTCGGGCGGCGGCGGCAAGTCGAGGCCGAAAGCGACCGCGGCCGCCGGCGGCGGCAAGCACATCGAGCGGCCGAAGAAGGCGGAGGGCGTGCGGCCGAAAGCTGCCGCGATCGAGTCGAGCGAAGACAGCGACGACAGTCGCGAGGAGGATGAGGGTGGCAAGGGCGGCAAAACGATGCCGGGTCGGAAGAAGCAGAGCAAAAAGGCGAGCGCACGCTCCAGTCCGGATGGTGGGGGCCGGGCGGGCGAGAAGAAAACGGACCGCAAGACGCGCGGCAAAAAGATTCACTACATCGTGGACGAGGACTTTGAAAGCTCGGACGACGGCATCCGGCCGGGCGTGCAGCGGCCCGATACGCCGCCGGAGGAGCGGGAGCAGTTCATCCGCCGGCAGGAGGAGATCAAGCGCATGCTGGCCGAGAACAATGCGGCGAAGGCGAAGGAGCTAGCCACGTCCAAGATCGACCAGCTGGTGGGCGGCCGGGCGAAGGAACCGTCGAAGGATTCGCTCTCGGACGTGCCGATGCAGGTGATCGAGAGCGCCCGCATACTGGACATCGACTTCCTGAAGAGCACCAGCGGCAACACGGCCCGCATCTCGACCGTCGACTCGGTGGTCGACTTTGACGACGAGCTGCCGGAAGACTTCGATCCGGACGACGAGATGGACGACGAAGCGCTGGCCAAGATAATGGAGGAGGAAGACTTTGCCCACCATCAGCTGAAGCTGACGGCGGGCGGGGCAGCGGCCTCGCCCGGCGATTTGCTACCGCCCGTGCCGCCGCCGCCGCCGCCATCGTCCAAAAGCCGGCGCAAATCGATCGATCCGGACGAGTTCCTGCTGCAGCAGCAGCGAGCGGCGGCGGCAGCAGCAGGACGTCCGCTGGATGCGCGTAAAGATCCGGCGCATCCGGCGGCACACTTGCCTTTGCCGGTCAATCTTGCTTCCTCGTCGGCGATGCCGCCCCATCCTCCTCATCCCCACGCTTCGGTGCAGAGCAGCCCCATCAAGGCCTTACTGAAATCGACCACGGGCATCCCGACGTCCACCATCATGCCGCCGATCGGGTCCGCCCACGGTGGCAGCACGATACTGGCCAATGCGCTACAAACGTTGCCTCCGCCACCGCTGCTGAAGGACGCTCATCCCGGCGGCCGGCCGGAAGTGCTAATGCGCGGCGGACCACCACCTCCACATTCGCTACCACCCTCCGGTGGCCCTCACTCACATCACAAGCCGGAACAACTGGCGCACCTGATGGCGGCGGGACTCGGTGGCGGTCTCCCGTTGTCGCTGGCTAAGGGTGTTCCGTTGCCACCGCACCACGCCGGGCACCGGTTGCCACCGGGTGGGTTAGCATTGCCGCCCAGCATGCTCGGACACGTTCCCCATCCTTCTCACGGGGCGAACTTGGGCTTGCACGCGAAACCGGGAGCCGGTGGTCCGGGCGGAGTGATTACTAACGCCAGCATTGCAGCGGCCGTTGCTTCCGCCGCCAGTATCGGTGCTTCCGGGCCACCCAGTATGGCACAGACGCCTCCACCCGCGTCACCGACAGCCGCCGCCGGTCCAGTGCCGAGAATGCCGGTCGGTGCAACGCCTCCATCTGCGGCCACCAGTGCCGAGCGACGGCCGGGTCGACGAAAGAAAATTACCCCCCTGCGGGAGGACCTGAAACGAAAGGGAGCGGCACCGGGAGCGGGTGGTGGGGCGGCCGATCAACCGACGGCGGCCCATCAGGAACAGCATCAGCGGCCACCGCCCCAGCATCCCTCGCTACATCACGGGCATATGGCAAGATTGCCACCAGCACCACTACCACCACCACCAACTTCGATGGCTCCTTCATCGACCGCCGGACCACCGGTAGGACTAAGGCCCTCAATACCACCGGTTACCACCAGCCATAGCTCAAGTGAGTCGTTCAAGTCACTCATTCTAGCCAAGAATCAATATTAAATGTTATTTTCCCGTGTTTCTTGCAGTGCATCAAAACGCCACGGCCATTGCAACGGCTGCCGCGGCCGCGGCCGCAGCCGCTGCGGCACAGCAGCTGGCACTCAAAGTACATTCCCGGCCGCCCGTGGATGGCGGTGGCAGTACCGGCGCAGGCATGCACGTGAACGAACCTCCGCTGTCCGTACCATCGTCCGTAGCACACTTGTCGTATTTGTAAGTCGATTTCGAGCCGGGCCAGTTTCAATTCGGCACTAACGCTTCTTCTCTTCTCGATGCTCCCTCCAGCAGGTCAGAGAATCCGCTCTTTGCGCATCGTCTCGGGCCCTTGCCAAGCAGTATTCTTTCTTCCGGCAGCAGCAGCCTGCAGCGGATTGCGGCCATCAGCGGGGCCGCTCCGCCGACAGTGTTTGGCGATCCGGCCGCGTATAACGGCGGCTGGAAACCGTCGCCGCCTGCCCCGGCGGGTACCAAGCCGAAAGCGTCCGGCGGTCCACCACCGCCGCCCGGCATGATGGTGGGTCCACCGTCCGTTGGTTCGTTGGAACATTATCATGGTACGCACGCGTTTTTTTCGTATATTCTCGGGATCTCGTGTTAATTGCTAATGTCCTCATTGTTTGCAGAATACAACCCCGGCAACCATCACTACAACCCGTACTACAACGTTCTGGATCGGGCTGGCCATCTGAGGCCGCCACCCACGATCAGCGAACTGCACCGCACCAGCAATCTGTCGCCCACCACGTTTACCACACTGCAGCCGCTCGAGTTTCCGCACGTACCGAAGGCGGCCAGCGAAAACCACCATCACCAGCTGCAGCATCATCATCACCATCACAGCGCCACACCCTCGCCTTCGGCAGCCTCATCGGCGGGAGGCGACGACGGTCCGAGCAGAGACCCGTCACATGGTGCCGGGTCGGCCGGGCCACCACCACCGGCTCACGCATCATCGGCGTCCGCGAGCTCCTCGGTGGCGGAAAATCACCCAACGCCGGTTGCCGCCGCAGCACCGTCTCCGCAATCACCAGCGAGCGACTCGGCGGCGTCGGGAGCGGGAACGGCCGCCTCATCGCTGGTGGCACCCTCCGCAAGCGCTAGCACACCCGCGGCCTCGTCGTCCAGCACGAGTACCAGCGTGTTTGGTGAGCTAGTGAGCTACTTCAGTTCGCAGCAGGATGATTTAGACTCGTAATCTATTTAATTGACAGCAAACAAAATAACGACATATTTGTGCGCGATAATGTAATTTGTAATCTGTCCCTCTCCTGCCTCTCGCCCACACTCCCTCAAATCCACCCTTTCCCTTCCCACATCCAAAAAGTAATGCTTAACTTATAGGTGCACTCCCCTGCCACACCGCCAAAAGAAGGCCACATTTTATTAGAAACCCTCTTTGTCTACTCCCTCTGCGCACTGCCCTGCCACAGAGGGTTGTCATCCCGGTTTTTTACGTTCCATTTAACGTAGCGTTTTATTTTTTAAAAGAATACCTTTTGGCCCATGTTTATATACGGTGCGGTGCAGGGGAGATTGCTAGATGCAGATATATTTGATTGTAATAAGAAATAAAAGATATACTCACAAGAAGATGCAGTGCAGAGAAGGAGGAGGAAGCTGGCCACATTTAGCGGTGGGCACATAGTTTGTCAAGCGAAAATGCTAATGAATTAGAGGAAACAATAAGTGTGCTTGTGTGTTGGGTTTTATTTGAGGTGTTTTATCGAACCTTTCATTCGGGATTGGTCGGATTTAGGTTCTCCAGGTGCGATGAACGATGGTTTATATTGGTTTCTTCCACCTTCCTGTGCGTTGATTTCATCTTTTCTAACCAAATTTGTAAACTAATATACACGGGACCGTTTTCCGAATACATAATTGGAACGCAAGAACCGTCTTCCTTGGTATGGGTTAGTTTTTCTCTTGGCTTTTTCTCCATTTGGTAAAATTTAAAAACACATCTGTAAACTTACGATACTTTTTGGACAGTGTGTTTGAAAAGCCTGCTCTGCGCTGCATGCCCGAGTTGAATCATTTGAAATGAACCGTCAATTTGAAAATCCAAATCACCTTTGGTCGCATTTCCAGGTCGCACAATTTGACAGCTGCGGATTCAAATGAGAATTGATCGTAGTAAAACAGAATAATTAAAGAACCAAATATGTGCTTCGCTATATAAGCGACTTTGAATTTTATATAAAACCCAACAATTACTGCAAATAAAGCTTATATGAGCATATAAGCACACAACGCATAGAATTGTTGCCGTCCAGGTTGTCAGAATCACAACCATTTGTTTTTGGAGCGCCCAACTTGTACCAACCGCTCCGTAAAACGGGCTGACGTTTGTCATTGCTTTTGCTTCCATTTTGCACCGGCAGAGCGCGCTGGCGTATTTTTCCTGCACAGCGAGAAGTAAGGAAAAAAACTGGGTCTCTACGACACACATCATCTCTCTCGCACGGATTTTCGTTTCGTGGTGTCGTCGAGCAAATAATCTTTGCCCGTCGCGGTCCGCAGCGTCACGGAAAAGTACCAGCCAAAGGGGCCAAGAACGCAGTAGCTGGCACAGCGACGAGCCGTCGGGCAGGCCGCAGACCATAACACCTCGAATCACGCACGGCCGAAACTACTCCCCCAGACACATCGCAGAAGGGGACACCCGTAATCAACAACAGCCCCAGAACCACCAGTGCTGGGACAGCGAACAATTTGTGTGTTTGTGCATGTGAGTGTGTATGTGTGTGTAGTGGCGAGTGCAGACGAAACAAAACGGGTACAGAAAGGGACCAGTGTCCGTCAATTTGGCACGGGTCTGTCCTTTCGCTAGCGGGCACGAAGGGTCGTGCGCGGACGGTGAAGAAATTTTTATAATCCTGTACGAAAGCAATACCAAGGAACGTATGTGTGTATGTGTGCGTGCGCTGAAGTGTGCGTGCAGGTGTGAATTTGTGTGCAAGTGCTCGCTGCTTTCTAGAGCATCCGTGAACCAGTAGTCGTCGGCCGTCGTGGTGGAGCTGGTGTGCACGGAGAAGGAAGGAGGATATTCTAATCGATAGCAGCAGCAGCAGCAGCAGCACCAGAGAGCGCAAACAAGCGAGAGCGAGAGAGCGAAAAATAGCAGCCACAAATAAAAAAAAAACAACAAAAGTGAAAAAAAACCGTGCCGGATCTGTCCCTCCGTGTGTGTGTGTGTGTGTCTGATCGTGAAAATTGTGTACGTGTGCAGGTGCGAAAAAGAGCCGAAAGACGTGTGTGACGGGAATTGTTTTTAATGTTTCTTCTTCCTCTTCTTCTTTTTCGTCCCGAACGGTAACCTTCGTTGACCGTTTTTCCATTTTCACACACAGTTTGACACATTAGAAGGGTGTTCTAGGGCGCTATGCTCGGTGTGTGCTGAGCAGCTCGCAACAGCAGCAGAAGTGCGTAAAGCAAGCAAGCAAAGGAAGGTGACAGCAGTTGCTGGTGGTGTGCGTCAAGTGTGAGAGAGCGAGGACACCGACCATCATAGGCAACAGCAACAGCAGCAGCAGCAGCAGCAGCAGCATTGTGTTGTGAGCACAGGTGGAAGAGAAGAAGGTCACACTTCGATCGAACGACACAGTTCGACTGCCACGGAACGTGAGCGAGAGAGAAGGCGCGTGAGCGAGTGAGCGAGCGGACGAGTGGATTTTGCATCCGTGAGAGAAAATTCCCGTGGAGAGGAAAAATCGTGAACACACAATAGCGCTTTTTTATTCCCAGTGAACTGCGCGCGAGAAGGGGTTTTTCTTTTCGCGTGCGTGTCTCCGCTAGTGTGTGTGTGTGTGTGCGTGTTTGCGCGTTACAAGTAGTGTGTGTGTGGGTACGTGCGTGCGTGCTGGTGTGTATTTCCTCGTACCGAGCAGTCGGTGGGGTGTTTCGGAAAAATCGCCATCCGGCCGTACGTAGTCGTCGTCGTCGTCGCGGTTTTGGAGTGACCCCGGGACAGCAGACAGCAGGGCCTGTAAATGGACGTAACGGTCGGTGATAATTGAGGCGGAACAGGCGATTCCCGTCGTGCGAAATTATTACGTGTGTGTAAAGCCAGGCGCGGCGCGTTTGGAAACTGAGCCGTTTTTGGTGTGTGCGCGATTTTGTGCCCGTTTTCCATTGCGGTGTGGTGTGTGAGAAAAAAAAAAGATAGAGGGCTGTTATTACATCGCTTCTTCCACTGCCTGGTGGCGCCTGGTTTGTGCTGCCGGACGGACGGGCCCCGGGTTTGGCGGGGTGTGTAGCTGCAACGGGGCATACTTGCTGAATCTCAATTGCGTTCGCGGCCGACGGCACGACGAGTGGTGGATCGAAGGACTTTTCTTTCCATTTCCATCTCCAGCGACAGCGAAAAGCCCGAGTACCGTTTCGGAGAAAAGCTACATCAAAGGGAAACGGAAATCCGTAGACTCCGTGGCTGAGTACGATTACCACTCGGCTGAGAGAAGAAGGTTCCCTTGCCAGGGGTGTTAGTAGGATCGATCGATTGGCAAGAAGTCGTCCAGGGTCCGCGCTGCGCTTGGGCAGCAGTAGTAGAAAAATTGTCGAAACCCTTGTCGAAAGTAGAGCTGAATGTTGTGCCGGAAACAATAGAGCCCATCTTTAATATCCTGCCTTGACCATTTACCTTTTTTGCAATACAAATATCGCATCGCCTGTGTAATCATATCGGTTGGAAGCTGCCAACGACGGAATCGTGAGCTCTGTAGCAAAGCGAGAGAAAAGTAGATTGACTGAACCTGCGAGCGAGAGACAGCAAAAGAGAGCGAGAGAGCGAGAGACGAGAAAAATTGCTGCTTCAACCCCACCGCCACCACCACCACCATACACCACTAGTTTGTCATCGTCGTTGTCATTTTCATCTCTTGTGTGACAAACGAAAAGAAAAAGGAAAATTGCTCTGGTGCGCACCGAGAAGCCAGCTGACAGTTGTTCATCAAGCATCACCATATAGCCCCCTTCCCCCCTGCGCCATCACCCACCCGGCTCACGAGCCGAAACGTGTAGTAATAAAAGTAAGAATATCGATTAAATCGCGGTTCCAAGGCGACAGCAGCCAGCCAGCCCGTCAGCTGCCCCGTCATATATAGTCGCTTCATTTGTACATCTACACTAAGCAAAGCAAAAGGGGAAAGTAATATCAAGACCGGATATTATACATATTTATTATATAATTGGACAACAGTTCACCCACATACATAGTACATTTACATAGACGACGTGTAATAATCGATAGCAACAACCATGGGCAATAACGCTACATCCGCGAACAAGAAGGTCGACGCGGCCGAGAGCGTGCGGGAGTTTCTGGACCAAGCGAAGGAAGACTTCGAGGAGAAGTGGAAGCGCAACCCGACGAACACGGCCGCGCTGGACGACTTCGAGCGGATCAAGACGCTCGGCACCGGGTCGTTCGGGCGCGTCATGATCGTGCAGCACAAATCGACCAAGGACTACTACGCGATGAAGATCCTGGACAAACAGAAGGTGGTCAAGCTGAAGCAGGTCGAGCACACGCTGAACGAGAAGCGCATCTTGCAGGCGATCTCGTTCCCGTTCCTGGTCAGCCTCAAGTTCCACTTCAAGGACAACTCCAACCTGTACATGGTGCTGGAGTACGTGCCGGGCGGCGAGATGTTCTCGCACCTGCGAAAGGTGGGCCGCTTCTCGGAGCCGCACTCGCGCTTCTACGCCGCCCAGATCGTGCTGGCGTTCGAGTATCTGCACTATCTCGACCTGATCTATCGCGATCTGAAGCCGGAAAACTTGCTGATCGACTCGCAGGGCTACCTGAAGGTGACCGATTTCGGCTTCGCCAAGCGCGTCAAGGGCCGAACCTGGACGCTATGCGGCACGCCCGAGTATCTCGCGCCCGAGATCATCCTGAGCAAGGGCTACAACAAGGCGGTCGACTGGTGGGCGCTCGGCGTGCTGGTGTACGAGATGGCGGCCGGCTATCCGCCCTTCTTCGCCGACCAGCCGATCCAGATCTACGAAAAGATCGTCAGCGGCAAGGTGCGCTTCCCGTCGCACTTCGGCTCGGAGCTGAAGGATCTGCTGCGCAACCTGCTGCAGGTCGATCTGACCAAGCGCTACGGCAACCTGAAGGCGGGCGTGAACGACATCAAGGGGCACCGATGGTTCGCCTCGACCGACTGGATCGCGGTGTTCCAGAAGCGCATCGAGGCGCCGTTCATACCGCGCTGCAAGGGTCCGGGCGACACCAGCAACTTCGACGACTACGAGGAGGAAACGTTGCGCATCTCCAGCACCGAGAAGTGCGCGAAGGAGTTTGCCGAGTTCTAAGATGCTCTCGAGAGACGCGTGGGACGTTGCTATCATCAGGATAGTACTGCTAGTACTACAAAACCGCTACTACTACTACTACTACTACTACTACTACTACTTCTAGTACGACTACTACCGCCATCATCATCATCATCGTCATCATCACCAGCGCCTTCCCGTTCACCATCATCATCGTTTGTTCCTTGGTCAGCTGGTGCAGTATTCGGTTGGAATGTGGAATGTTGGGATGCACCGCCAAGGCATCATCAACATCGGGAGCATTTAGAGATTATCCTTCAGCCAATCTCTTCCCCCCCCCCCCTCCACATCCGCATGCAAAGTGAGGTAGCCTTCCCGCCTGCAACAACAAGCTCTGATATCATTGGCCGGATTATCTCCGGTCGGTCTGTCTGCTGCTGCATTCTTTCCTATCTGCGCCATCTGCCGGTGGTGGTTAGTATCTCTGGCAAGGATAACGATTAGCATGCGCTATTTTTGTCGGCCGTGTATCAGCATCACTTCTTTCGCCATCCGACTGGCGTTGCGATCTCGTCGCGTGTAGCATCACTCATCCCTTCCAACCTCGCCGAATAGTGGTAGCAGCAGCAGCAGCAGCAGGAGAACAGTCGTCGATGACGGTGCCATCTGGTGGATTGGGAAGGAGTTGCGATGTGTCAGCGTAGGGATTCGATCGCTCGGCGACAACTCCCGAACACCGATCCCGCACTGAGATCGATCATCAGGTGTAGTACGTTTGTTATGAGGAATTAGGAAGTGTTTCGCTATCGATCACAACAGATGAATCCCACTCCTAACTCCCCGGCTCTCCCTGTATACGCGTATACGCAGGCACACTCGCACGCGCACATGTTCGCACATTAGCAGGTGTGTTTCATCAGTACATGGAACGCATGGACATGGAGGAAGAAGGGAACAGCAGAAGAATAGTAGGAGAGGTTCTTGTTTGTCTCACCCCTGCTGTCTGTCTGATAGTATGAAGTAGAAGGTATTTAATGAAAAAAGCTAATTTAATGCAAGCTGCTCTGGTACGCGTGGAGTGGAGGGAGGCGTAAAGATAGCAGATCGAAATTAAATCATTGCCATCGTCACCTTCACACGGTTGACACACTACCCGGGGTTGATGGTTTGCAGACTCGCTCCCACCCCCGGTGATAATGATCCTCCCCAGTACATGCGACAATTCTAAAGCAAATGTTATAACCGACATTGCAGCAATATATATCATCGCTACGGTGAAGCAGAGACAGCGAGAGAGAGAGAGAGAGAGAGAGAGAGAGAGAAGGCGTGTGTTGGGCACGTGCTATAACTAGATCTTTGTGGTATTATAGCTAAGTAAAAAGTTCATCTCATTCGTACGTGTGCCTGTGCGTGTGTGCGTATGTGTGTGCGTGTGTGCGCTGATATCAAAGAGCTAGCTAGAGAGAGAGAGAGAGCGGTTGGGCAGAAGGTAATCGAGAATACTCGATAGGAGCAGATTCGATGATAGGGTGTTGTATTTTTATTTTGATTTTGATTTTGATAGGCTCCGCAGCGCGCCATTACGCGAGTCCTTTTTGATAGCGCACGAACGCGCGAACGCGAAATCTAGCAATAACAAACAAAAGTCATGAGAAGGGGTAGGGTGGTGGTGGTAGTAGGAATGGGAACGAAATGGGAAAGGAGGCATAGAGATCACACGCGCGCGCGAGAACATTCCAATCGTTCGGAGCAAGTGGAGGCACTGATGACAGTCCTTTGCGCGGTGGGACGGCCCCGACAGTCCCGTGGTCGTGGACACGAATGACAGGGCGACAGTTTTTATTTTTGGTATTTGTTTTAATTAATTATCGATCGACAGCAGCCACTAACGCCCCTTCTTCCCACGCCATACTTCGGAAAAGCGCAACCCTGTCGAGCAAAACCGTCAGCATCCTTGTGAAAGGCTAGTAGGAACTCTTGTCTACCACACTCCCGCAAACACCCACACACACACACACACTCACACACGCAGACACATAGCAAAGGCCCCTTTTGCTCCAGCAAAACGTCTCCGGATGGTCCGGAGGTTTAGATAATCTTATATTGTGAACTGATTGTATTTGCCGCCACAAGAAATGGGGGAAAACAGAAACAGAAGGCGTCGTCGGGTGTCATTTGAATTGGGCGGCCGCAGGGCGCCACCGAGAACTGAAGCGAGCGGAAGTACACGATTGTAGTATTTATAAAAGAAACACACATCATTTTACGAGAGAGATGACCAATAATCGATAAAACCAAGCAGAAGGATTTTGCGCCCGAACGTGGCGAACGTGTGTCGATGAAGATGTTAGTTTTTGTTTGTTTTTTGTTTTGATTGTTTGTTTGTCGCGTTCTCTCTTCTTTGCGATGACGGCGCGTTAACGCGCTGAGAGACAAGCAATGGGATTAGGGAAAAAGGACTCCACTCTTGACGTATAGATACACATATGCGCTAGCCCGGCCATATGGCACACAATCTCAACACATCCCCACAAACTCACATAGACACACATACGCATACACACAGGAACCCCTGCACACGTGTGCAAAGAAAAATTCAGCACATCCAAGCAGGCGAAAGATTATGTAGCAGTCCCCCCTCCCAAGTAGGAGTTGTACGTACACCAAACTAATGTAAACGCAAGCAGCCGGAGTAATTTAACAAAGCAACAAACAAGAAATGTACGCCACATAATGGTATGTCGTAGGGAAAGCACAGGACAGCCGGTAGCCACAGCTGCAGAATATATAAAAGTGAGCAAGTGAAGCAACATTGATAGCTAGAGAACAGTTGGAAAATGACAAAAAAAAAATCCCCCCCGCAGATAACCACATGCACTGTACTGAAGCAGGTGATCGGTTTAGGCTCGGGAGACACTTCAGAAGGATCGCGAAACGGTTGGTCCGGCTCATCCGGCTCATCTTGGGTGTAGACCAACGGTGGACATTCTTCAAAAGAAGGACGTGTGGACGTTGGATGTGGATCGAGGGACAAAGCACGATCATCATACGCAAACACCCAAATGCTGCGCAAACACCCAAAGGAATGTTCCGGAGGTATGAGATCCGGACAGGAAGATCTTTGAATGGAACCGGAGGACCGGAGAATGAGGCGGACACGCTAGTTACACGAAACCTAGGAAACATTTTCGAAATCAGGTGAGTGATCGATGGCGTTTTAGCTTGTACGGAGAGGGATGTGGGTTGTGGTGGTGGTTACACGTTATTAATTTAATTTCTGCGCCAAGTACGCCTACATGATTTCCGTTCAATTCGTGTACAGTTCAACCGAAGGAAAGTTGTCGCTTGTCGCCGTCTTCCCTCGCCGTCTTGCTTGCTTATATGGGTCTGTCCGGGGTTTGGAAACTGGTTTCTGGGCGCTGGTAGCAGCAGCAGCAGCAGCAGCATGTGCAGCAGCAATTACGTGACCGATCTGTGTGCAATCGGTCGGTCCTCACACACGCAGACACGTTCGGTTTGGAGCAGGTTTTTACGACAGGGGGGCAGGCTTAAAATAAGGTTTCTGTCACACCACCCCACCCCCCGTTTAGAGTTTCATCATATTGCAGCTTGGCCTTTTATTGCTCCTGTTCGATGTTATTTTGTGCAGTTGTTGTTGCTGCTGCTGCTGCGGGTTTTCTGAAGGGTTTCCAGCAAAAAAAAGTGTCTAACCCACGTGCACACCACAATGCAAAAGGGCAACAGAATGTTTCAGAATCAATGCTCCATACGAAAGGACCCAAACCCAACGGCGCACGGTTGGTTAGTGTGTTCGTGTGCAGTGCCGGCACCGATTGAAGGACAATTGTTTATGTATGTGTGAGTGTGTGTGTATTGCAATGCACAAATCCTTTCATTTCGTCACTTTTTGAAATAGGACCCTGGTGGGGGGGGGGGGGGACCAACGAGTGTGCCAGAAATCCATTGCGGAACTCTCCCGGTGTGCAGTGGAGTGTGTTCCATGGGGTATCCAAATTAAGCGCAAGGACACACCACTATTGCCGTCCCCGTACATAATTTTAGTTTATATTTTTACGTTCCGCAGCACTAGACCTTTTTTCCTGCTCCAGTTTTTACTCCGGAACGGCTGTCCAGGGCAAACCATAAGTAACCGAAAGCCGTCACCAGTTGTTTTTTTAAACAGCCCTTTAGTGTGGTGCGGCTTTAAAAATGTGGTTGGAAGTAAAATAAAAGCAGTAAAACAAAGAAACAAACGAGGAAACAAGCTCTTCTGACTCTCGTCGTTGGCTTCAAGCAGGATAAATTGTGGGTGGTTTTGTGTTGCGACTCCGGCGACTGCTGCCTGCGGGTGTTGTTGTGTGTATTATTAGAAGGGATGGTTTGGTCTAACATTTGCTGCTGCTGCTGGTACTACTCCCGGAATGTTCTGAAAAGCCCCGACGGGTATGTAAGCGGCAGCAGCAGCAGATGAAAGAACACGGACACACACAGACACACATAAAACCCGAGCGAGCGGTTTCGCCCTACACACGTACTCCGGGGCGCGTGGAGTGGAGGCATGCGGGGTGGCGGGTGGCGGAGGCAGCAGCGGCTTGTCCGCGCCAGTTGCTACTTACGTAAGCAAGTGTCTTTTCTTTGCACTGTGTAGATACGCGAATGCTCAGCCTCTTTCTCGGCTGCCGCCAGTACTGCCGTTGCTCTGCTCCATTTGGAATGAAAAGGAAGGTGATCAGCTTCTGCCGTTCACCCGTCTCCAAACCCCTCCCCCCCCTCCCCTTCGGGGGACCATGGAGCTTCTTCCCCTTCCTTCCATCGGCCGCCGACCTTTTCCTACCCTACCCCCTAACTGCGGTGTGTAGCGTGCTGTATCGCGCGAGTAGTTAGTGCTCGGTGCTCAATTTTCTAAGACCCGCTTTAATCGCTGCCACACCACGAAGGGCTCGAGACACACACACACACATTGAAGCACACACAGTGCTGTAACAAACTGCTGTTGCGGCTACTGCTTGAATATCATCATCATCATCATCATCATCCCCAATTGAGCGATGTTACACCTCCAAGGAAATGCGATCTAAAGTGTGTATTAGAGGAAGCAGCACTTGCTGCGAATGCGCGCTTGTATGTGTCTTTTGGGGAGAGAGAGAGAGAGACCACACACACACACACCTTGACGCGTAAGGTTGGGAGATTTAGCATAGCCAACGCAATAAGGGGATAGCAACCATCTGAGCTCGAAAAGATAACCGTGAGCCGGCGCGGGCAGCCAGCCAGAGCTCCATCGTCTAATTCTTGGAGAGTGGACCAAGAATTGAGCCATCGTTTGTCTGTGTGTATGTGTTTGTGTCTTCATAATCATTCGGGAGTATGATATGTACTGCTCTCGTGCTCCTCTACCGTCGTACAAACATCATGTAACTATCTCCCACTTCCTGGACGGACCGACTTGTTTACCGGTAAGGTTTGCCTCCACCTCTACACCTCTGATAGCGCTAGACGACGCTCTGTGTGTGTGTTTTTTTTCCTCCATTTCTTATCATAATTAATCATTGACACATTTACAAGCTTTTCGTGCAAAGTGTGTGGTATTGGCAAAGACGACACACAGCACCGGAGCGGGGGTTATCCGTATGATTGCAATCTGTACGATACCTTTACTATCTCTCTCTCTCTATTTATCGCTCTGTTGATTCATAATTTAGCACGAATTTATGCGCGATATTGGGTAGAAGTTCGTGTTCGTAACAGGTGTGTTATCACGTGTTGTAGAATGACCGGGCGGGCGAGAAGAGACCGATCGAAAAAAGGGCAACTGTTTGTATCCGCAGTGGGGTCGTCCATGGGCCGTACACACACACACACACATTTGAGGGGGGTGCGAGACTCGGTGTATTGTGTCCCAACCTTGTGTGCGTTTGACCGTCTCGAGAAGAAAAGAAGAAAAAAAAACAACACGCCCCGACTGAGCCGTCCGTAACCGTAACGACCGACCATTACGACCGTAAAAAGACTGTGACCGGAGAAGCGTGTAACACCCACCCACCTCCCTCTTCTGACGGGCCCCGTGTCTCTTCTACTTCGTCCGTGTTGACAGTAGCAGCAACCAGCAGCAACCAGCAGCAGTCAGCTCAGCTTCTTTGCACGACGAGATATCAGGTTTCTGATAATGCAGGACTACTACCGACGACACACACTGCAGAGCAGATGGGAAAAAGGTGGTTTGATGTAGGATAGGCGCAGAGCAGAACAGAACGGAGCAGCAGCAGCACGTTTCGACAAGGGCAGATAGGGAGCAGGGCGCGCGGGACAGAGATAACACGCTCGCTTGGACGGATGAAAATTGTGCGCTCAGGTGCGCTCACGTGAGAAAAGATCTAAAGAAAGAGATGGTGATGATGATGTGTGTGTGTGTGTGTGTGTGTCTGTGTGCTGTGCGCTGTGTAGGATGCTTCTGTTGCATGGGATGGTGCCGCCGGTGGGCCCACTGCCGTCCTCGAACCGGCTGGCTTCGCTCCGCTTCCCTTCCAACCGAACCCTTACTGCGGCGATGGGACGTGTGGATGTGGGTTTTAAAAATCAATCCGTGTATGCGCCATGGCACACTCTCTTTCTCTCTTTCTGTAGTGTGACAACGGGCGCAACGCGTATGTGTCGCACAGCAAACGGTAACGGTGGCGACGATCGTAGTAAACCCCTGGTACACATGGATGGTGGTGGGTGCCCCCGTTGTAAGGGATGGGATTTTGAATGGGGTGGAAAGGAGGGGGGGTTGTACTCGCTGAGTACTGCTATTGCTCCTCTTCCATTTCGCTCGTATCACACACCCTTGCAGGTTGTTAAATTTTGCCACCAGGCAGTTGCACAAGGAACGAAACGAGGTGTTGGTGGTGGTGGTGGTATGGCCTCCTTTTCTTCTTGCCCACCGTGTCACCCTCCCCCCCCCCCCCTCTCTGACCGTTTTTCGGTCGATGTTGTTGCTGCTTGCCCACCCTTTTTCCATTCCGCGTCAGCTCTCGTCGGTTTGCGTTGCCACCCGTGTGCAATTTATATGCAGGGGCACACAGCACACACGCGCCCGGGCCTCTCAATGTGTGTGTGTGTGTGTTTGGTACGTGTCTATCGTATCCAATTGGAGGAGGATTCTGCTCGTCTCAAGTCACTGAAGGGCACGGTGCTAAAAAAAAGCACCTGACCGGTCGAAACCCAACCCAACCACCGACCCTCTGTGAGTGATGGGGACACATTCAGCAACAAAATATGGGGCAGATTGATGAGGCGGGGAGAGGAGGAGGAGAGAGGAGGGGGCACATGGTTGTAAAATAAAATGTTTATTTGACTGAATATTGGCTCCGGTCTCTTATCTTGCCAAGGAGCATGATAAAAAGATTATGGAGTGCTGGTTGGCTGTGTGTGTTGTCGCACGCGGAACACGCAGCAGAGGAGGCTCCCAACCACCATGCCCGCGTGCGCCCAGTTTTGGCACAAGAAGATGGCATTTGCGCGAGATGTGCGCGGTTCTTGTGGAGGGAGCAAAGAAAGAAGTGTCTTGCTATAAATATATTTTACTCAATCATGCTACACCATCACCACAAGAAGGGGGGGAGGAGGTAGTAGTAGTACATCCATCATCGGGCCACCCAACCCCCGCCCTGCCAACCAACAACAATAATCAAACAGGTGGTAAAATGTCAAAGATTAGCTTGATGCGCGATGGGCAGCAAAAACGAACCCAAAAAAAAAAAGGTTGATCAAAACACATTGTATGTTGTTGCGTTCCAAAGCATCAAGCAGGTGGGGGGAGGATGCGCATGTAGAAGTTGCAGTGGAATGTTTATTTCATTCCACCGGGCGTTATACAACATACACAAACTGCTGGCGCGCACCACTCCCGGGCGAATGGGCCAAAATCTATTCACGTTTTTTGCAGGGGGGCGAACGGGGGGATGGTGGGGGGGGGGTCTGTTGGTGGTAGTATGTCGCGATAAAAGAGCAGCATATAAACGGGATGTGATTAAATCCTCGCTCTCTTCATCTCTGTGCGCGCCATCCTTTGGCCGCCTTTGCGTGTACCGTTGGCATGCTGCTAGTCTTCTCTGATGAGGATGATAATGGTGTAGCCTCTTTGCTTTTTTCTCTCTCTCTCTCTCTCCCTTCTTTCTCTCTCTTTAACCCATCCTCCGCGCTCCGTTTGTCCATGGTACCAAGTCAGTTTAGCAAAATTGTAACGAACTTCCCTGCCACGCGCCGAGCCGCGCCGGTCCCCGGGAGCACACATTATCCAATAACGAATGTGCTATGGAAGGCGACAGGCGCGAAATATGGACTGTGCCGGATGACTGGACAGATGGGACACACCAACCGGGGGAGGGGGTGGATTGGTGTGCGCGGCTGGTGGCGCTGTCAGCGTCGTCGGCTTGCGTCGCGTATGGCGCTCCAGTTGCCGTACCTAGCAGTGACCGTGGATCGGGCCGTGTCTCGGGGTTTGGTAGGATAAAAATTAAAGAAAGATACGACACGACCTATTTGGGGAAGCACAAAAGCGCTGTGCAAAAGACCGACTGGCGCTCCCTCTCTCTCTCTCTCTCTCTCTCTCGCTCTCAGCCGTCGTTTGTGCCCTCTACGGTCGCCGACGACCATCAACCATCCAGCGTGCATGGTGTTGTGTGCATTTGTTACAGCGAGGTTTTTAGTCTTAGCCACGGGGTGGGAAGAAGGGGAGAGGGCAAGGGTATGGATGATAGTAATAAATGGTTTGCGCCACGATAGGACGTCGACGGTGCAGCAACTTATCGTTCAACTTATGGTGGACGGGCCGCGGTCGCAAGATATATAGTGTTCCGGGGGCCATCTACACTTTTCCGATTGGAAGTTGTTGACACTTTTCCTTACCGTTTGCACCGGTTGGAGTATGGGAGGAAACGGCTTTAACTGATGTTGTAACTTCAGATTTAAAGTGGGGGACTTTCCATATGATACCGACACCGGAGCAACTGCTTACTGGACCCATCTCCCATTGCAAGCCAAAACGAATCATATAGTAATTCATCTTATGCACACCTTCCGGGAGAATTGAGGCTCTTACACGTTAAGTTTAAATAAATGAATAATATCACCAACTAAACCCGTACTAACTGTATCCTTTCCTTTGCTTATCTCATTGCAGACTCAAAGCTCTTCCGACTGACGTGTGTGGCTTGTTGTGCACATCAAACCTGTTTGATTACAACCACACCACGAGTGATAGCTGTATTAAGAATTGGGGGAAGGTGTTACATTATTTCGGATAGTTAGAGACGCACCAACGGCGGCGGCACCTGCCGCGCCCGGTCAACCCGGCCCGGCGGATCTCTCTGGCGCCCACTTCTTACCGTCACTTCCATCACAGTTCCACTGGCTACACAAAAAAAAAAAAGCAGAATGGGCCCCGTGTTTTTCATTGTAGCGTACAACAACAATTGTTACCGAATCGCCTGGAGATTGTGTGTGTGTGTGTACATGTGTGTTTGTGTCATTTTTGCAAAGAACAACAGATAGCAAAACGCGCTCGCGTCGTATGTGTAGGCTAAAGAAACGCAAACGCAGCACAGCACAGTCTTGAGAAGAAGAAGAAGAAGAAGCCTTAGTTGAGTAACATATAACTGAAGTACACTAATACTGACTAGTTTTTTTTCCTCCCTGTGCTGCTGCAAAACCCTGTGTGCACTGCAGAAGCAAAGCTAAAAGAAGGCCCTGAATATCAAGCG